>NC_091447.1:61336446-61636446 GCF_964237555.1 Oryctolagus cuniculus | reverse complement strand
CAGGGCCCGCGTCAGCAGGGGCCTGTGCAGCCCGGGGACCCTGTGCCCGCTGGGAGCCCCGCCCACCTCATGCGCTCCTGCCGCAGCCGCTCCTTCTCCTTCTCCGCGTGCTCCGCCTGCGCCTTCAGGGCCTTCTCACGTTCCTCCTTCTCGCGGGCCGCACGGCGGAACTGCTCGAAGCTGTCGCTGGAGGACTTGGCGGTGGAGGATGGCGTGGTTGGATGCTTCTGCACCAGGCTGGCCCAGGAGCCCATGTTTTTGATCTTCAGGTCCTGCGGGGCAGAGGGGACGGTCAGAGGGGCGCCTCACCAGGGGCTGAGGGGCACCCTGGGCCTCTCATCCCTACCTTTTTGGGTGCAACGGGCGTCTTCGGCTCTTGCTTCTGTTTGTCCTTGTCGGGAGCACCCGGTGGGGGTGCGGTCTGCTCAGGGGGCCGGATCACAGGCCGTCCCACGTCCACAGGCTTCATCTCGGGCCCTGGAACACAGACAGCGGGCTCAGGTGCGGCCCACGCCGCAGGGCCTGAGCCCCCGCTGTGGGCGGGCAGGGCACTCACGCTGGGGCAGGTGGACGGGAGCCTTGATGCTCTCTGGGTGCTTGGGGGGCTCCGGCCGCAGCGAGGGGCTGAAGGGCTCGCTGCGGATGATGGGCGAGTGGATCTTCTCCTCCTTCACCACCACCAGGGGCTGGGGCTGCACCACAGAGGCCGCGCGCAGCTCCTGGGACAGCACAGGCACGGTGGCCGGTGAGGCAGGTGGGCGCCCCCGGCCCCAGCCCGTGCCTGACCCTGCGGGCCGCGGCCCAGCCCTGATCTTTACCTGCTTCTTAGGCTGGACATTTTGCTGGGGTGGAGACTGGTGGGTGAGGCTCTGGAACGGTGGCATCTGGGGGGAATGTATCATAAGCGGGGAAGGGGCTTCACGGAGGTGACCTAGGAGAGGAGACAAGGCGTGTGTGAGGGTCAACAGCAGAGGCTGCAGGCCCTGAGAGAATCATCCTGGGACAGAGCAGCGCAGCCTGGTCTAGCTCATGTGAAGATCCACGGCAGTCACTGGGCCCCAGTGCACCCCACCACCCGGGAAGCACGGAGTCTGCGCATCGGCCCGGCCTGGTGACTAGGACCCCGCAGGCAGTGGGATCCTCAGGACCTTCCTTAGGACTGCTCCCTGACTCCGCCCCACGGCAGCAGGGCGTACAACAGGTCCGGTGGGGTTATTTCCACCAAAGGCTAGGAGGAACCAGGGAATCATAGGGTCTAAGTGCCTGGGATGGATCAGGAGAAGCCACGAGCTCTGCTACCAGCCTCCAGCAAAAGAACCACTCAATCTGGACTCCTTGGTTTTATCAGCAAGGAAACCAAGCCCCCCAGCAACAAACCACCCCCTGGATTGCACCCCTGCGGCAGAGAGGGCCACACATCGCGGCCAGCTGCAGCTCAGGACAAGCCCCACTGTCCACCAGAGAAGACTGCCTCTCCGCCATGCCTCTGTACTGGTGTCCTGCTCTGTGCCCTATACGGAGCTTTGGTCGACACGGGGCCTCTGAGGACGCCTCCCTGGCCAGAGCCACCTGTCTTGGTGGGCCTGGAGCTGGACACAGTGCTCCAGGTGTGGCGGGTCCCTTTGTTCCTTCCTGGAGCTAGCACCTGGAGCTAGGCTGCCCCGCCCCGATCTTTCCTCCCATTTCAGTTATCAGGGATCCCTCCCCACCAAGACCACAGCCCACAGGACAGGACTGTGATGGCTTCTGATCCGGATGCACTCTCAGGAGTGGTGAGCTGAGCTGAGCCAGACCTGGGGCCTGTGTTTTACTAGAGCTGGGCTGGGGGCGCCCGTCCTGCCGGTGAAATCCCTTAGCCTGGTCCTGCCACGGCAACCGCAGGTGAGAGCTGACATTCAATAACCCACAGCAGGATAACATTTGAAGCTGCTCGTTTTGTAACGGCCCAACGACGTCACAAACGCCCAAATTTTGGCCCCTGGCGGAGAAAAGCTTCCCCACCCGTTTTAGAGGAACAGCTAGCTGGCTGGCTTTAGGAAGAGGCTCACTGATCCAGGGATGCCACCGGGAAGCTGGCCGGGCGCCCGCTGCTGCGACCCTAACAACCTGGCTTTTAGCCAGAGGCCTCAACTGCCCTGATGGAGGCTACGGGAGCTTGTAGGGGGCCTGCGAGCTTGAGGTAGAGATCCAGGGTCCCCAGTGAGTGGACCCTGAGTGCCAGCTCTTCACCTGCCCACAGCTGCCCCCTCTCCCTACCCTGGGGTGGGGAAGAGTGGCAGCTGGGCTGTGGCTTTTCCCAGGGCAGGCAGACAGCTGCCCTCCCCTGGCTCAGGGCACACAATGATCCACTTGGCATCTGGCAGCTTCTGCTGCGGCTTAGCAAGCAGTCCTAGTCCTGACTTGTGGCCCAGTTTGCAGGCAGCACCTGGTGCAGCCCCAAGACAGGAGGTCTGCACTGCCAAGGCCACGACCCCTGCCCTGACGGTGACATGAGGTACCAAGTGGCATGTTTCCCGCTGGAGCCAGCCAGAACATCTGGGTCACCAACACTTCAAAAACAAGAACACAGGGCGAGTGAGCCCTTCTTTCAGCCCCTTGCTGCAGCCAGAGCCCCCAAGCACCAGCAGAGCATTGAGGCCCCTGTCCCATCACAAAGGGAAAAGCAGAGCCTGGACTTGGCAGTGAGACGGGTCCTGGACGGGCACTGAGCTAGCTGCCGATGAGGGACTCAGCCCCCAGGGTCCCGCAGAATCAGTGTGGAAGCCTGCAAGGAGCTCCAGAGGAGAACCGAGAGAAGCTGAACCTGGGCTGTCGGAGTGGAGCAGACACCTGGCTGAGAACCGCAGGAAGCACCAGGAAACCCTTTGTGCAGACCCCGCCTCCAACTACTCAGCGCCTGGGAGCTTGGCACGGTCCCTAAGGGCTTCCTGACCCTCCGAGAGTCTGGGCAGGGGCACTCACCAGTTGCGTAAGGGTCCGACTTATGATGCCGTGGTGAAGGGTGATGCTGGATGACTTGCTGAGGCTTGGCGGGCTGTGGTGGTGGGGGCTGCTGGCCTGAGGGTGGGTGTGGGGGCTGCTGGCCAGGGGGTGGAGGGGGCTGTTGGATGTGGGCGGAGAACGGCATGGGCTGTAAGTGCACGGGCCGCGGCGGGGGCTGGTGCTGCTGGGGAGGAGGCTGGGGCTGGGGCGGTGGGGGTGGGGGTGGTGGCGGCTGCTGGAGCTGCTGCTGCACGGAGGGGTGGGGTGGGGGTGGCAAGGGGGGCGGGGGCTGGGACTGCACCTTCACGGAAGGGAGTAGCGGTGTGGGGGGCTGCACCTTCTGCAGCTGCTGCAGGTACAGCTGCATTTGCATGGAGGTGAGGGGTGGGGCAGGCGGCTCTTCATCCTCCAGCAGCACTTGGGGAGGCTGAGCCATGGGGGGCTGAGGGAGCAGGGCGGGCTGGGCCAGGGCGGGGGACACGGCTGGGGGCCGGGCAGGCTTGGGGGGCAGGGCGGCGGCTCGGTTGCTGGGCCGCGATGGCTGCTGGGGCAGCGCATTGTGCAAAGCTGGAAAGACACAGCATGCTGCGTGGTGAGGCCTGGGTACCTCCTCGAGTCCCGGCCCGGCCTCGCTGCTCCATCCTGGCCTCCCTCCAACCAGCAATCTCTCTCCAGTCCCCACGGCCTCCCACAAGCTCCCGGCACACTGTTTCAGGTGAGGCCTATGGGACCAGGCTCCTTGACAGCGCTGTTTGGGCTCACACTCTGCCCCCAACCCTCACTCCTGCACGGCTCTTCAGGTCCCAGCTCAGACCCTGCTGCTCACCCAAGCACAGACTTCTGCAGTCTACCCCACCCCCTCTGGTGGGCGGAACTGGTCCTGCACCTCCCAGGTCCACGCCAGCGGGCACTCAAGAGGAGCTGCCTACCCCCACCCCCACCCCTTTTCTCACCTAACTCAATACCCAGTCCAGCAGACCTGAACCCACAGCTGCTCACCCCTCCCACGCAGCAGGTCCCAGGGCTCCTCCTTCAACCTATAGGGCAGCCCCGAGCTCAGACTCACTGGTGACCGGATGGTCACCTGGCGCCTCCCGTCTCCAGGGGAGAGTTGGGGTGGCCACGCTAACTCACCTGGGGGAGAGACGACCGTGTGCTGGTTGAGATGGGGCGGAGTGCTATGTTCGGGTGCCTGGGGCAGGTGGGGAGGCAGCTCAGGCTGCGTCAGGTGCAGGATGGGCTGGCTGAAGTGGGGGATGGGGTCGAAGACGCTGCCTGGGAGCTGAGGCTCCAGCACCGGCACCTGGGTGGCGATGAAGGTCGGAGGAGAGGACTTCATGGCCGGGGCTGCCTGCTGGGGCATGGAGGGTGGGGGCGGCGGGGGCTGGGGGGGCGGCTGCTGCGGCTGTGGCTGTGGCTGCGGCTGCTGTTGCGGCTGCGGTGGCGGTGCCTGTGGCTGTGGTGGAGGTGGTGGAGGCTGCTGGGGAGGCTGGGGCGGCTGCTGAGGCACAGGGGCTGGGGCCGGCTGCATCTGCTGATGGTGGTGGTGATGGTGCTGCGGAGAGACAGGCAGATGTTAGTTAGGGAGAGCCAGGGTTTCCCCAGGCAGGGGTTGAGGTAGGGCCCAGAGCCTGGAAGACACCTGTGAGCCTCGGTTACCTTCTTCTGGTCCCTTCCGGGATGCCCCTTCTTTTTCGACTTTGGAGCCATTTCTGCAAAGGGAAAAGAGAAGCTGGTGAGGGAGGCTCTGGGGGAGGTGGCCAGGAGCTGGCTGTGGTGCAGGAGGGCTGGAAACAAGGCTGCACGCTCAGGAGAGGGGCTGGCGACCAGACTGGGGTCAGGGACAAGGTGGTGGTTGTTGGGGAGGGAGGGGATGTACATGGTACCGCCTGCCCCTTCTCCTACTGGGAGCCCGGGCCTCAGGAAGCTTCCCCCCACCCACTCCACGAAAAGATGATTCCTGGCTGCTGAGACCCTGCCCCAGCGCCTCCCCCTATGCTTGGGTTAAGACCCACTGTGGTGACCGAGTGACCGCACGCCCAGAACCCCGACCTACTCTCTGCCCTGGAACCACCTGTGATGTTGGAAAGGATTCCACTCTAGTTACAGCTGAGAAAAGTGAGGTTTCTGAGAAGTGGGAGGACTTGTCCAGGGTCACACAGCTTAAAACGGAGCCATGATGCAGCCTCCAAGCCCCTCTTCTCCACCCTCCAAGAGGAAGCAGAGATGCTTGCGGTGGGGCTGAGGGAGACCAGGGGTGCTGGTACGGGGCACGGCCTGGCCACAGATCCATGGGACTGGCCAAATGGGCATGTGCCCCTCCACCCCAACCCCCCCTCCAGCCAGGGCCAGCCTCCCCAGTGACCAGGAATCACCAGCACAGGCGCTCACTGCCATGGCTGGTTGGAGGTGGACGGCACTGGCCAATTTCTCCTTCTGTGGGGTTAGGGGAAGACGGATCTCCAAGTCCCTGCTTTGGGACACAATGCACGGCACTGGGCCCCAGGGATTCCTCAGGGCCCGCACCTGGATGTGCCTGTCTCTGCAAGCTGTGTTGGGGTGTGTGTGTGTGTGTGTGTGTGTGTGTGTGTGTGTGTGTGTGTGTGCAGGGTGTGAGCACTAAGGAATCCCGGCAGCTGGAAGTCCCTTGCCACACAGGCTGGGAGGGCAGGTGCAAGGCTGTCCATCAACAAGGCTTGAGGCGGGCACCCACGGCAGGATGTCTCTCGGATTCCTGACCCTGAGAGGCACCTCGTGGCTTTGCCTGGTGTCCCCTGAGCTCCCTGCCGCCGCCAAAGGAACGCATGCTTCGCCCGAGTCCAAGCTACCTCGGCTCGGAAGCTGCCCTGGGGAGGACGGCTGTGCGGTGTGGCATGTCACCAAGGGTGCCAAGAAGGGACCTCGTGCTCCATGAGAGTCCAACACTCCATGCACAGACAGAGACGTGGACACGGACCTCAGCAGCTACACAGTCACATCCTCATACAAGAGGCAAGAGGTTGCTACTGAGGACACCCAGATGCCAGGGTGCTGGGTTACTCTTGTGGGGGAAGGCGGGTCAGAGGCACGGCCAGGTATATGCGCAGGACCAGGGCAGCAAAGGCCCAGAGGGACCCTGCACCCCAGAGGCGGTGCCTCAGCAGCAGAGACCACTGCACCAAGGGAGCAATCCCCAGCACCGAGATTCCAGCCCACGAGGATGATGGAGCCAGGGGAACTGGGGGAGGGGCAGCCGCTTGCACGCTGGGCACACCTTTGAGGGGACCTGGGGGTGTGGGGAGGGGCAGCAGTGGAAAGCTAAGGGAGGAAGCATAAAAGTAGGGCAGGTCGTCCCAGCCCCTTGGAGCAGGCGTGGGACAGGGTGCAGAGGCTGGCAGGGTTCCAGGGAGCATGTCGAGGATCCCCAGCCTTGTCTCCAGGGACCCTCAGAAATGCTGGGGCAACCTGGGGGCAGGGCAGGCCTAGAGGTAGGGGGAGGGAGGTGGGAGGCACATGGCAGACCCTGAGGACCCGGCCAGTGAAGGGAACGGCGAAGACCAGCGGGTGCTAGAGGCCTGCTTGGGGCAGACCGGCCCGAGCTGTGGTTCAGGATTACCAATTAGAAAGACAAGACAGGAAGTGCACAAGCTTCACGACACACCAGCCCCGACACCCCCACACAAAACTCTCTAGAAAGGGTTACATGAAGATGGCCTCGAGTACTGTGTGATCTTTATTCCATGACAATCTTCAACTCAACACAAACGTATCTTTACATAGGATGGCAAATTGTACAAAGAAATAAAATGTTTTTCGTAAAATCTGATCAAAACACTGATTTCCCCCACCCCGCCCCCATCCCGGCCCCTCCAGGAAAGGAGACAGATTGGAGGGGTGAGGGCAGGGCAGAGCAGAGCAGAGGCGCCCTCCCTGCCCCTCCTACGTGTCCTCCTCAGGACCCACCGCCAGCTGGTCCATGGAGGCCTCTGGCCGGCACCTCCCGCTGCCTCCACCCAGGAGGCTGCCAGCGATAGGAGTGGGTGGGCAATGTCCCTTCTGGCTGCGTTCCTGGGGGACAGTTTACATCTAGAGACCTTTCAAGTTCAACGAGCCCTGAGCGTTCTCTGCCAGATGAAGCCCCACCGCAGGCAGGAAGCAAGGGACCCCTGGACAGTAAAGGCCCAGGGTTCCAGCTGCCCGCACGCACATTGGCAGGGAGGGGCGGGGCGGCCCGGGCGCCAAGATACTGTGGGAACACAGGCTGCCATTTGGTCCGAGACAGCAGGATCTTCCCAGAAAAACAGTGCCAGCAGCTTCCCAACCGTCCTGTGGGAGCCTCCGGGCATTAAGCCCCCCCAGTCCCAGCCCAGCCACATTTACTGGGAACACATCAAGCGCAGGCCACAGGGCAGCTCGCCCAGGGGAGGCCTGGGCAAGTGGAGAGCATCGCTGCAGGTATGGGGCAGTGACAGCTGCCGAGTCTCAAAGAACAAGAGGAACCGGGGTGGGGGTGGGGAGCTGCTGCCCATGGCCAGCAGTCGCACCGCCCCAAGCCTGCTTCCAGCTCCTGGACGGGCCAGGAAGACAGAAGTGCCTCTGAGAAGTACACACGAACTACGCTTTCAAAAAGGGTGGGGGGGGGAGAGAAAGCCCCCAAACTGCAAGATGCTAATCCTGAGGGGACTTCTCATGTCAGGCAGTTTTCTGCTGAGATGCTGGATTCATGACCAAAAAAGGGCCGATATTTATTTTTAGAGCAAAAATGCCTATCCGGAGCCTCTGGGAGGGCTTGGATGATGCGGCAGCCCTCGCCTGCCCCAGCCCCAGTGCTGTCGGCTTTCTAGGGAACTGAAGACTAGGAGCACGCTCACGCTGGTTAATGGCCTGCAGAGACATGCACAGGACAGCCCAAGGCAGGGGCGGGTGGGAGCATGACCACCCTGGCTCGCCCGCCTGCCCTGACTCCGACGCTGGGGGTTGGGGGATGCACGTGGTGAGCCCAAGTGGCCCGCCGAGCGAGGCAGCTCTGCACACTGCAGTCAGGGTTAAGGAGCAGTGGCTTCCAGTTTCCTGGGAGAGGACAGGGCAGCAGCCCAGAAGTCCTTTCCCTAACATGCCTTGAGAAGAGGCCAGATAATCTGGGGGCAAAAAAAGGCAGCCAGGCCACTCAAAACCTGTCAGAGACACACGGGAACAACAGAGATGAAGGAGGACTCCAGGAGGCTCTGTGAGCATGGCTGGTGACAGTCCCCAGCCGGCGGAGCTGCAGGGACACCAGACAGCAGGCCTGGGGCAGGAACAGCCCCACCAAGCCTTCGAGGACCCAGCTGGCCCCACCTCTAAGGCCCCCACTCCTCTTTTGGGAACGCTCGGGAGGTCAGTTTCTTCCTCATGCGGAGTGAGAGCTTTCCTGGGCTAATGGCACTGCTAGGTCCGAGAGGGAAGCACTTAGGGTCCGGAGTCCCAGAAAGAGAGGGAGGGGACGAAGAGAGAACACACACTTGTGATCAGGCCTTGCACACGGAGCAGCACCACATGTATAGGTGTGTGTGGGGGGGATTGTCATCACCCACCAGGGTGGGTGCCTCCCACCCAGATGACCAGGGAGGCTGGGCAGGGCAGCGGGCAGTCTTTACACAGCGGGCAGCAGCCTCTCCCGAAGGCGGGAGCAGGCGTGTGCTGCTGGCCATTAGCTAATCCACCCCAGGGGACAGGCCCGGGCTCTGAGGAATTCCATAACTTGATGGAGTCCTGTCCCTTTCACAGAAGAAATATGAACTTAAGCTATAGCTCGCTGGGAAGGAATCTGGAACTGAAGACCGTTTTATTAAGAGTCCGTGTCCAATGATTAGGCGGGACCTACATAGAGGGAGAGAGAAACCAGTGTGAGAGAAATGGTGTGGAACGCGCCACTCAAGTCACAAGAACAGAAGAGAGCTGCACACCGAGCCGCCTTCTGAGCCCCCGTGGCTGCCAGTGCACAAGGACAGGGCTGCAGATCAGCAGCCCTGCCCCTGCCCGGCCTGCGGTGGAGACAACCACCTCCCCTCAGCAACCTTCCACACCTCTCGACTGGACAATTGCTGCCACTATGCGCGCCCCGTGTGCCTGTCTCAGCACACACTGCACGCCCTGTACCACTCCTGAAGCTGTGCGTTTTGAGTTTGTGAGGTGGCCCTGCTCCGTCCCACCAGCCAGGTTCATCAGGCCTGCCAGGGGCCTGCCGAGTTGGAGCTGAACCCAGCGGGTCACCTGTCTTCTGGGCCCAGGCTGATGCCAGCCCTTGCTTGTGGCCTGGGAGAGGGGAGAAAAAGGCCCGAGAAACACGGCCCTGGGTGGCAAGAGGGGATCATCGTTGTCCCCTGTGTTCCCCCAGATCCCAAACACAAACCAACCGCCACAGACTGTTGAAGAGAAACAGACACAGACCAAGGAGAAAGCCTAGGGACTTCTTCCCTTTTCCAGGGCATTCAAAATAGCTCCCTGGAACAGGGAGGGGCACTGGGCCGGTTCCCACCCACGCAGCAGAGCAGACGCCTGTGCTGGAGTTCTGGATGCACTGACACACTACTCCCTACTTCCTGGCACGGAGTGCGCATGGGAAAAACCCGCCCATCCTGGCCTCGCACTGCGGGCCACATTCCATGAGGCTCACCCTCGCCTACTGTGAAGCCCTAGAATCCCTCCAGCTGCAACTCCTGCACATGTGTGGGGGTGGGGGTGTCACCTGGCTACGCAAACAGGCCAGTCCACCCTGCCACCCCTCGCCAGGGGCCTCATCCCTTCCCTGAGGATGGGTGCAACACCTGGGAGCAGGCAAGCAGGAGGCCCTGAGACGTGACCGGCTCCCGAGACTTGGAGCTGGCCGTGTGTAAGGCCCCCTGGCCTCTGTTTGCACTTCCCAGCTCAAGTCTTTCCAAACAGCAAGCATTCCTTTTTCCCTCGGAGCTATTAAGAGACGCCCACGTGTTCCAGTCCTGGGAAAAGGAAATCAAGAGACTAAAATAGCAGCACTGTGCTCCTGCTGCAATGAGAAGACCAGGCCAAGGTCTGAGCCGTCTCCTTGGACCCCACATCTCGGTCCAGCAGCTGGGGATGTGGGCTGCTCCTGAGGGGACACAAAGTCTCATGGCCACCTCTGCCAACCAACACCTGATGCAGGCATCTGGGAAGAGCTAGCTGTGAGAACGTGATGCATGCAAGCTGGAGGGAGGGGCTCTCTCCCTGCTCCGTGGGCCAGGCAGACCTGATCCTAGCACTGGCAACAGGGAAGCTACAGCTCTGCTCCCAGAACACCTCAGAGGGCAGTCCAAGGGGAGAACCATGGTGTCCTCCTCTGGTCACCCAGCCCAGTTCTGCAGGCGCCCTGGGGTGGGGGCAAGGGTAGAATTTGGGCCCTACCGCTCATACTGAACTCCCAAGCAGCTTCAGGCTGTGCGCAGAACCACAGCTCAATAAGGGACCACAACCCAAGTAGGAGCCAGTTTCAGCGGGAGTGGTGGCACCGGGGGACGGTGCTTCGTGCTGCCTGGGCAGGGGTTGCAGAGCAGCCCCACATCCTCCAAGTCTGTGCACGGCTTCCCTGCACTGCAGCCCGACTGCAGAGGACCAGCCCCATGCCCCCATCAGTCAGTCCATGGACAGCTGCCAGGAGGGCTCCTTGGACCCCTCCCCCCAACCCCCATCAACCCCAACCTAGTGCCTCTCTTAAGTTTCTTTTGGCGAGTCCCTTCTCTGGGCCGTGTCAGCAAAATTGACCCTCAATACAAGTGACAAAAATAAGCCCTTTCAGGAATTTCGGCTCCAAGCCAAATGGAAACAGAAGAACAAGGAAGGGGAAACAATTAAGCCCCAAAAGACCAAAGGGAAATACCTTCAGTGGCCCCCTACCCAGCCCCATTCCCGCAAGGCAGGGCTGCCTTGGAAGATGGCCGCAGAAACTGGGGCTGCTGGCCCCCACCCTGGCCCCTGCCCCAGGAAGAGTGCAGAGTCTTGTGCGGGAGGGATTGGTGGGGTCCACACAAACATCCCACCCGGCAGGCCCCCTCCTGAGCAGCTGCCCTGCAAGAGCTCCCGGCACACACGGGGCCAAGGGAAGCCCTGCTGGCCAGGACCTCAAAGACAAAAGGGATCTATCAGGCAAAACCCAAGGTGTGGAGGCCAGCTGGGAAGAGGGACTGGGGAGGCGCAGGGAGGGGTGGGGTGGGGGTCTGAGCGAAGGCAGCCGAGCGAGCAGCCAGGGCTGGTTGCTGGAGCCTGGGAGCCTGGGAGCAGGCAGCTCTGAGACTGTAAATCTCACCCTCCTTCCCACTAGGACAGCTGTTCCCAGGACTCTCAGATTACTTGTTGCACAATCTTTCCACTTTCTTTAAAGTGGGGGAAGAAATACAAAAAATAAAAAATAAAATAAAAAACCTCTGCAGCAGCAGAGAACTGCTGGAAACACACGGCGGCCCTGGCAGCAGGCAGTGGCAGGAGGAGCCTGGGGCACTCCGGCAGGAGCCCACACACTGGGCCAGGGCTACGGGGCCAGAGACAAAGGCTGCAGTCACAGTCATGCACTCGCACTCGCAATCCGGGCCTGGCGGTCACATCCTCCCCCCTTCAAAAGGTGATGCATCAGATCAGGCCCCCTGCCAGTGTCAGCTTTGGTCACTTGGATCTTCTAAAGAAAAGGCTGCAAACCCCCTGGTAGCAAGGAATGGTGAGAGGGGCAAAAACCCAGGGGCAGGCAAGCACAAGGCTTGGTCGGGACTGGAAACGGAAAGTTAGCGGCCACCAAGAATGCTAATGGGGTCCAAGAATACGGCCAGTCACTATACCCTCCTGCTTGGGGCCAGCCCTGCCTTCCCTGCAGGGTGGGGGCACAGCGCTCCCTGCTGGCTACAACAGCACTGGGCTGGAGAACAGTGATTAAAAAAAGAAAAGGGGTGACTGGGAGGACAGCACACTACCCACTGCAGTCTCTGCACCCAGCTGGTGTCAGAGGAGTACAGAACAAATGTAGCTTAACGGGCTGCACCTCCTCTTGGTCCATGTGAAACAAGGTTGTCCAAGGCACTGGAGACCCAAGAAGCCCTGAGCACACTCCAGGCTCACAGGGAACTCCTCCCTTCAACCTGCGTCTTCCTTGGCACACACCCTGGAGCCACAGGGCTCTTTCCAACTGCTGTGCAGGGGCCTCTGGGCCTTCCTGGGCACCATTAGGTCATTTCCCACGTGTGCAGATTACCTGGGGGGTGAGCACTCACTCCCAGTGAGAATCACAGGGTAGAGGCATGGCAGGTCCACAGAAGAACCTGCCAGCAGTCTGCTGCCCAAACACACATTTCCCACCAGGCATCTCCACACCTCAGCTCACCCAGGGGAGCGTGCCTGAGAGCCTCCGGCTGGTTCCAGGGTGGGGCGCAGGCTTGTCTGCATGTGGCAACCCTGCTGACCCTAGAACGCTCAGCTCTGCCGCACAGCATAGCTGGGCAATGGGCCTGTGGGCCGTGGCTTCTTTCCTGCCCTCTCTGCCAGGCCAGCATTGAGCATCTGCTCCCCCTGAGAACAGTGAGGAAAGTGCAACCCCCACACGACTACCCAGCTCCCGACACTGCCACCTGCCCCCACCTCCTGCCCCGAAGCTGCTACTTAGAAGGTGGGCTCCCTTCCTTGGAAGGGCACTTGGAAAAGGAGCATGGAGAAGACTGTTAAGAGGGGCAGGGTGTGCTTGGCCAGGTACATGCAGAGTGAAGAGCAGACAGGAGCAGCCAACGCAGCAGGGAGCACACCCAAGGGAGGGGAGCAGACGGGCCTGTGAGGGCTGTCACCTGCAGGGGGCTCCAGGCCTGCCAGTCTGGCCCAGCACCTACCCTGGAATGCAGCTGTGGTACAGGCAAGAGCACGGGGTGTCATCTCCTCTGGGGTGGGAGGCTGGGCAGGCTTACACCAAGGCCAGTGACTCCATCTGGGCCCCACTGCCCACAGTTCTCACGGCCCCGCCCCCTGCATGCTCCTACCCAGAGCTCCTCCCCAGCCAGCTGGGGCCTCAGCAGGGACAGTGAGAATGGCCCAAGCTGCACAAACCCCAGGGAGGAAATGGACAGATGCAAAGGCCCAGCAAGCTCTCAGGACCACTGTCTCTGGGCTCCTGATAGCCAGCACACAGGACCGAGCTGGCAATGGGCGCAGGCAGGGAGGTGGGAGGAGTCTAAGGAGATGCTCACCTGTCTCGGAGTCTTCACTGTCCGAGGAGCTGGACTCGCTGGTGCTCTCCGACTCTGAGGACGAGAAGCCTTTCATCTTGGAAGAGCCAGCAATCACGTCGACTTTCTCGGCTGCAATCCAAACAGCACAACTGGGTCAGGGAGGGACAGCCCAGAGCCCCGGGGCTGCTGTTGGCTACGGCACGCCCCACCTGTCTGGAGGAAGAACCAGCTTTGGGAGGCCTGTGCCCTGCCGGCCAGCATCCGCGTCCCTGCGCTCCAGTGGCCCCACATGCCCCAGGGTTAGGGTTAGGTAGCCTGCTGCCTGCCAGTGGGAGACCTGGCTTATGCTAGAACCCCAGGGCCCTTCCAATGTCTGAGATGCTGCCTCTGTGGGCAGATTCGGGAGTGGTTTCCCAACGTGAGGCAGGTGCTGCTGGCCCATTCTGACACAGCTACAAGGAGGACCCAAGGGGTCGGGACTAAGACTGTGCAGTGCCCTTGCTTGGACTCTGAGACGAGGCACATGTGACACGACAGACACCGGCCATGCCGGCACTGCCTCAGAGCCAGGACTTAAGAGGAAGACTCAGTGGATGACCACCGCTGCTCTCAAAGCGAGACTTGAGATGGGCAGGGGGTGCTAACTGAGCAGATGCCCACGGGAGACACACCCCTCACCCAGAGGGGCCTGGGCACCTTGAGGTTTCCTTTTCTTCCGCAAACAGGAGGTGACGTAGCGCTCCAGCTCCCGCAGTGTGGACGGCTTCAGGGTCTCAAAGTCGATCTCAATCTCATCGGGGTTGGAATTCTTGAGCGAGGGCTCCCGAGACTGGATGATGTGCACCACGCGGCCCAGCTTCTCGCCAGGCAGCTTGTTGATGTCCAGGCTCAGCTGCCGCTTCTCCTCATACGACATGGGCTTGCACTTGTCCTCCTCCTCTGACTCATACGCGGGAGGGGGCTTGCTCTTCATGGGCGCTGGCTCCTTCTTGCTAGGAAGGGACGATGCAGACACCGTCAAGAACAGGTCACACATTCTTCCCCGTGTGTGTGTGTGTGTGTGTGTGTGTGTGCTGGGGGGGGCTGCCCCATACCCGACCCCACCACTCGTCACAGGAAACAGGATTCGGGCAAAGGGCTCCTAGGGAGCAGCCAACAGGGACAGAAGCAGACTGCCGTCTAGGGGCTGCTCAGGCCTGCTCTCCTGTGGTCCCCGCTCCCGCCCACAACCCTGGCCAAGCACTGGCAGCTGTGAAGCTTCGCCCTAGAGTGAGGGGCGGTGCACAGCTGGGTCCCGTGTCCCAGCAGACGGCTGCGTACTGCACAGACCTCGCGTTGCTGTTGCTGCTGTTGTTTTTCTTCGTCTTCTTGGGAGGAAGTTCCTTGGTTTTGCTTTTCTTATTTTCCTCTACTTCCTCTTTCTTTTTGTGCTTTTCTTTCTTCTTTTCCTTCTTATCTTTCTCCTTTTTCTTTGGTTTGTTCTGCTGGGGCTGTGAGAGGGCTGCGAGCTGCTCGTGCACGGCTTTAAGCTGTGGACCACAGAGGCGGTTAAGAGCCCTTCCTCTCTCCTGAGCCCAGCGGGGTAGAGGAGGCTGGCCTTGAGCTGAGACATGCCATGTTAACCATAACCACATTCCCTCAGCTCCAAGGCCTGCCAGTGTCTTCCCTGCTAAACCCCCAAAGCCACCCTGGTCCCAGGAGGGTCTCTAACAGGCTGGGCAACAGGGCACAGAGGTATTGAGTACCAAGGGTCCTATGACCAGTTTGTAGGGAGAGGAGCAGCTAGGCACCCCCAGGAGAGACGAACCACCTAGCTCAATTTCTCCTTCTACACGATGGAAGAATCTAGAAGATTCACTGTTGCCAAAAATCAGCCATGCCCACTAACATGGGCACACCTAGCTGACCCCTCCCCAAAGGGAAAGACCACAACCCCAGTGGGCACTCTGCTCACACAGGAACAGACGCAGGCCCTCACCTGCTCCTGGAGCTCGGCCAGCCGCTGGGCTCGCTCTTCCTCCGAGTCATCGGTGGAGCTGTCACTGTCTGAGGAACTATCGCTGCTACTATCACTGGACGAGGGCGGGGCTGCAACCTTGGTCGGGGGTGGCACTGCTGGGGAGGACACGGCCACCACCGGCTCCTCGGGCTCATCTGGCATCTTGGCAAAGCGCATCTCAAACACGTCCTGCAGAGGGAAAGCCACGCCCGTGAGAGCTGCTGCACACCCACACTGCGGCCCAGCACTGCCTTGGCCTCCTCATCCACTGGGGTCAACGGGAACTGAGTGAAGAGGGTGAAAGGTGGCTGTGTCGTCTCCCACTAACAAGGTAGGGAGAAAGGGGCTGGTTGAGGCCCTCTGGGAGCACATCCAACACTCTTCTCTAAAACTCACAAGAGCAGGGGATCCTGATGTGACCAAGGATTCCTTCCCTGGGGGAGACAGTGGGCAACCAGCCCTCATCCCCACCCCCACCGGCTGAGGTCCTCAAACGGGAGACTGTATCTACCTCCAGTTCCCCTACCCACTCCAACAGGGAGCAGGAGAGCCTACATTTGAGAGCTCATGGAAGCAGGAACAGCCATGTGCAAAGGCCCTGAAGCAGGAGCGTGTCTGGCACTGAGTTCACTGCCGAGTCTCCAAGTCCTCTTCCTCAGGTCAACCCTGGAGTGCCTGACTGAGCGGGTGCCCTTGTTGGGGCCAGCGTGCTGTGAGTGTCTGTCTCCCAGGCATGAAGTGCTCAGAGAGCACTGACTTCCTGCTGTCTGCTCAGAAAGGAAACCCTGAGCAGGTCTGAAAGGCAAGGTTGGAAGACACACGGGAGGCAACGACCTCTCTGAGGAGCCGCAGTACAGCATCTGTCTGGGTGCCCAACCTCCTCAGGGCAGCTGCCAGACAGCACTGCCTGACTCCCAGTGGCCCTGCCACTGCACTGTGACATGCGGGTGAGGGCGGCACTTCTTTGAGGTGCGCTTGCGTTCCCAAGGGGGCTCCTGGCCCTGGCCCTCCAAAGGCCCCAAGAATAAAAAGGGCTGGTGCAGTGGTGTAGTGGGCTAAACCTCTGCTTGAGGCACCAGCATCCCGCCTGGGTGCCGGTTTGAGTCCCAGCTGCTCTCCTTCTGACCCAGCTCTGCTATGGCCTGGGAAAGCAGCAGAAGATGGTCCAAGTTTTTGGGCCCCTGCACTCGTGTGGGAGACCTAAAGAAGCTCCAGGCTCCTGGCTTTGGATATGCTCAGTTCTGGCTGTTGTGACCATTTGGGGAGTGAACCAGTGGATGGAATATCTGTCCCTATTTCTCCCTTTCATTGTCTGCAACTCTCTCTCAAATAAATAAATAAATCTTAAAAAAAAAAAAAATATCGAAGAGCAAGGAGCCGGACAGGAAGCAGCCGGGATGAGAAACTAATGGGAGGCAGGGCTGGACAGTGAACCCCCTGGCCACAGGGCTGGGCTTCCTGGGCGACTCCCTGCCCTTGAGGAACAATCCAATGGCAAGGGGAAGGGGAAGGACAAACAGACACGGGAGCAGACAGAAGGGGCCCTAAGTGCTAGGGGCTTGGAACCAGGAGAGTTGAAAAGGTGTGCCGAGACTCAATGAGGACAGCACCAGGCGGACTGCTGTCACCTGGGTAGATCTGGGGCCCAGGAGGGAGGACGACGACCTCCAGGAGCACCTACAACCCATACCCCTGCAGGAAATGTGGCTCGGTCACGCTGTGCTTCCGGGCTTCAGCACACCTTGCTGGTTTCAGGGTAGCTATTCCAGATGGAAGGCTGGACAGGGTCACAGGCCTATAATGGATGCAAAAATCTTCCTGCCCTTAATCAATCAAACATGCTCAGGTGCTAGGAGACTTCAGGAACTCAAGACCCCCAGACCAACCAGCCCTTGAGCCAAGGGCCAGAGCTGGAGACCTTCAGTGGGGGTGTGGACACAGCAAGTGGTGGGGCCACAAGTGCCAGGTGCTGGGGACACAGCTGTGACGCCACCAAGACCAGCCCAGGGACTCCTGGCTGGGTCTGTGACATCTTCCAATGCCCAGAATTCTGAGGCAGGAAGAGGAAAATGAAGTGGACCCCCTCCCATATGACTTTCCGTATGAACTCCATTCTTGGGCACAGCCCAGCGAAGACAGCAATTGATTAAGTAGCTCCCAACCCATCTCAGGTGAACAGAGCCAGGGCTCTGTTCCTTCCTCTCACCAATAAATAACCCAACTCCCTAAACCACGCAGGCACAAGAGAACCTCAGAGAGAGGACAGAAAAACAAGGACCGACGTCCCAGCTGCGCAACTGCCTTCCCAAGAGAAACTGCCCAGGAATGCCCGCCTTGTCCACTGTGCACAGTCCCTGTGGCACCCAGGATGAACTGCAGTGGCCTTGCTACAGGTTAGCTCCACTTCTGGGAAGGCTCATCCCACTCCCAGGAGGAGGGGAAAAAAAGCAAAATCAAAAAGCTACCTTTGTCAGAGAAGTCCAGATTATGAGAAGGCGACAGTTCCAGAAGTTTCAGTAGAGGATGGAGCAGACAGACACAAAAACCAGGACAAGAGCAGCAGAATGTAGAGTGTGTACTGTTTTGTTTTCCCTTTCTGACAAACTGCCTCAAAAGAGCAACAGCTCGTGGGCTGGTCAGGCTGCTTCCGGGAGGGCCAGGAGGGCCCATGGAATTTGGGAGGTTTTCTCCAGCGGCTGGGAGGCACACAGCGGAGAGCACCACTGCCACTGGGTGGCTGAGAGCAAGAACTGCAGGAAGCTAAAGAGCCTGGCTCCTTTCAAGGGGAGAAGACCTGAAGGCATGGGGGAGGAAGGAGGGACCGTCCTTACAAAGACAGCAGGCAGCCCCAAACTGAACAGACAGCACCCCTCTGAAAGATCATTTACATGGGCCATGCTTGGCCCGCTCAGACCTCCAGAGCAGGAGCAGTAAGCCACTGACCCTGGGAGAACAGGCTGGGAAGTGCCAGCATCTTTCTTTCTTTTTTTTTTTTTTTTTTTTTTTGACAGGCAGAGTGGACAGTGAGAGAGAGAGACAGAGAGAAAGGTCTTCCTTTGCCATTGGTTCACCCTCCAATGGCCACCGCGGCTGGTGCGCTGCGGCCGGCGCACCGCGCTGATCCGATGGCAGGAGCCAGGAGCCAGGTGCTTTTCCTGGTCTCCCATGGGGTGCAGGGCCCAAGCACCTGGGCCATCCTCCACTGCACTCCCTGGCCACAGCAGAGGGCTGGCCTGGAAGAGGGGCAACCGGGACAGAATCCGGCGCCCCGACCGGGACTAGAACCCGGTGTGCCGGCGCCGGCTGCCAGCATCTTTCTATACACAAGTTTAAAAGGCAGATTATAAAAGTACTAAAAAAGGTTGACTTTCTACAAATCTTGCTACCCAAAGATAACCGCTGCTGAAACTTGGTATGTACTTTTCTTTTTAAAGAAAAAGAAGTCAGTTTACATATTTATGCTACAATCCGCCCCCTTAGCCCCCATGCATGTGCGCACCACCCAGGACTCCCAAAGCCACGTGACCAGACCAACTGACAGAACCAGAATCCGCTGTGGCCCAGAAAGGCCTGCCTGTGCCCTCCCCAGGCCTCACCTGGAGCTTTCGGGCCATTGCCACCACCTCGTGGTCAGGAGGGTTGTACTTGTAGCAGTTGGAGAACATCAATCGGACATCAGCACCAAATTCCTGAGCGTCTCGGTACTCACGGGCCTCCAGTTTAGACTGGAAAAATAACACAGGTCCCAGTTAGCCTCAGCATGGAGGTGCCAGGGCTGCACAGGACAGGTTATCCCCCCAGTTCTCGGCATGAGGCAGACCAGGAGATCACTCACCACCAAGCCTCAGGTCTGAGAACTGTTGTGCTAGTGTCCCAAGCCCACCCACCTGGTCGTAGTGACTGGCTAAAGGGCAAGTGGACACACACTCCACAAAGGCAGCAGAGCTTACACCAGAGGGAAACAAGGGCCCAGGTGACTTGGTGCACACTCATCTTGGTGACACAGAGCAGAGAACTGGTCACAGGAACAGCCTGTCTCTGTACTGGACTTGGGCAGACTTACTCCACTCCCAGAAGACTGCAAAGAGTCTTAAACATGTCCTACCCACCTCTCCCTCCAGGGCCCTCTGCTCACCTTGATTGTGCTCATGTCCATGGGGTGTTTGATGATATCGCAGTAGTCGTGCAGGCCCAGGGCCTCCACGTCCACGGGCTTGTAGAAGGGCCAGGCGTAGGCAGCATGCTTCTTGGCGAACATCTCCTTGAGGATGCCGCTGCAGCACTTGAGCTGCTCTGAGACCTTGCTGCTCTTCTCTGGTGCCGGGTGCTGCTGGGAGTCCGGCACGTCCTTCTTTGGGGGCTTCACAGGCCGGCTGCTCTCTCGCCGGGGGCCCAGCTTGGTGGTCTTGGGCTCCGGGGGTAGCGAGGGTGGCTCATGAAGGGAGTCGATGGTGGTGGGGGTCGTGGTGTCTGCTTTCCTCTTCACCCCCTTCTTTGTCTGCCAAGAGCACAGGCACAGTGGCAGAGTCAGAGGTCGCCCGCCCTTGAAGCGAGGCCCTGTCTCTAGTCCCTGTACCTGCCCCACCCCGTGTGCTGCAACCAGGACAGGACGTGGCACTGGCAGGAAGACACACTCCATGCAGCCAGAGGTCCCTGGAACCCCTGTGCTGCGTGTTGCCAGGGAGTTCTCCCAGAGTGCTCAGGGCAGCACATTCAGAGGCCACGCAGAGGCCTGCATAGTCTAAACTGCAACCAGGGAGGGGGCAGGAACACACTAGGAAATATAACACAATCACAGGATCTTTGAGACAGCAGGGTGGCCACCTCTGGAATGTGACACACAGAGACATGCCCCAGAAACACCTGCCAGTGCGGGACCCAGGACAGGCTGCGTGGAAAGCACTGGATGATGGGCCGCCTGTCTCCTGCAAGCCCCGCCCCAGACCCTGGTGGTGGTGGCCAGCAGCACCCAGGACGCTCACCTTCACAGGCTGTGGGGTGGCCGCAATGATGGGCGGGTGGCTCTGCACGGGCTGGGGGACCGGAGCGGGCGGGGGTGGTGGCTGGGGGGGCACCGGTGGGGGCGTCTGCAGCGGCTGGGGAGGCACCACTGTCATGACGGGTGTCTGCACGATGAGGTCTGGGGTGACAGCAGGAAAGGGGTGAGGCGTGGCCGGCACAGGCGGAGGGTTCTGCTGAGGGGTCTGGGTCTGCGGAGGAGTTGATGCTTGAGCTGTGTTTGGTACCGCGGAGACGCCAGGTTTTGCCGTTGCTACCAATTATAAGAAGGACAGGGAGTTAAGAGGCAGTGCTGACACACTGTGCTGGCTGACCTTGTGGGGGCGCTGTCACCTAGGAGACAGTACGCCAGCACACCTCTGCCTTCCTGGTGCCAAAGATGTCCACCCGCCCCAGTGCTCACAGAACAGGGAGTGCACTGCACTTCAGGATTCCTGGGGTATCTAGGCACAAAGACCCCTGTGGGAGCCTGGGCTGAAAAAGCAGGAGCACACACCCAGAGTTAGTACCAAAACTATGGAGTGGAAAACGGATCCTTGGAGGTTCCGGCCAGAGCTGCCCTCGTTCCCAGAAGTACTGTCTTCTGAGTAAGTACTTCTGGCAACAGACCGACTGCTCTGGCCAAGGTTTCTGGAAACTGGCTAGGCCCCAGGCCCCAATCTCTGGGAGCCACAGCAGACGGCCAGACAGCTGCTGTCCTCTGTGACCGGCGTAGGCAGCCTCCCTGCAGCTGTGCACCGAGCCTGAACAGAGTCCCAGGGCCTGCACAACCAGCTCCAAAAATGAGCAGGTGGGCCAGGGAAATGGAGCCTAGGGCATGACCTGAATGGCCTGCATGCTGGTGGTCATGAAAAGCGACGGACATGCAAGGACCCACAGAAGCCATCTTCATCTGTGAGCCGTACTGGGGCAGTGCCCAGGTTCCCATGAAGAACAAGGTTCTGCTGAGTCAAGTTCTGCTCCCCGAAGCATTACTCTGGGGTTTCTGGAACTGGAAGAGATGCCCAGTGTGCACACCAGATCCCTGGTCACAGCAGGGGGCTTGAGGGAGCACAGAGGTCCTCATAGGAAGATGAGGGACATGACTTGATCACATGACTACCCGGTGATGACCTAGGCTGCCTCTGGTGCTACCGCTTCAGAGTAGGGTGGGAGGCCAGATGAAAGGCTGCGCCTCAGAGAATCAAGAACTCACACCCAGGGTCTTGCTGGCCAGTGTCGGCCTCCTGCAGCACAGAAGGCAGCCTTCAGAGCTTTCTTCAGAGACCTTCCCTGGAGGGGGCAACTCTGTTCAGAGCCTCCTGAATCACGTGTGTGTGCATGTGTGACACACAGTGACACAGAGAGACAGCAGAGGAGACCTGGAGTTCAGGTGGCTGCGTTTCATACAAAGCAGGCATGGCCACAACAAATGTACACCAAGGCCATTCCGACTGCAAACCCCAAGGCTGGAGGATGGACTATTAGTCAAAATTGCTGTTGGTCAGATTAATTTTTTTCTCTAAAATGGAAAAGGAAAGACCATCTATGGCACTGTGAGGTAAATTAAACTGAAGTCGACCAACTACCCCAGAGCAGGCAGGGCCCAATCATTCCCAGGTGGGAGAGACCCAACACGGCAATGATACACAACCACTGCCAAGCTCCCACCACTCCCAGACTGTCCCCAAACCTGCAAAGGGGGCAGGGGCTGGGGAGACCCAAGGCCAGGCCGCTGCCAGCTCAGCGCCTACCTGCTTCTTTCCTCCCACGTCCTCTTCCTTTTGCCTGGACGATCATGATCTCAGTTTCCTCCGTCGGGAGCTCATTAATTTTTTGCAAGAAGAGCTTCTCCAGAGCTTCTGCCATTAAGACTATGTCATCTCCAGGCTGGAGGAGGTAATGGCAGACAGAGTCAGGACGCCTCCCTGACCACTGCAACACAGGACATCCTGGGCCACCTCTGCCTCAAAGTGGAGCACATTCATTCAGGCTCCCTCTTCCATCTGAATCCCAAGGGACCAAACAGTTATGCTTCCAGGGGAAGAACTCCGGAGAGGAGTTCTGAGTCTTCACCAGTCTACCTGCCCATCTACCCTTCCCCCACCCTTGACTTCTGAGCTCTGGCCTATTTGAAAACCATCCTAATGCCTTAACCGTCAACCAAGCTCAGGCAGTAAGTGACAGGGGCCCTCCTGTGACACAATCTGACCTCTCTGGAATACTTGGGTATGCAGCACTGTCCTGCCAGGGACTCCAGTGGGGCACCAACGACACTCTCCAGCTCTCAGTGGGGCTTGGGGAAGCCTGGCTCCCATGGCTTATGCCACCTCATGCAGAGCATGGGGCTCTTGCACTTAGCAGTAAAGGGAGGGCCACTGTGCTTCAGAGTCTACGGGGTGAGGGCTGAGACTTCACAAAACACGGTGAACCTCCAGACACTCACCTACCTGTCTCTTCTGGGCAGTTCTACCCACTACACCAGCAGAGTTCTGTACAGTGTCTCCTTCCACAGTCGTTCTATTTGAAAGGGTTGTTTTTTTTTTTTTTTTTTTGACAGGCAGAGTGGACAGTGAGAGAGAGAGACAGAGAGAAAGGTCTTCCTTTTGCCGTTGGATCACCCTCCAATGGCCGCCGCTGCAGCCGGCGCACCGCGCTGATCCGATGGCAGGAGCCAGGATCCAGGTGCTTTTCCTGGTCTCCCATGGGGTGCAGGGCCCAAGCACCTGGGCCATCCTCCACTGCACTCCCTGGCCATAGCAGAGAGCTGGCCTGGAAGAGGGGCAACCGGGACAGAATCCGGCGCCCCAACCGGGACTAGAACCCGGTGTGCCGGCGCCGCATGGTGGAGGATTAGCCTATTGAGCCACGGCGCCGGCTGAAAGGGTTGGTTTTAATCACATCTGGGGTCTGAACTAAAAATAAGTGACCCGCCTTCCTGGCACAGCCAAGCCAAAAGGTTTGGCTATGGAGTCAGAAGGGGACCTTCCGGTTTACAGATACGATCAGGGAGCAAGCTGACTCCGTGGAAGAGCTAGCTGTCAGTAGTCACATCTGCAGACCCAGCAGCCTGGGACCCATGGAGCAGCTGTGCTCCTGGCCTTGCCTCCTGCCTTGTGTGGTATCCAGGTTTCTGTCCGAGTAGGCTTTTGGCTGACACCTGGCACCCTCTACGGGGCTCTGCCAGGAGTCACTACTATCCTCACACCTCTGCTTAGAGCCGTGCTCAAGAACTGGGGAGCACCGCTCACAGGACTGCCTGTGCTTCACTGTGGCCGGCACCCCTCCTTCCCACAACAAACACCCAGTCCCGGCAGAACCACAGGTCCCGTTACCTCTCCAGCTGTCACCCCCAGGGCAGCCGGGCAGCAGCCTCTGGGTCTCACCTTGTTATAGATGTAACAATTTGTAAACATAGTGTTGAAGTCCTGGATACATTCCTGAGCATTCCAGTAATAGTTGTTTTCCAAGCGCTTCTTTATTGTTCCCATATCCATAGGCGTTTTAATGATCTTATAGTAATCCTGGAGAGCAGACAGAACAAGCCAGAGTCACCGCAGCCGCCCCACGGCACCCGCGTGGGGCTGGCCGGCTGGGCCCGTGGGTCACGCACACAGTCCTGCTCAACGAGGAGCCACAGTTCAGACCAACCTTCTTCCATGGTGTCCGTGGCCTCAAGTGGGCAGAGGAAGGTGGCAACTCAGAGGTAAAACACACCCACTGCTCTCTCAGAACATATTGTCTTTATAGGAATTTGTGTCTTTCCTTTTGATGTTAACAGATCCTTTTGTTTTTAATGAATAATGGGAGAAGCAGCCTTATAAAAAGCAGTTCCTAACTGTAAAACCACCCACAGCAGGCCCTAAACTGTCCCCCACCATTTGAAGTTTTAAATGCCCATGAAATGCAAATTCCCATGGTGCTAGTGTTCCAGCCCACCCAGAACAACCACACTCCTCACTTCCTGCCACAAACAACACTGCCAAACATGAACTTCCACTCTCATTCAATTTCATGGGACTTACAGCCTGCAACTCAAGACTGATCGTGCCTGAACGACTGACCAGGTCAACTCTCAGCCACCACGGTCAGTGCCAAGATCCCATGACCTTGTCCACAAATCTTCAGATTTCGCCCTCCAAGCCCGGAGAAGGTGCCAGACAGGAGCTCCGAGTGTCTCAGAGTCCACCACGGCAAACTCTGCAGCACCATCACGACTTCACCCCAGACGTGAACCTATTCTCAAATGTTTTATTTTAAAAACCACAGGAGGAATCTGGGGACAGAACGAGCAGCATGTAGAGATGCCAAGTGAGAGGGCGGCTGCGGGGAGAGGGCAGGGCTGCCCACAGACAGCGAGCCCTCAGTGGTCCAGGCCACTGGGCCAGACCCACCAAGAACTTTCTCTGAGGTCTGGGCCACCCAGATTTAAGCTTGTAATTAAGCTGGATCCCAATGGCAGGAGGGTAAGCCACGGGCACGGAAGCTGTTGCAGGAGAGAACAAACTGCCCTCAGCGAGCCCTCTGAGGTCCTGCTCGGGAACAGTGGTGATTGGCACTGGAAAGGAAGGCACGCACCAAGGTGGCTGTGGGTTTTGAGCAGTTCCTGACACCCACGAGAAAGGAACAAAAGCAGCACCCTGGTAAGAGCGCCCTTGCATGCCTCAGCACCTTGGGCAGAAGGCCAAGAAGGGGCATTCACCCCAACTTCCTATGCCACATGATGTCTGAGTTCCTTCCCTAAGACAGCCAAGCCTAGATAGATGTGGCTGCAGTAGAAAGCGAGCTTATCCCCTACTGCGAAGAGCTCTGTGCAGAGTTTTGTTTCATGATGGAACTGGGCAGGGTGGCAGAGGCTTAAGGACAAACGGAAGAGTGGCAAGAAACCAACACATAGGCTGAAGCCGGAAAATCTTCAGAACACCAAAAAAGAAGAAATACCTTTTTGGTTGACCCTACCAACATCTCCTGGAGAAGTGGCACCCAGGAAACAGGGCTTTAGTGCTACAGTGCCTCCAGCTGAGCAGCCTATCTGGGGCAGCCCATGACCACCTTCCACAGCAACACAGGTCCCCTTGGAAGGTACTGCTTAGGGTGACATCAAAAGTCAGAGACAGGCAGACACACACCCTGCCTGGAGCAGGAACGTCCCGCTGGTCAGAGCCCAGCCTCCCGCTCTCCTTGGCCTCATTCACCACCCCTACTTCCTGGAGATCTACAGTCCCTTAGTCCCCCCTTTCTCCTTTGTCCTCACCTCCCTCATAGCCCTCTGGGTCTGTCCCTTCTGAGTTTTCCTCTAGCAAACTAACCCCTCTTCCATTTCCCCTTCAAAGCCAAGTTTCTTGAAATGAGCGTCTCACATCCTCACCTTCTCACCACACTGCTGCCAATCTGGCTTCTACCTCTGTGTCACAACTCCTAAGGTCACCAGCACCCTCCTAAAGGCCAGCAGGATGTCAGGCTGGGCTCTTCACTTCAGTGAAGTCTGACCTCCCTGCAGGCTATGACATGAGAATCTGGGGACTGCGCTTGCTGGTGAATCCTCCCTGGTGCTGTTTTGTGTCCCCCACAACTACCATTGAAAAAAAGGGTACAAGGGCCCCCTATTCCCACTCCTCAGCTCCTGCTCTCCTAGCCCCTTGCACTTGCTCCAAGAGCATTACTTTTGAATGTGGACCCTGCATAGCTCAAAACAAATACTGCAAACTCCCCTGAGTGACCCAGATCTCCACGGTCAGTTGCTGACACTCCTTGGCCTCTTTTCTGCCTCTGGCCTTTTTCTTGAGCCAGTTTATTACTCAGACCTAAGGGGCCCCCTTCTGGCTTCTTCCAGCCAGGAAGCGTGAATGTGGCAGAGGGTGGGTCACTCCGCCTCAGAAGCAGTGCCAGCACTCCAGACATAGACTGGGTCAGTGGCTACAACCACTTAATTCACCCACTGGAGAGGGGTACAGCACCTGGCACACAGCAGAGGCAATTTAAAGACAATCAGCCCTCGAAGGTGGAAGAAAAGAAAGCAAACCTCTATTCTGCCTGCTCCCCGAGGCCGAGCTGTGCTTACAGAGCTGCCTGCTTAGAATGCAAACAAGGGCGAATTCTCTAGAGAAAGCGGAGAGGAACAGGGATGAAAAAGAACACGAACAGCCTTGCTCAACCTGCCTTTCCTCTGGTCAAGGCCATCTCCACACGCTTGCTCCCCGGGGATCATCTTACTTCCCCTGGAGCAGGAGAGTAGCCAAACACTGAAGGCAGTCAAGTCGGGGTTGGGCATCACAGACTAAACTGCTGCTTGCAACACTCATGTCCCAATCAGCGTGCCTGAGACCAAGTCCTGGTTCCTCCACTTCCTGCTAATGCATCTTAGGAGGCAGCACGGAAGACTCAAGTACTTGGGCACCTGCCATCCATGTGCAAGACCCTTCTGGCTTCAGCCTGGCCCAGCCCCAGCTGCTGTGGAGTGAACCAGTGAATGGAAGATTTCTCCCTTCCAAACACATAAAAATAAATCAATAATAATAATAAAAAAGACACCAAGTCCCGTATACAAGGGCATGGGTTTGATCCCTTGCTCCAGCTCCCTGCCACCCACATGACCTACAACCTCGATTGTGCTCCCAGCTTCAGTCGCAGCCATTGTAGGTTTTTGGATAGTGAACCAGCACGAGAGAGATCTGTCTCTCTAAAATCTAAGTAAGATTTTTTTTTAAAATAAATAATAATAAAAAAAAATCCACTTTCCTTTCCTACCTGGTGCTCTGGGTGATAACGGCAACCTCTACTGGAGCAGACCAGACTCCCTCCACCACGGTCTGACTGAGCACAGCTACTTCTACAGGGCCTACAGGTCCGCCACAGCTGAAGAGGAGGGTAGCCAGGACCATCAAAGAGCTCTAGGTAACCCTTCCCCCTCGTTTCAGCTTCTCCACATCTTCTCCAGGAGCCCGATATCTTAAGACACTGGACTCCTTCTTTCTTCTTCCCCATCTCTGTCCGTCAGGATGTAGCAAGGGCCTCGTGGGGCTGAGTACTGGCACTCAAAGCTGGGTCCTGATAGATCTATCTGCACCCTTCCCCCCGAGTCTGCAGGAAATACATAGAGAAGCCATGAGGTTGCAGGCCCTGGGCCCTGCCCAGGTTACTCACAGGGAGGTTCAGCTTGACGGCGTCCACAGGCTGCTGGAAAGGCCACGCAAACTGATGCTTCCATAGCGTCTTGAGCACCACTCTGAGCAGGTATTGCAGCTGGTTGGTCTGCCTCTTGGGCTTGTTGGGGTTGGAGGTCTCCGGGGGCGGGGGGTTGGTGCTGGCTGTGTTGGCTGGCTGGGGTTGGGCCTGGGCCTGCGTTGTAGACATTTGGGAGGTTTCCAGTCCATCCCCCATTACTGGCGGATTTCTCAATCTCGTCCCAGGGCCGCTCTCCGCAGACATGCTAGTGATCCCATCACATTCTTCACTGGGCACTCTACAAGGGAAGAGAAAAGTCCTCATCAGAGACCACCCAGCAAATGGGCACCCCTCTTGACGGTGTCCCCACTGGCTGCAGCCTCCAAGGACTGAAGGCCCTGCGGGTGGCTGCTCAGGTTGGGGAGTGCCACTTGATGCACCAACTAAAGGGGCCCGAGCGCCTGCTCTCAAAGATTTGCCACTCAGCAGGGAAGAGAGATCCCATACCAAAGGCGAGAGGTAGGGCAAGGGCTGAGGGTGGACCAGGACTTGGCAGGGGCTCTGGGCACCACGGAGCCTCTCAGGAAGGAGGTACAGTAAAGCACATTCCACACGTCTGCCCATCCCCTCTCCCGCCTGCGACCTCTGAAGTGACACTGCCTGTGTGCTGAAGAGAATCTGCAAGCCTCCAGACACGGCACTTACATCCAAGCCCTCATTTGCCCCTGTGGCTCACAAGGGCTGTGGGGCAGGAGGTGGCGCCTGCCCACCTCCAATGACCATGCAGTGTGCTGCCAAGGGCTCCAGGCCATGGCCTCCTGTTAACTTAGGAGCATTTTCTCCGTTGTTTAAATAATGTATGTCTGCTGCTCATCAAAGAGATCCCACAAGGTTACTGCTAATAACAGAAAAATAAATCCATTCTTAACCTACTGTTTTATTAACTACAAAGGGCGCCTCCCCTGGCAACTACACAGCCCTCCCCTCCCCGCCCCCAGCAGCAGTGCCTGCCTCAAACTCCTGGTCTGGCAGTGCCCTCCCTTCCCTGCTGAGGGCCACACTAACACTGCACCCCCTGCAGGCACACATAATCTCAGACTGGGGTTTCTATGTTTCTATTGCCAAAATGCCCTCCAGAAACATAGCAGCCCATCCCTTATGGGGCCCAAAAGTCCCCACACTTCAGTAATGCGAAGAAGTATCTGCTCAAGTACGGACTAGCCATTTGCCAACTTCCTGCATACATTCTGCTTATGACACTTTTCTATTGGCAAGGCAAAGGGTCTGGCCAACTTCAGGTTCCCCAGTCCCAAGGGGAGGAAAAAAAAAATCTCTGTAAGTGGGGAGCTGCCACATCCAAAAAGCATCACTATTGTAAAAAAACCAGGAAAAAGGCAAGAGTTGAGGAACACGGGGCAGGTTTTTGAACCACAGCAGTCTGGGAGGCAGAGGGGACAAGAAGAGACAGGGCAAGCTGGCTGGCTCCATCAGAGCTGGCACGATGGAGTGCATTTCGTGGGTCGAGCTGCGGCTTTTTGCCCAGCCCAAACCAGGCACCCCAGCTGCTGCTGAATTACATTGTAATTCAGTGCAAGTGTCATTTAGACCCAGGCTCCCAGAGATTTACAAATTACTGTTTTTTTTTTTTTTTTTTTTTTTTTTGGCAGGCAGAGTGGACAGTGAGAGAGAGAGAGAGAGAGAAAGGTCTTCCTTTTACCATTGGTTCACCCCCCAATGGCGGTGGCGGCCAGCGTGCTGCTGCCGGCGCACTGCGCTGATCTGAAGCCAGGAGCCAGGTGCTTCTCCTGGTCTCCCATGTGGGTGCAGGGCCCAAACACTTGGGCCATCCTCCACTGCACTCCCGGGCCACAGCAGAGAGCTAGCCTGGAAGAGGAGCAACCGGGACAGAATCTAGTGCCCCAACCGGGACTAGAACCCAGGGTGCCGGTGCCGCAGATGGAGGATTAGCCAATTGAGCTGCGGTGCCGGCCAACAAATTACCGTATTTTAAAAGCACCAGGGCAGGGTGGGGGCACTAGTTACATGAAGCAACTCTGTGCTCCATCATCCTGGAGCCCTGGACAGCCGAACCTCCTGGTCCACTGTGGCAAGAACGGCTGGCCCACACACAGGTCCCAGCTGTGGCATGGATCTGAGCGCTGACAAAGGACTAGGAACACTAACCTTCCCAGAAAGACAGCTTCTTCCTCCCTTGACACTCTGGCTGACTGGAGGTACAGCCAGCACCCTGCTGGAGAAAGCACTGTACTAACAGGCTGCCACAAAAGGGGACCCACATGGGAGCAGTCCAAGGCCATCTCGTATAAGATTTTCAAGGTGGCCGGGAACAAAGCCAACTCAGAAGCAGGGAGGGGAGTGACTGGCAGTGATACACACACTACACACTGGAGCTCATGCAGTTGGCCTGAGGACACTTTGTGTCTGCTCTTCTTTTCACTCTTTCTCACTAAATAGAAGAGAGACTTAAGAGTGCTTTTTGCCTACTCAGAGAGGAAAGGTAAACCTGAATCACTCATCAGTCCTCTGGCTCACGGGAGAAGACTGCACTGTGGAAGAAAACACACTCATGCCATCTGTGTAGGGACATCCACCACTCCACATGTGTTTAGTGGGGCCTGGCCGGGACCAGGTTGCCAGGCTGGCACTCAGAATCTGCACCCTCCCAGGGTAACTCCTGGCACCCAAGAACAGAAGGGATGGCGACCTTTATGGAAGACGTGGTTTTCCTGGGAAAGGCCCAACTCAGAAAAACCCAGTAGGGGGTTCTGGGTGGGCTTGGCAGAGCCGAAGCCATGTCTCACCGGATGGGGCTGCCTAAGACACTCCCTCATGCCACTGGGGGACTGATGGGACAAGTGTGGCCAGGGCTGACTGCCATGTGGTCTCAGAAGTGCCTGTAGCATGAACCATGGCACAGCAGCTGGGATGGAGATGTTGCTGGTGGGGAGACACAGGCACAGGAGGAGGGTGTGTGCTATGTGATGGCAGCTCAGGTTGGGACAGAAGCCTGAAAAAAACAGTGTGGGCTCCCGAAAGCAAAGGTCAGAGGAAACACAGCCTGTGGACAGGAGGCAGCCAGACCGACCGACCAGGAAGAGAGCACTCCTAGGAGCTGGAGGGAAAGTCAGAGGCATCGAGAACACAGAGAGACGAGAGATCTAGGGCCTCCAGCCAAGAGCACACAGCTGCTAACCAGGGAGGGGTTGGATAGAGGCCATGTTCCAGAAGCTGCATGTGGCTATGCATGCAGCCTTGCCCAGAGGACATGCCACCTTCATTCCTGCAATGAGCAGCAAGACAGAACAGGGTTTCTCCAAGCTCTTAGGTGAGTGAGAGCCAACAGGTAGGACCTCAGAGATGCAGGGTCTCCAGCCACCTCAAGTGACACAACAAAACCTGGCTGGGGCTGTGGGAAGCTCTGCAGAACCGGGTTCCTGGGGCCACTGGGGAGCAAGTGAAGTCACTCACTAAGGTTCTGGTATTAATATGTAGAGTCCAAGTTTGGAGCTAGTACAAAAGGTCATGGTTTAAGGTGTTAGCAAACTGTATTATCTGTAGAATTTAACAACACCCCTTTGTTCTTATGGGGCTTAATTTTACTGATATTCATGTGTAGCTTTCAAGCTAAGGGTACCGCACGGGGTAGGCACTGTGGCACAGCAGACTAAGAACACATCCATTATCAGAGTTTGGGGTGGCATCCCTGCTTCTCTGCTTCTGACCCAACTTCTGGGAGCAAGAAGGTGATGGCTCAAGTGTGTAGGCCTCTGCCACTCACACAGGAGACCAGGTTGGGGTTCTGGGCTCCTGGCTTCAGTCTGGGCATCTGGGGAGTGAACCAGCAGATGGAAGATCTGTGTCATGCTGCCTTTCAAGAAAATAAACATTTTTAAAAAGTATACTATTTAAAAAAGAGTAAAAAGGAGCCAGTGCTGTAGCATAGCGGGTAAAGCTGTCATCTGCTGTGCCGGCATCCAATATGGGCACTGGTTTGCATTCTGGCTGCTCCACTTCTGATCGAGCTCTCTGCTATGGCCTTGGAAAGCAGAAGATGACCCAAGTCCTTGGGACTCCGCACCCGTGTGGGACACCTGCAAGAAGCTCCTGGCTTTGGATCAGCAGAGCTCATGGAAGACCTCTCTCTCTGCCTTTCCAATAAATAAATATAATACACACACAAACTTGCTCTTCAAATGATATTTCCAGAATGAGGGAAGGAACAGGTAAGTGAAATTCTTTCCTAAACATATGGTACAAAGGGCTTAAATCTAAGCTGAATTAATAATAACAAAAAAGGAGTAAATGGTTTTAAAGTAACTTCCAAGTACACCAATCTCAAGTCCGGAGGGGTAAGAGGAGAGGCGTGGCGAGTGCCTCCAGCAGAGCCATGGAGGCAGGGACCAGTGAGACAAGAACCATGCACCAGGAGCCTCTGGCCCAGGCAGAGACAGCTACACCACTCAGGGGAAATTCTGGTGGAGGAACAGCACCATAGTCGGGGAAGGAAGGGCATCGTGGGGCTTCAGGATACCTGGTGTCTGCTGGGGAGGCTCTCATAGCAGGACTGATGGAAGAGGATGAGGGCACAACAAGAGGACCCTGTTCTGAGGGGAGGAGGTGAGGCCTCTCACCGCTGGAGAAGCTTGAGCCAGGGATGTGCAGTGGGGTTTAGAAGGCACGTCTAAGGTGCTGATACAGTGCACACCCAGCACCCATCGGGTGAGCAGGGACACAGGCTGCTGGGCCCCGGTGAGGCTCATCCCCCCAAGAGGAAGCAGCCCTGAACACTTTCCTCTCCTTCACAACAGGCGCAGACAGCCCCCCCCAAGTCAAGGAAGCAGAACTCTCTGCTCATAAGGTAAACCAACGTTTCCTAAAGAAAACCGTTCTCTCGAACTTTGCCTGCTCTTGGTGTTTAAGCCTTTACAAACTACAGATCGCCTTTCCCAGCCAGCCGGCTTACATCCGATGCATGATAACATCCAGATGCTCCCAACAATGCCAACATTGCTTCCGATCCCATCCTCACTTCACAGATGAGAAACTAAGGCAGAGAGAAGCCACTCACCCAGGAGGTGGAGCCCAAGTCTGAGCAGCCACAGTGCCCCAGGACCCGGCCTCTGGTTCCTGGACAGTTTAAGTTGGTAACAAACTGCTGGGGATGGCAGTCCAGATGGGAAGGTATGATGTGGGAAGATGCCACATGGGGAGGGCCAAGAGTGACAGGTGCCACTCATGGCCTACATCCACTGTGGGCCTAGGCAGTCCCCACGCCTCAAGGTCACACTCTGACCCAGTACAATGCTTTGGCCTCACAGCCTACCTCTCACAACTCAGCCTTCCCATCACCTCAGGAAAATGTCAAGAACGCACTCATACTACCTATGGTGCAGGGATTGTGTGAGAACTAGCCAGAACTTTCTGTTTGCTGTGGGCTAAGGAACAGGCACCACTGAGTTGGTCTATTCGGAGGCACAAAGCCACTCAGGCCAGCCTCCTTGGGTAAATCTTTCCACAGGGGCCACCACCACACCACACCGCCTTAAGCCTTTCTCTTGCTACACCTGCTGCCAGGACACAAACGGACATGACATAAGGCCCCACAACACCTGGTGCTACCCTGCTCACCATCCAGGGGCTTCCAGCTAGGCCTCAGAGCCGTGCAAGAGGAAAGCAGCCCATGCCCTGGCACACAGTGTGGTGACTCCAAGACTCAGTGATTGTGTCCTGAGCTCCGGTGGGCCGGGCTCAGCTGACCTGATATTCTCCTGAACGATCAAGCAAAATCATACTGGGGGAAACAACACAAAGAAGGGGAGGGCTGCTCTGGCTGCAGACAGGGAGAGGCTGCCCTGTGCTGCTCTGCAGGGACGATCAACGAGACCTGGGGGTGAGGGGTGAGACAGTTCTGCAGAGAAGAGGGGTACCGCACATGCGCAGAGCAAAAGGAAAGTAAATGGGGTGCGCATGACAGAGCAGACCCCACCCCGTCTACAACCACAACCTAAAAGACTGGAAAATGCTCCTCCCTCTCCAATGAATTTCTGCTGACCTGTGGCCAAGAGGCGGAAGCCACCATTCCCTAGGTAAGAGTTCCTGTTCCCAACAGTTTAGAGGGGGAAGAAGGAAAAACAGAAGTCAGGGAGTTCCATGATTTCCAAACTGAGAGCCCATGTGCCCCAGGATGCCATGATAAACCAGAGCCACTGGCAGACACTACCTGCGACTGACAGCTGTCCGTCAGACAGTGCTCTACTCCCTTCAACAACACCACAACTCGCAAAGCTTACTGCTGTGTGCAACACAAAAGCAAATACTACATAAAAAAATCAACATGAACAGAAAATCCAAGTGGTGGTGTCCTACCCGAGCACAGGGACATGTGTCCCATTAAGAAGTAACCACAGGGGCTGGCGCTACGCTGCAGCGAGTAAAGCCATTGCCTGCAGTGCTGGCATCCCATATGCGTGCCGGTTTGAGTGCCGGCTGCTCCACTTCTGATCCAGCTCTCTACTATGGCCTGGGAAAGCAGTAGAAGATGGTCCAAGTCCTTGGGCCCCTGCTCCCTTGTTGGAGAGCCAAAAGAAGCTCCTGGCTCCTGGCTTCTGATTGGCTCAGCTCTGGCTGTTTTGGCCATTTGGGGAGTGAACCGGTGGATGGAAGACTTCCCTCTCTGCCTCTGACTCTTCAATTCTGACTTTCAAGTAAAATAGATTCTTTTTTTAAAATAAGTAACCACAGTTATCTAAGAATAAAACAAGAATATTTATCCAGGGGCCAGCACTGTGGCAGAGCTGGTAAAGCCACCTCTTGTAATGATGTCATATATGGGCACAGGTTGAAGACCTGGGCTTCACTTCCAATCCAGCTCTCTGCTATTGCCTGGAAAAGCAGTAGAACATGGCCCAAGTGCTTGGGCCCCTGTACCTGCGTGGGAGACCCGGAAGGAGGTCCTGGCTCCTGCCTTTGGATCAGCTCGGCTCTGGCTGTTTCAGCCACTTTGAGAGTGAACCAGCAGGTGGAAGACATCTCTCTCTCTCTGCCTTTTCTGTTAACTCTGCCTTTCAAATAAATTAATTATTTATCCTGAGGCCAGCGCTATGGTACAGTGGTTAAACCACCACCTGGGAAGCCAGCATCCTATATGGGTACTGGTTTGATTCCTGGCTGCTCCATTTCTGATCCAGCTCCCTGCTAATGCCCCTGGGAAAGCAGCAGCAGATGGCCCAAGTACTCAGGCCATTGCGCCCACATGGGAGACATGGAAGAAACTCTTGGCTTTGGCCTGGTGCAGCCCTGACTGCTGCATCTATTTGGGGAGTAGACTAGAGGATGGAAGATTTCTCTGTAACTCTGCCTTCTCTGCCATTCAATCAAATGAATCTTTCAAAAACAAAAATTTGTCCTTACAACTGACATGTTTTATTTCTTTAAAATAGTAACACAGTGGTTGAGACAAAAACTTGTACCTAACTACCCACTAAAACTGCTGGGTATTTCCTCTGGCCTCAGAGCATCATGAAAACAGACACTTAGGGGTATTCTGAACCTCCTGTTTGGGAACTTTTGGTCTGATGAAGGTAAAATATTAATGGTCCCTAATTTCACAGACCTCTGATGAAACATGCTTGCTTTTAAGGATAGTGTCTCACCCAGGGGGTCTGAGAGACCTCTGAGGATAACACAATTGTAGTATCTTTCATCTTTCTACATAAAATACTTTCATTTCCTTTGACATTCTTACCAGTCAACCAGCCAACAATCCATATTAGAAATGAAAGATATGGAACATTTTATTTCAAACACATCTCAAATAAGTTCAGTGAAGTTCCAGCATTTTCTGCAAGGATGGGGCTCCTACTTGGAAAGCAGGTGACAGCAAGCCCTCTGTCGCCCCTCCGACTGCTATCCTGACATGGCTTTTCGGGGGTCTGGATGAGCTCTGTTCTGAGCTGACTCATCACACAGAAGCCTGCCCCAGAACAGTCAGGAAACCAGGCAGAGAACAGAGAAAAGAAGGGTCAGGGAAGAGGGCACAGACTCAGGGAGGGCCCACACAACAGCTCTCCTGCCGAACAGAGACCTGTTTAGAGCCTTAAGCCAGCTGCCACCACCCATCTGCACTGGGCATAGGAAAGCTCACCAGCAGGGTACTGGCCACTCCCTGGGCTGACATTCTACGCGAGCATCTGATGTGTGTGGGGCCTGGTTAATCTACAGAGTGGTCCATGGCGGCGGCAGCAGCATCATCATCATCATCATCCCCATGGCAACAGAGCAGTAGAGCAGGTGGTGGCCTGCGAGGCAGGAGGTCACTTGCAGCAGCTGTGAAGTTCAAGTGCTCTGTTTCGCAGCTGCCTCTGCCCAGAAGGCATGGGGTCGACCACCATGAGGGGCATAGGCCCTGGCAGGCCTATGCGCAGTGCAGAAGCTACTGAACATCACCTGGGCCACAAGTGGGGTCCTGAGCCTGCCTTCTAGTTGTGCAACTTCTAAACAATTCCAACTTTGCAAAGAAATCAGCTGAGCTGCGGCCCACACAGGGTGCACGTTGTAATGTATGCTTCCGAAGTGCAAGAGGCCCGAGAAGATGGGGCTTGACCTTGTCTCAGGCCAAACAAAGCGACTGCAGGGGTCAGCTGACCACTCGTCTATCACGAAATTACAAATTCACAGCCGCATGTATCTTTAAGACAGGAGGTCACCTCCCCAGCAAGGCAAGACTCTTGTACAAAGCATCACTGGTCAGATGCAAGAGCGGGACCGTGACCGTGGAGGGAGAGAGACATACACACACAATCACCCTGGCCATCTCTCAACACTGGCCAATCTGCAGCAGGTCTTGGTTTGTCCTTGACCATGGTAATCTGATACAGCAGGCCTGCTTTCCCTCCTGGGCACAGAGCAGCAGCTACTTCACATTCACGACGACGGCCTCATTTAATTGTGCAATCTATGTCAGTGGGGAGGCGCAAACAGGATTACTTTTCCATCTGACCAGCTCAGGCAGCTGGTGAGAACAGCGCTGTCGTGTCACCAGACTGTACGGCCTGGAGCTGGGCCAGTGGCTGTGTGCCGAGGCAGCTCTGAGAGGCCTTAATCCTCCTTTGCGTAGCTTGTACACACCCTGCCAAGCAGGGCCCCAGCACCTGAGACTCTGCAGGACCACAGACCCTGCAGCTTGCCTTCAGCCAGGCGAGCCAAGGCAGATGAGCAAGCCTTCCTGCTAGGGGAACACGAAACATACTCAAGCTCTCTGTCCCCCACTGGAGGGGACATGAGCCAACAAGGACTTTGCAGCCAGGACAAGGACCAGAAGTCAGACCTAGGCAGGCCACAAGCCCAACAATCAGAATTCCAGTTCCTCTGCTGTAGAAACCAAACAGCAGGCCAATTAAATCAGCAGTACTGAGGTGCAGGTGTTTAGCCTGGCAGTTTTGCTGGTGCAGGATGCCTTGCCGTACCTCATAGTGCCTGGGCTGGACCCCAGCTCTGGCTCCTGATTACAGGGTCTTGCCTCTCCAACTGGTGGCAGTGGGAAACACCTGGAGCAGTTCAGGCACAAGGAAACAGTCCACTGTTAGAAATGGGTTACAAACTGATGAGCTAATCTGGGCAGATGGGCTCAAGAATTTAAAATGCCCTGAGTTCAGGCTAGGCTAATTTGTCTTACAGAAGACAACCAAGAAACAGACACTGTCAGCTGTGCAAGACACAGAACGAGTCCAAGCACCTCATTCTGCCATCACCACACCACGAAAGCAGCCACACACAATCTTGTATCAGATGAGCCTGGCAGTGTGCCAATAAAACTATCCCAAGGGTCACGGTTTGCAGCCCCTACTCCATACACTTCTAGACTTTGTGGCAAGGGAAATGTGATGAAATGCTAACACAGAAAAGCAAATGCAAAAATCTCAAATGAGGTGTGCATGTGTGCAGAAAACAGAATCATAGAATGGGAGCTGGCACTGTGGCATAGCAGGTTAAAGCCCTTGCCTGCAACGCCAGCTTCCCATATGGACGCAGGTTTGAATCCCGGCAGCTCCCTCTGCTATGGCCTGGGAAAGCAGTGGAAGATGGCCCAGATGTTTTGGTCCCTGCACCCACGTGGGAGACCAGAAGAAGCTCCTAGCTTCCTGATCGGCTCAGCTCTGGCTGTTGCAGTTATTTGGGGAGTGTTGAACCAGCAGATGTAAGACTTCTGTCTTTCAAATTAATATAATACACCCTAGGCCGGCAACGCGGCTCACTAGGCTAATCCTCCGCCTACCGGCACCGGCACACCGGGTTCTAGTCCTGGTCGGGGCGCCGGATTCTGTCCCGGTTGCCCCTCTTCCAGGCCAGCTCTCTGCTGTGGCCAGGGAGTGCAGTGGAGGATGGCCCAGGTGCTTGGGCCCTGCACCCCATGGGAGACCAGGAAAAGCACCTGGCTCCTGGCTCCTGCCATCGGATCAGCGCGGTGCGCCGGCCGCGGCGGCCATTGGAGGGTGAACCAGCGGCGAAGGAAGACCTTTCTCTCTCTCTCTCACTGTCCACTCTGCCTGTCAAAAGAAAAAAATCCTAAAAAAAAAACAACAACAACAACAACAACAACAAAAAAAAACCAACCAAACAAGTGGGACATGGTGTGAGGCTGGTGGGTGGCTGTGCCTCCTGACACTGAGACCAACAGGCTCTTTGCCATCTATGCCTTGCACAAGCTCCATGGCATGTGTCAGCTGCCTCCACCTGCTGAGCCAGCCTCCAAGCTCTGGTACTTGCTAAGCCCCCAACTTACAGACAGCAAAGATGATGACAGAAATCTGACAATTGCATGCTCCTCACCGACTCAGGTGTGTCCTTCAAAAGCTAAGAGTGACATTTTCCTCCTGGCTCTCTCTTCTAAAGCTACTACTCCATCTCCTTTTATCCCATTTTCTAAAAGGTGTGGGCTATGTGGCACTGAGATTAATCTATAGTACAATGTACCATGATTTATTAATTTAGAAACAAAAGTTCTGCTTTGAGACGGAGACTCAAGATGGCCAGAGGGCAGTGCAGATCACAAGGCAGAGGCTGGAGTGAGGCTAAGAACTTCTCTCCACTGATCACTAGGGGATTCCTAGTAGGAAGGAAACACTGGAGACTACTCTGCAGGACAGCACGAATGGGAGGTTCACTTCTTAGAGGATGCAGAATTAAGATTTTTTTTTTAAAGGTGGGGGCGGGAGGGAAGAAGGCAGAGAGAACTTCCATTTACTTGTTTATTACCTAAATGCCACCAACAGCCAGGGCTGGGCAAGGCCAAAGCCTGGAGGCTTCCTTCCATGTCTCCTAAGAGTAGCAGGGACCCAATTACTTGAGCCGTCACCTGCTGCCTCCCAGGGTGCATGTTAGCAAGAAGCTAGATTGGAAATGGAACGGCGATTTCAAACAGGCATAGGATGTAGGTGACGTGGGCGATGCAGGCGTCTCAAATGGTTATCTTAACTACTGCATGGGAGATGTGCCCCTTAGAGGACACAAAATTAAAATGAAAAGTCTGAAAGGAGTGATAAATCTAGGTTTAGTCAAAATAAAAATGACAGCTGTGGACTGTCCCTGGAACAGACAGAAAGGATAAAAGCCAAGTTCTAGGTGGGTGACTCGTGCAGCACTAAGATGCTGCTTGGAGCATCTGCATCCCACTTCAGAGTCCCTGGAGGCAGCAGTGATGGCTCAAGTATTTGAGTCCCTGCCATCCACACAGGACTCCCAGATTGAGTTCTGGGCTCTGGGTTTTGGTCTGATTCAGCCCTAACTGTTTTGGGCATTTTGGAGAGGGAATCAGCAGGAGGAAGATTTTTGTCTGCCTTTCTGAATAAACAAAATAATTTTTGAAGGTATGTTTTAAGAAGTTAGCTTCTTAGGCCAGCGCCGGGGCTCAACAGGCTAATTCTCCGCCTGTGGCAGATTCTGTCCTGGTTGCCCCTCTTCCAGGCCAGCTCTCTGCTGTGGCCCGGGAGTGCAGTGGAGGATGGCCCAAGTGCTTGGGCCCTGCACCCGCATGGGAGACCAGGAGAAGCACCTGGCTCCTGGCTTCGGATCAGCGCGGTGCGCTGGCTGCAGAGCACCAGCTGCAGTGGCCACTGAGGGATGAACCAATGGAAAAGGAAGACCTTTCTCTGTGCACTCTGCTTGTCAAAAAAAAAAAAAAAAAAAAAAAAGTTAGCTTTTTCATGAATGGAATTTAAAATGATGATGATGATGATAGCCATGGCATTTCCAGCAGAAAACACCAAGGAGACATGTCAGTGTCAACCTCCATGTGTGTGAACAAGGCAGTCGTTGGGGCTTTGGGAAGCCAATGAGAGGGAGATGAGTGAAATGCCATCTGGGCACAGTGAGACCTGTGGTGGGTAAGCAGAAACACCTGTGAACTGGTGCACAGACCCCCAGAGGGAAAGCAGACTTCACAGGAGACAGCAGTCTGGGTGGCAGGGGCCCACTGTGCTTCTAAGTTTCTTCTCAAAGCAGCAGAGCACAGGCTGAGACAGCACAACTTAAGGCCTCCCGGCACCCACCACACCTACTGGAGACTAGAGGGGCTCAGGGGCTCTGGGAACAGGCTAAGTGCAAGTGCTCCCACAGCCATCATGGGCCTTACACCAAGTGTTATCTCAGCCGTGACCGTGCAGGGTGCTATCCCAGAGGGAATGCCAAGGCAGGTCCACAACAGCCAAGGAGCCAGTAACAGATACGTTCACGAGGGCAAGGCCACGCACTTGGTTGGCTGTGAGACACCAAAGCTTGCTTTCCTCAGTGAAGGGGGACGGGTGACTTTTCTTCAACAATACTATGCTGGGCTGGTTACTTTGAAGCTGCATTTTATAAGATCTGGCAATGACGACCTGTCCTCTACCTCACCTTTCATCAGGTACAAAAACCCAAACTGGGGGGCCAGCACTGTGTTGTAGAAGGGCTAAACCTCTGCCTGTGGCACTAACACCCCATATGGGTGCCGGTTTGTGTCCCAGCTGCTCCTCTTCTGATCCAGCTCTCTACTGGTGGCCTAGCAAAACAGTGGAGGATGGCCCAAGAGCTTGGGCTCATGCACCCACGTGGGAGACCCAGCTCCTGGCTCCAGATCAGCCCAGCTCAGGCCGCTGTGGCCATTTGGGGAGTGAACCAGCAGACAGAAGACCTCTCTGGCTCTCCTCGCTGTATCCATAACTCTGCCTCTTAAATAGGTAAATAAAATCTACATAAAAAAAAAAAAAAAAAGTAAGCTGGGTAGTGGAGGGGTGGGTGGGAGTGGCCATGGGGAGGGGATGATCACTTTTCTCAAAGAAAAGGGAACACAAAAACTGTCACAAAATTGTCAGCTGGAAAGGCCCCAAGTCCCCAGTTTACAAAGAGGGAACTGAGGCCTGGCCCAAGGCCCAGAGAGAACCAGAGCTGATCTGACAATGCCTAAACGGCCAGACTTCAACTTCCACAACTTCCTGACCTTGAGTAAACTGCCCAGATAACCACCACCACGTGCTGCTGGGGAGCCCTCAGCAAACATCCAAAGTGCACTTCTGCTCGATTCACTCAGGTTGGTGTGACAAGGAAGCTTGGATTTAAGTAACAGTTTCTCAATCTTGGAAACTTTCAGAACGTAAAGGTGCTGAAAAGGGACAAAATCCACACTACATCAGATGATCATAGCTAAGGAAGCAAACAATGTAGCAAAGAGCTGTGGCTCTGTGCAGACTCAAGTTGCTCTTTACCCTCAATTCCACCTGCCTCCCTGAATAAAGACCTGTAGAAGCCAAGCCCTCCAAGCTGTGACACTAGCAAAACAGCCAGTGGTGGTGCTGTCACCAGCCCTTGTGGTCTGCAAGCTCTGACATCAGGCAGTATGAGGCCTACTGCCCTTCCCTCACTTCCCCGCTCTACACACCTCCTCGGGAGGGAGCCACGCTGGGCAGGTGCCCCACCTCCCTCCTGAGGACCTGGAGCCAGAAGCCCAACAAAAGGGGAAAGGGGTGTCTTTCATGTATGTGGTAAAGCCAACCAGGCCTGTTCCCCTGGACCCCCAGCAGGTAAGAGATGTGCCAGATGACCCCCCCCTTTCCCCTACCCTGACACAAACAGAGGAGTCAATGCAGCGTGGGGGCATGAGGCCTTAATCAGGCACCAGGGCACTCAGAGGCCAGGAGAGATGATGAGACTCCAGCCTGTATGGAGGATGCCAGCTTCATGCCTGCACCGTATATGCATGTATCTAACACAAACCTGCTGCATCCCTTAGGAGTGCTGGCTGGAGTACTAGCTGCTCCACTTCTGATGTGGCTTCCTGCTAATGAGCCTGGGAAGGCAGCAATGACTCAACTACTTGGGCCCCTGCCACACACGTGGGAGACTCAGATGGAATTCCTGGCTCCTGCCTGGCCCAGCCATGGCTCTTGTGGCCATTTGGGGAATGAAACCAGCAGATGAGAGAACTCTTTCTTGGCCGGCACCGCGGCTCAATAGGCTAATCCTCTGCCTGCAGTGCTGGCACCCCGAGTTCTAGTCACAGTCGCCCCTCTTCCAGTCCAGCTCTCTGCTGTGGCCCGGGAGTGCAGTGGAGGATGGCCTAAGTCCTTGGGCCCTGCACCTGCATGGGAGACCAGGAGAAGCACCTGGCTCCTGGCTTTGGATCAGTGCGGCGCGCTGGCCACGGCAGCCATTGGAGGGTGAACCAACGGTAAAAGGAAGATCTTTCTCTCTCACTGTCCACTCTGCCTGTCAAAAAAAAAAAAAAAAAAAAAAAAAGACCCCTCTTTCCCTAAATTCTGCTTTTCAAATATATAAACAAACCTTAAAAAGCTAATGCCCATTATTGAACCCAATAAAGCCAAAGTATTACTTCAACATATAATCACTATAAGAAAAACTGAGACAGCTAACACTGTTTTCAAATGTTTGAAATCTAAGTGTACATATCACACATGCAGCACAGCTTAATTTGGGCAGCAAATTTTCACCCAAAATCTCTGGTCTGTACCTACAACTGCATCGGTTTAGAAAAAAATCACACTTAAAATAAGGGGCCAGCAGGTTAAGCCCTGGCCTGCAACATCACCATCACTTGTAAGCACCCACCCAGGTCCTGGCTGTGCCACTCCCAATCCAGCTCCCTGAAGAACAGAATGTGAACATTCTGATGCTCAAGAGCCCAGTGAAGTCAGTGCCGACCTGACCTGAAGATCCAGAAGATTTCATGGGTGAGGAGGTCAGGAGCACAGGTTTTAGGACCTACACACAAACTGCTTCCGTCCCCCACAGCTCCAGCTGTGCCTGCCATCGGCTTGCTGGACTGGAGGATGTCTTTCTCTCAGAGGACACTGACACAGGGCATGGGATGGGTGAACGTGTGTGACTCGAGGAAACACAACTTGAAAACTCTTAACAGGGGATGCAACCATGTTTAATTTTTTTTTTTAAGAAACAATTAAAAACCTCAACACTTTTTCTTGGGGTAAAAAAATCAACCTGTCCCTGCTGAACACTAACTCCCCTGGCAACCAGCACTCTGCCTTCTATCAATGTGACTGCTCTAGATAGCTCCTACGAGGGGAGTCACACACTTTAATGGGTTGTGATCTGTTTGTTTCACCCAGCATGTCTTCAAGGCTCATCCAAGTTAGAGCATCAGCCAGGGTTTCCTTCCTTGTAAAAGCTGATTCTATATACAGTCTCTGCTCTGACCAGTAAATCATTTTGTTTTTCAAAATTTATTCAAGGTGGCCAGTGTTGTGGCCTAATGGGTTGAGCCGCAGCCTTCAATGCCTGCATCTCATATGTGTGCTGGGTTCCAGTCCTGGCTGTTCCACTTCCGATCCAGCTCCCTGCTAATGCACCTAGGAAAGCGGAAGAGGACTGCCCAAGTCCTTGGGCCCCTGCACCCACATGGGAGACCTGGAAGCAGCTTCTGGCTCCTGGCTTTGGCCTGGCCCAGCCTAGGCTGTTGTGGACCTTTGGGGAGTGAAACAGCAGATGGAAGCTCGCTTGCTCTCCCTTTCTAACTCTGCTTTCCAAATAAATAAAATATATCTTAAATTTACTTGAGGCCGGCGCCGCGGCTCAATAGGCTAATCTTCCACCTGCAGTGCCAGTACACCGGGTTCTAGTCCCGGTTGCCCCTCTTCCAGTCCAGCTCTCTGCTGTGGCCCGGGAGTGCAGTGGAGGATGGCCCAGGTCCTTGGGCCCTGCACCTGCATGGGAGACCAGGAGAAGCACCTGGCTCCTGGCTCCGGATTAGCACGGTGCACTGGCAGCAGCAGTCATTGGAGAGTGAACCAACGGTAAAGGAAGATCTTTCTCTCTGTCTGTCTCACTGTTCACAATGCCTGTCCAAAAAAAAAAAAAAAAAAAAAAAAAAAATTTTTTTTTATTCGAAAGGCAGAACAGAGGAGGAGGAAAGGAAGGGTTAGGATCTTCCATCTGCTGGTTCACTCTTCCAATGGCCACAGTAGTAAGATCTGTGCCAGGAACTCCAGCTGGGTAGCAGGAGCCCAAGTACTTGGGCCATCTTTTTTTTTTTTTTTTTTTTGCCATCCTCCACTGCTTTCTCAGGCCACAGCAGAGAGCCAAACTGGAAGTGGAGTAGCCAGGTCTTGAACTGGCGCCCACAAGGATGCTGGTGCTTCAGGCCAGGGTGTTAACCTGCTGTACCACAGTGCCGGTTGGACCATTTTCTACTGCCTTCTCAGGGGCATTCAGCAGAGAGCTGGGACTTGCACCAGCACACCAACACAGGCTGCTGGTGTCACAGGTGGCAGGAGGCTCCACATGCCCTACTTGAGAGAGGCTTTCCGTGCCCCAGTCTCACTGTAAGGAGCATCTGTATGTGTCAATGCTGCTTATCCACTTGTCTACCAGTGAGCACATGCACCACCACGAATGCAAGTCAATATCCACTTCAATCGCTGGTTTACAGTGACTTTTCCCCACGTTTAAAAACAGATTTATTTGTTATTTGAAAGGCAGAGTTACAGGAGAGATGGAGTTTCCATCTGCTGGTTTACTCCCCAAATGGCCACAATGGCTGGGGCTGGGCCAGGCCAAAGCTAGGAGCTTCATCTGAGTCTCTCCTGGGGGTACAGTGACCTAAGCATTTAGGCCATCTTCTGCTGCTTTTCCAGGCACATTGGTAGGGAGCTGGATCAGAAGTGGAGCAGCCGGGCACAACCTGGTGTTCATTCAGGATGCCAGCACCACAGGCAGTGGCTTAACCTGCTACATCACAATGTTGGTCCCAAAAGTGCCTTATTCTTTTTTTAAAAAGATTTATTTATTTGAAAGGCAGTGCTACAGAGAGGGAGAGGGAGAGGGAGGGAGAGGGGGAGAGGGGGAGAGAGAGAGATACCAATCCTCCATCTGTTGGTTCACTCCCCAAATGGCTGCAACGGCCGGAGCAGGGCTGATCCAAAGCCAGGAGCCAGGAACAAATTCTAAGCTTCCCATGTGGGTGCAGGGGCCCAAGGACTTGGGCAATCTTCCCTTGCCTTCCCAAGCCATAACAGAGAGCTGGATTCAAAGAGGAACTAGAAATGGCACCTCAGATGGGATGCTGGTACTGCATGCAGAGGCTTAGCCCACTACCTGACCCCAAGAATGCCTTTATTCTTAAAAAGATGTCTGCTGAAGCGCAGAAGAGAGAAAACATCTGTGACATGAGTTTCAAAGAATTTAGGGGGGAAAGTGCACTGATGAAGATGTCAATGTGGTAAAATGTCAGCTGATGAATGTACTTTTGACAGACTTGCACTAGCAAGCCACATGTGCACGGGTTCAAGTCCCAGCTGCTCCACTTCTGATCCAGCTCCCTGCTAACGCACCTGGGAGAGCAGCAGAGGATGGACCAAGTCCTTGGGCTCCCGCACGTGGAGACCCAGATGAAGCTCCCGGCTTCGGCCTCAGCCTCCCCTGGCCATTGTGGCCATTTGAGGAGTGAACCAGTAGATGGAAGCTAGCGCGCGCGCGCTCTAATTCTGCCTTTCAAGTAAAAATTAAAAACTTTCTTTTAAAAATGTTGATCAACTGATGTTAAAGGGAGAGGAAATGGAAGCTACCTTGGAAACTGTTTCTGGTGAGGTACATAAAAGCCTTCAAGAATCAGAAACTGAAGTAGTTTTGGAGCACAGTAAACGGGAGGAGATGAAAAATGAACTTCAGAAGGCGGCTCTGGGAGCTGGCACTGTGGCGTAGCAGGTAAAGTCACCGCCTGCAGTGCTGGCATCCCACATGGGTCCGGTTTGAGTCCCGGCTGTTCCACTTCTGATCCAGCTCTCTGCTGTGGCCTGGGAAAGCAGTGGAAGACGGCCCAAGTGCTTGGATCCCTGCACCCATGTGGAAGATTTGGAGGAAGCTCTTGGCTCCTGGATTCGGACTGGCACAGCTATGGCTGTTGCAGCCATCTGGGGAGAGAACCAGTGGAGGGAAGGCCCCCTACCCTCTCTGTAACTCTGTCTTTCAAATAAATCTGAGAGAGAGAGAGAAGGTTCTGGAGCCTTGTTGGGTCCTGTTTCCTTATCACTACAAGGGAGGACTGGAACACAGGGTGCAATTACAAATTTGGGTGATTAACCCCATCAGAGAGCAGCTCCGCAGGCCAGCACCATGGCATAGCGGGTGAAGCCAGCATCTCATAGGTATCCCTTATCAGAGTACTAGCTCAAGTCCTGTATACTCCACTCCTTCCTGATCCAGCTATCTGTTAATGCACCTGGGAAGGCCGCCAAAGATGGCCCAAGTACGTGGGCCCCTGCCACCTACATGGGAGACCCAGTGGGGTTCCTGGCTCCTGGCCTTGGCCTGGTCCAGATCTGGGTGTTGTTGGCATGAAACATTAATATGTTTCAAACATATTAATACTTTTTTTTAAAGCCACTGCTTTCTTTTTTTTATTGGACAGGTAGGGTCATAGACAGTGAGATAGACAGACAGAAAGGTCTTTCTTCCGTTGGTTCACTCCCCAAATGGTTGCTACGGCTGGTGCTACGCCGATCCGAAGCCAGGAGCCAGGTGCTTCCTCCTGGTCTCCCGTGCGGGTGCAGGGGCCCAAGCACTTGGGCCATCCTCCACTGCCCTCCTGGGCCACAGCAGAGAGCTGGACTGGAAGAGGAGCAACCGGGACTCGAACCCGGCGTCCATATGGGATTCTGGTGCCAGAGGCGGAGGATTAACCAAGTGAGCCACGGCGCTGGCCCCCAAACATATAAATCTTCGAAGAAGAGAACAAAGGAATCAGCTCCTTCCTGGAAGCTGTTCTGTTGGGTACAGCTCACCTGCCCTCAGCGCTCCACACGCTGGGAGGGCTTCTCCCCCTGGGACATGCAGCACTGCAGCCTTCTCTTGCTCATACCCCAATAGCTGCGCAGCTAGTGCTACACAGGATGGCGCTGGCCTATGGGAGGAAGGCAGTGCCCAAGGGTGGCCTCGGGGCAGGGAGGTGGGTGCCTTCCGCAGCAGATGGAGGAGGGCACATGGCACGGTGAATGGCATGAATGAGCTCTTTCACTGGTGCTGAAGAACACGCAACAGCACCATCTGCTGAGGGGAGGGAAAGGTTAGAGAACAGGCCCCAACTCCTCAGCTCCCCACAGCCAAGAGAGCCACCCACCAGGTCCCCACCATGCCAAAGCGGCAGCAACAGGCAAGACACCCAAACAGGAGAAGCTGAACAAAGGGAACTGCAGTCTCTTCATCTGAGCAACCCAGGGAACTGCACACTGTGAGAACCCTCAGAAATGCTTCTCTGGCCCGCTTCTTGTTCAGCTCTCACACAGCCCTACCCAAGCCTCCCTCTCCAGCTTCTGCTGATGTGGGTTCTGGGTTCAGGAGCATGCCCCAAGCCAGAGGCCTGGTCCTGAAGAGAAAAGCTTGGCAAGGTCCGAGTTGTTTCCAAGTGAGTCCAGCAGAAAACCAGATTTCTTACTTGCTTAAGGGTAGAACATTTCTCCCAACTAAAACTGCTTCCCAGACAGCTGAGTCTAATGACAGGGAGAAGCCAAGCCAGGGAGGGTATGGCTGGTGGGGCCATGGAAGGCCCTAGCCTCTGAGTTCTGTCCACAGAGTGCACCCCACAAGCCTGCCTGCTGACAGGAAGACGACAAGGGAGACACTGGCCCCTTGGTAAGTATCTCAGTTCAGGAAGTGGCCTGAAAGACCAGGAGGAACTCACATTCTGGTCTTAGCTCTCAGAGAAGCTAGATGCCAAGGCAAGAAAAAGTAAAAACAGCCTGACAACCAGGCTTTTGCAGGGAAGGGGTCACTGGACATATGAACCCCCAATGCCCAGTCTGTGTGTTTTTGAAACCCAAAGAATGAAGTCCCTAAAAACCTTACTGAGGATCCATTTTTTTTTTTAAAGATTTTATTTATTTATTGAAACTCAGATTTACAGAGAAAGAGAGAGAAAGAGAGACAGACAAAGATCTTCCATCATCAGCTGGTTCATTCCCCTGATGGCCACAATGGCCAGCGCTGGGCCAGGCTGAAGTCCGGAGCTTCTTCCGAGTCTCCCATGTGGGTGACAAAGGTGTAAGTACTTGAGCCATCTTCTGCTGTTTTTCCCAGGCTACTAGTAAGGGGCTGGAATGGAAGTGGAGCAGCTGAAACACCAACTGGTACCCATATGGCACCACAGGCACCGTGGCTCAACCTGCTACTTCACAATGCTGGTCCCTCCACTTGGATTAAACCAATGACAACAACAAGAAAACAACAAAACAACAAAAACCAAAAACAACTACCCCCCCAAAAAATCTTCCATCAAGGCAAGACCTCTTTTCCTCTTAAAACTCCTAACAAAACAAAGCTGACTGATTTGCAGATTATTGGAAGTATGCACAAGTAGAGTGCAACCAGAGTCGGTGCTGGACCATTTCTGTTCTCTTCCCAAGGCAGCACTGACTGATAACGGCATTTTCGACGTGCCTTCTCTAATCCTGTTACCAAGAACACCAAAATAGAACTTGTTCCCTTGGAGTTCACTGGTTGCCATAGAAATGGCATCAAAATGCATTATACTTTCAGGTGAAGAAACGCACCATGGTAAAGATGAAATGCTTCGACCTGTTTAGTACTAACACATGGGTACAAGTGTGCCCAGAACAAAGCTGAGACAGATGCGATTCAGACAGGGCAGAGGGGAGGTTTCTCCCCTTTCTTTTAACTTACAGAGCCACCACCCCAGAAGATGCTCTAGGCCAACAAAGACCAGATTGGGTTGGCCTTCCCTTCCCTCTGGATCCCACCACACTCTGCCTCCAGCTCAGGCTGTATCCTGGAGGGACCAAGCTCCCAGAATGCACTTCTTCCCAGCTCTGAACCTGCAGTTTTTCATGTTTCTGGTTTGCTCCATTCTTATACTGACTCGTATTTATGAAATGCTCGTGTTCCCCACCCCCAGCCCCAGGGAGACACAGGTTCTCTAGTGGATAATGATAGTGATATAGCTATTATAGACTGGATTTCAAGGAATGAACTGAAAGGTCTTACAGGTGTTTTCCATAAAGAGGAAAAACTCTATTGCATTGCAGAGGCAGACAGTAATTTTGGCTGCTCCCAGCAGGACCCAGATGGAAAGCAGCAGGCACAAGGGCACTTAAGACACTGCAGAGCACCAAGTCAGTGGGTTATGGTGGTGGCTACCTTGCTCCTTTGATTACCCATATGAATACAGCAAGCCTCCCTGTTAGGGGCGAGAGCAGCCTGTAACCCTAGTGGAGGACAACCAAGCAGCCTCTGGATGGCTCAGCTTCATTATTTGAGGCTGTTCCTGGCTTGGATGAAAACTTGGGATTTCTGAGCCATCCACTGAACAAACCACCTGCAGCCTGTGTTCTTAAGACTGCGGGGTCTTGGGATCCAATCCCCAAAACATCTGTGCTCATGGGTTCACAGGGAAACATCAACAAAGAACAAAAATAAAATCACAATGGCAAATGGGAAAACAACAACAACAACAAAACGGAGCATATAGGACAGGGCCCTTTTGTCTCCACTCCTTTCAGCTTGTACAAGGTCTCATGTCCTCCATATCATCATGCATTAAGTGAGATGACAATGCACCCAGAACAAACTTTCTCCCATGGAACATCTCACTCACGTGCAAACTGTTGTCAAGCTTGTTCCTTAGGTAGTACCTATTTTGAACACTGGAGGCCCATGGCTCACTTAAAATGCCACAGCATCTCTACACTATCATCTTTAAAGAGAATGAAAAAGGACTTGACTTGCTTACCACTGAGAATTGATTTGCTTAAGATTATAATGAGCTTATGCACACTTTCCTAGTGAGGGTCATGTGAAGGTCATTCTTGTCCCCACCGTTCATGCAGGTTACAGTGAAAGCTGCTCCCAGACTTCCATTGTTACAGTTAAAAAAAAAAAAAAGAGGCAGTTCCTCTTGGTATACCAGTTGTTTAGCTAGGTATTAACAAAATTCCCTAAATAAATGCTGCAAGTGCCGAGTAACTCAGCTAACCAAAGCCAGATTTTTCATTTCACAAAAGTACTCTACCTTTAATCTGGAAATCAAACCACCAAAAAGACCTCTAGTTCTGAGGACAAGCCGCTATGCTAAATGCTTCTGGTCCTCCGTGTGCTGCCCTTCTCGGACGTTTCATAGCAGCTATGAGCCAGAGGCAACAGAACTTCATCTCTTAATCGCCCATTGCTGCCAACTCACATGACCTGTCTACACCCCAAAGGGTCTTTCCTTGCTGCTGGAGATGCTGGAGCAAGCAGGGTTTGGCATTACTGGGACTACACAATAAATGATGAAGAAACTGATAGTCTGACAAGGCACTGTGAGCAAATCAGAAAAGACATCTATAGAGATGTTTCTCTGAGAAGCCCAAACATTCCCAAGCTAAAGCAGTCTAAATCACAATTTTGGGCTGAGAGAATCCCAGCAAAAGAAGGAGAGCAACTCTGGCATCACTGGTGGGGAAGCACCTCCTCTTGTAGCTAAGTGCCCTTGAGAGGGGGCTCCTGCATCCATGCCCACAGCTAAGAGAGGCTAATGGCAACACCAGTCAAGACACTTGACATCTAGATTTAAAAACCAGCGCTGTGGGCGTTGGTTTGTGTTCTGGCTGCTCCTCTTACAATGCAGCTCTCTGCTATGGTCTGGGAAAGCAGTGGAAGATGGCCCACATGTTTGGGCCCCTGCATCCATGTGGGAGACCCAGAAGAAGCTCCTTGCTTTGGATTGGCCCAGCTCCAGCTGATGCGGCCATTTGGGGGAGTGGGCCAGCAGATGGAAGACCTTTCTCCTTCCCTCTCTAACTCCACCTCTCAAATAAATAAAATCTTAAAAAAAAATACAATTAGCTGGACTCCAGATGCTAATGTAAAAACTGGAACTTTAGAGAAAAAAACAAACTAAAACCATACAGTTTCACGTGCTTTGAGGGATTTCTGGGTAATTCAGGCTCACAGTGTAGCGCCAGAACAGAGGTCTCAGAAGGGTGGGACTGGGCAAGGCCACCACACAGCCTCCCACCGCCACAGCAGGCTTATCTCAGTTCCCAGGACAGGGATTAGCGGCCGCCCTTCATCAGAAGGGGAGCAAAGCAGTTCAAGCCCAGGAGCAGGAAGCAGCAGCTGGCAAGGTGATAGTGTGCAGGAAGGCAGTGACACTGTGGTGCCGAAACAAACTGAGCCAAAAGTTTAACTGCCACACAGAAGGCAATGGGCTTAGCTGATGTGCACAGGGGCCACCCATTATGGGCTCTGATGAACACGTGTCCAGGAGGGGTCCAGGAGGCAGCCACCCACAGGAAGAAGACACAGCCATCTTGAAAATTTGTGTTTTCTCAGCTCCGGCCATTGCGGCCATCTGGGGAGTGAACCATTGGATGGAAGGCTCTCTCTCTCTCTGTCTCTCCTCTCTCTGTGTAACTCTTTCAAATAAATAAATCAATAAATCTTAAAAAAAAAAAAAAAGAAAATGTATGCTTTCTAAAAGCTGCAGTAAAACAAAAAATTTGCCAAATTTTCAAGTGTCTATTTCAGTGACATTAAGTATGTTTACTCTGTTATGCAACCACCATCGAAACTCTGCCATTAAATACTAACTCCTCACTCCCTCTGTCCCTGTCCATTCTATTTTACTCTATGAATTCAACTATAGAAAGTATCTCCTGTAGGGGCCAACGCTGTGGTGTAGAAGGTTAAGCCTCTGCCTGCAATGCCAGCATCCCTATGAGCACCAGTTCAAGTCCCAGCTGCTCCACTCAGTTCCCTGCTGATACGACTTGAAAAGCCTAAGAAAATGGCCCAGATACTTGGAAGCCCCTGCACCCATGTGGGAGACCAGGAGGAAGCTCCTGGCTTAGGTCTGGCCCAAGCACAGTCGCTGTGGCTGTTTGGGGAGTGAACCAGCAGATGAAAGACCTTTCTCTTTCAAATGAATAAATTATCAGACAGTACCTGCCCTTTTGTTTCTGGTCTCCCTCACTTAGCATAAAGTCCTCAAGGGTCACCAGTGTTGTAGCATTTCAGAATCTCAAGCTTTTATTTTATTTTAAAGATTCATTTTATTTATTTGAGAGTTAGAGAGAGAGGTAGAGACAGAGAAAGGTCTTCCATCTGCTGGTTCACTCCCCAGATGGCCGCAAAGGCTGGAGCTGCGCCGATCCGAAGCCAGGAGCCAGGAGCTTCTTCCGAGTCTCCCATGTGAATGCAGGGGCTCAAGGATTTGGGCCATCTTCTATGGCTTTCCCATGCCATTAGCAGAGAGCTGGATCAGAAGAGGAGCAGCCGGGATGCCAGCTGCTTCAGGCCAGGGCATTAACCCGTTGCACCACAGCGCTGGCCCCAGAATTGATGCATCCACTGATGGGCACTGGGGTGGCTCCTACCTTTTGCACTGACTAATGCTTTCATGAACGTGGCTGAAGGCACATCTATTTTCACCCCAGGGCACAGATGCTGGCACCTCACTCATTTCACACAATGTCCCATCTCAAATCAGCAGCAGAAACAGTGTACATCAGTCAGTCAGGATTCCTTTTCCCAGATTCCAGCAGGGTCAACACGTATCCAAAAAAGCAGACTGGCCTTTATAAAACAGACTTTTTCTGCAATGAAGACAGTGGGGGATAAATCCACGAGCAAGGACACAGTTAAAGTTGCAAAGTGGGGGCCGGCACTGTGGTGCAGCGGGTTAATGCCCTGGACTGAAGTGCCAGCATCCCATATGGGCACCGGTTCGAGACCTGGCTGCTCCATTTCTGATCCAGCTCTCTGCTATGGCCTGGGAAAGCAATAGAAGATGGCCCAAGTCCTTGGGCCCCTGCACCTGAGTGGGAGACCTGGAAGAAGCTCCTGGCTCCTGGGTTCAGATCGGCGCAGGTCCGGCCATTGCAGCCAATTGAGGAGTGAACCAGTGGATGAAAGACCTTGAAAGACCTCTCTCTCTGCCTCTCTTCTCTGTGTAACGCTTTCAAATAAATAAGTAAATCTTAAAAAAAAAAAAAAAAGTTGCAAAGTGTTCAGCCCAGCAGTCCCAGGAGCGCCTGTACCCTGCCCAGCAATATTCTCTCCTCGGCATACTGTGCAGCTTCCGAATTCTCAATGCTCAGCACCTGCCCTGGGGAGAGACCAATACTGAGCAACACTGTGCAGAATACACAGTTGGCACTGGGAAGCCTCAGGGAAAAAAAAATATTGATTCCTCAGGCCCTTCATACAGACAGTTCAACAAAAAGGGGCCCTCGTCAGTGGAGTGAGTACTCAAGAGTTTCAAAATCACCCAGGAGATTCTAACATCAAGCCACCTAAATCTCTACACAATCAAGAAACACAAGACCAGGTCAGGACACACACCAGGAGTCTACAAATTTTCACAAATGTGACTCACAGCCATTTTCTCATCATCTTGAACAAGTCAGAAATGAAAATACCAAGGCAGAATGCTCACTGTCCTCCGTTTCTGCAACTGTAACTGATAAATGCCTGGCCCCACAGCTCACACCAGCAAGAGACTCTGGCTCCAGGTGGAAACACCTCACGCATAGCACATTTCCTGGGCCCACTCACTTCCTCTCCAGTCCAAAAACCAAGGGGATGAGAAACCGAATGACGACACATGTCTTTGCTGCTAGCACAAAATATGACCGAAACTTAGCTATCCTGACGCCTGGGAGATGGGAAAGGGGGCAGGCTAACGCTTAAAGAACCAGCACAGAAATCCAGGGCTAATTTGAAGTCTTTTCAACCACAGGGAGCCAGCAATTTAGGATAGGCTCACGTTCCAAGCCAATTCTTGGGACTCCTCCGCTGAGTTCCCAGGGAAGAATGCTGTAAATGATGGCTAAGTGCCAGGGGTAATCCAAAATGAACAGACTCGCTGATCCCCTCAGAGCCTGGGGCTCTAGGGGCTGGCTGCTGTCCAAGAGCTCTGGGAGGCAGAGCCAGTGTAGGGTGTCTGGGCCCTGTGAGAAGTGGCATGGCAGTCCAGAATAGTGATGGGGGCAAGCTATCCCAGGCCCCATGCTGAAAGGCCATTCATGGAGCAAAGAACGAGCCCATCCAGCTCCAAAAAGAGAAGAGACAAAACTGTGCTTTGGCTATGATTATTTTCCCAATTGTCTCAACACTCAATGCTGTAATACTACTTCATGCTGTCTTAGTTTGTAATTTCTGAAGGAGACAGCAGCCCAGGGAACAAACCAGATGGTTGTTCATACACCGTGTCCACCCCAGAGCAGCTGGAGGAAACCATGCCACATCCCACTGTAGACTGGGGATGCCACAGCACACGTCTGGTGTCTACACGAACTATCCTTGGCACCTCAAGGCACCAGCACATGGCAAGAGACCAAGGAATAGTGTCAGGTTCCCCATTTCTCTTTTGGAGACTTTGAGATCTCTCCCTTTGCATACATACACTAAGCTTTCTCTGCCTGAAATGCTCTATCTTCCATGACATACTCTCTGGGTAAGAGAAGCCTTGCCAAGTGCCCCGCCCTTGTGCCTATCTCAACCCTGCCTTGGGTGGCCTTCCCAAATGTTCTCGAAGCCAAAGTCCGTCTTATCACAATCACAGGATCTACTTAATGCCAAAAAACCAGATGTGTCCCCAGGACCTGGCACAGAGCAGAGATGTCCCTTCTCACCACACCTTTTCAATCACATTCAAACTAGTGCAATACAGGAAAAGGAAAGCAAACAAGAGGGGTACAGATCGGGAAAGAAGAAACAAAGCTGTCTTTGTTCACAGGTGAAGACTGTTGACACAGAGGGTCTCAAAAAAGTGACAAGAAAACACCTGGAACTAAGAACACAGGGTAAGAGAGACAAGGCTGACAAAGCAGCATGGGCATCGGAATCGGAGACTGAGGCAACCTCATGACCCACCACCCTGCGATGCTGTGACCAGGACTGCTCTCCTTCTTCTAAGTCCATCCTGATGGGGACACCACTGAGTTTGCAAGGTGACAGGCTCCCATATACAAACAGACAGGAAGAAACCCAAAGCCCAGGACAGAGGCTCCTACCCCCTAGAGACACCTACACGACTAAGGACTAAAACCAGGGACATTTAAACTCTAAGAACTGAACCAAAGTGCACAAGTAAACAACACTGCTTCTAGCAAAAGGTTAAAAAATATTAGTTTCTTCTTCTCTCACATACAAATGGGTAGCCACAGGATGTGAAACAGTGGCAGCATTGGAATTACATTCTCATCGTCCTGACAAGACTCAGCTCAGTAGCCAGGCCTGGCCTGCACTGTGGCACCCCCACATGTCAGAAGGGCAGGGAGACCTGTACTCTCCTACTGACCAGACCAGATGGGCTGCAGAGCTTCCCCACTCCTGCTTCTGTGGGCATGCACTACCTGAGAGGGCTTTCTTCCTTTGCTGCTGCTGAGGAAATAGGAGATGGAATACACTGCTCCCTTGCCCTCCCGAATACAAAATTAACAGAACAGAGAAACACTCAGGGCTCTGCCTTCACAGAGTTTTACAACTGCTGAGGACGAGGAGGTGGGGGTCAGACTTCAGTGGACTTTTATTTACCCACTGAAGTGTGACATTACTCTCAGCACCTTTCTTTGTGTATCTACTAGCCACATACAGGGAACTTTGAATTTGCATAGCTAATGGGTCTCCTAAGAGTTATGCTGACATTTCAGCTGCTTTTGCACAAGGCTCCTGTCCAGTGGGAAAGGCTCCACCTGCTCCAGCCCACCTCGCAAAAAAAGCAGCTGTGAGCTCCAACTAGGAGAGTCCTCATTTCCTCTGCATGAGACCAGCCCTCCTCACAGGAGATGATGTAAGAGGCAGAAAGCAGCCTCTGAAGCAACACACATGGACCCAGCCCAGGAAACCCAAACACTGTGAGCTCCCGAGGGACCAGGAGCAGGGCAAGGAGGTGCTGCTTATTTGTGTTCCCAACTCCATCTCATCTGTCAAGCAAAAGGGAGGCAAACAGGGTTGTAACTGCCATTAAAACCAGTAGTGTTCTCAGCCAAGAGAGCCACCAGGAGGCGGACACCCCACTGTGCAGCGGCCAACAATCACAAGCAAGGGCGCTCTGTGCCAGTCCTCTGCAGGGCTCAAATACCCACAATACAACTCGGACTTCGATATCAAGTAATGGTTGACCGCTGGGTTCTGCAAAAGACACACACACAGATTCCACTGGAATATCTGGTGTGCGTCTGTCTGAACCTTGGGTATGCCTATACAAGATTGTGGTTAACTTGAACGACTTTCAAGAGAAGAACAGCAAAATGCTCTTCTTGCAATCTTAACCAAAAAGTGTTCAGTGACATCCCTTCTTCCCCACCTCACCTTGTAAAAGAGCTACAGCCACCCTAACCAAACCTAACCTACCTGAACCAAAACCGTAACAACCCCTTACTATAACCAGAAAACCAATTTCACAGAAAAATGAGACACCATTCAATTCAATCCACTGGGTGCCTAGAGAGAGAAAACAGGCCCCATGCTCACAGATTCCCCGTGCAGCTCAGTCTGATTGCCTGGGATTCTGGCATTGGGTAACTGCTGAACCCCTTTATGGTCACGCCCTGGGTACCATAGTTGTGGCACAGTGGCACCACTAACATTTGCAGAAGTGGACTCGGGTAACCAAAGCATTCAGCTACCATGGCTGCAGGCCAGGCACCCCACTCTGCAGAAGCAGGCAGTGCACTGTGCCAGGCAGAAGTGGTTCTGGTTGCTTGCTGCTTGTTTGTGACCCGTGTGTCTGCCTTAAGGCAAGAGGCCTCATGGCTCTCTTAAACGGCGTTCATCACACAACAGAGTACCCTACACCCCACCCCACGTGCACAAGAACATGCACAGACACACACACATTCTCACTCCCCACCTCTCTCTAAAAAGAATTCTGACTGACGGTTGTTGCCACTGTCACACAATTCGTTCTTGGTGATTTAAGTGCTCAGTCAGCACCGTAATCAACTTTGGAGTACCTGGGCAGGGTTGGGGGGTGGGGTGTGTGGGTAGGGTCTGGGGCACCCAGGCTTTGGCCAGTCCTAGGGGAAGAGCTGCAGTTCATTTTGTGATTTCCTGGCTTCCAGCAAAACTCCCAGGATGGGGCAAACATGGAGAGGCACACTGAACAGAGGGACTCTGGCATGCTGTCCTGCTCCCTCCTCCCAGAGCAAGCCTACATTTCTCTCTCTCTCAGGAGTGGAAGGCCCCATATGCCAGCGGTCACTTGTTCGCTTTCCCTCTCTGTCCTTTCAGCAAGTGTTCCCCTACTTCTGCATCCCACCCACCCTGGCTTTTAAAGACTCATCCCAGAAGACACAGCTTAACTTCTGGTCTGGAGAGAACCTGCAAAGCAGTGGCTCTCATTTCTGGCTGCAGAGAGTCACCTGGGAGCTCAGCCTGGAACAGCCCCAGTGCCTTTTGGAGAGTAAGCCAGTGGAAGATCTCTGTATCCCTCTTGTCACTTTGCCTTTCAAAAAAAAAAAAAAAAAAAAAAAAGTAGCGTAGAGGAAGCATCATTTAAACAGAATTTTATAAAATGCACACAAATAACAAAAAAAGAATAGATATATATTTGGTTAAGAAAAAAAGGTCTGGCAGAGAGAAAATTTTTCAAATTACTTATCCAACAAAGACTTGCATCTGGAACATATAAACTCCCAAACTCAAAAAAAAAAAAAAAAAAAGAAGAAGAAGAAGAAGAAAACCGCATAGAGCTTCAGCAGTTCACTCAAGATCTATGTAAGGCCAATAAGCACAGGAATAGATGTGCTTAGGAAATGAGAATTAAAGCCATAAGGTGACAGCACTGCCCCCGCCCTAGTCCCTGTAAAAACGGGCAACTTCAGAACGCTCACCCACTGCTGATGGCAATGAACAATGGCGGGTGGACTCCCTGGAAACACCTCACAGTTATGAAGCTGAACATTTACTCTAGTGACTCAGCCGTGCTGCTTGCAGGTCTTTAACCAAAAAAGGGGGGGAACATTCACATGGGGAAACATATATGAATATCCAGTCACTTCATTCACAATCACCAAAAACCTAGGGACCACACATTTGCCCTTCAACTGGGGAGTGCAGATGAAGCTCTGGAATGGAATGGTACTCAACAACCAAAGGTAACTACTAAGACACTCCATAGTGCACTTGCCAAATGCACTATAGGTCAAGGGACAGTAGCCTGACTCAAAAGACCACCCGCTGTATGACTCCACTGGATGTGACATTCTAGGAGAGGCAGAAACACATTCACAGCTGTCAGGTGCTGGAGGAAGGAAGAGGGCTGGAAACACAGAGGCAAAGAAAGCTGTGCAGCACTGGGTTGGGGGGTGGGGCTGGAAACTTCCAGTATCTTCTCATCTGGTGGTTTGGCAAGGGTGGATTTTACTGCATATAAACTTAGGAAGGTGAATAAACAAACCAACAAATCCCATGTGGGTTCCCACACCCCTCTACCTCAGACCTGCTGGAGACTCCCAAAGGCTGAGGGCGCTGCTCTGTGTGGAGACCAGAACCTCATCTGAACACCAGAGCTCAATGGTAACCTAGGGACTACCAACAGACTGTAGATGGAACAGCTCCTCTCTAAGACCAGCAGGCTCCCAAAGGGTACCTGAGGTGTGTGAGGAGCTCAGTATTATTCCATCAAAAGCACTGCGGTGGGGGGACCCTAACTAGGGGCGTCTGGCTTAGTGCTCAAGATGCCAGAATCTCATTGCTGCCTGGGCTGGAGTTCTGGTTCCAGAGCAGGTGATGGCTCAAGTACTTGGGTCCCCTGCCATCCACACAGGAGCCCTGAGTTGAGTTCCAGACTCCTGGCCTCAGCCTCATTCAGCCCTGGCTGTTGTGGGCATTTGGAGAGTAAACCAACAGCTGAAATCTGTGTGTGTGTCTGTATGTGTCTCCTTTCAAATAAATAAGAAAGAATATTTCTCATACTAATGCTTCCTGGAGGACCCTGGCTCAATTTTTTTTTTTAAATGATTTATTTGAAAGTTAGAGTAACACAGAGAGAGGAGAGGCAGAGAGAGAGAGAAAGTCTTCCATTCAATGGTTCACTACTCAATTGGCCGCCACGGCCGGAACTGTGCCAATCCAAAGCCTTGGCTCAATTGTTAAGTGATGATTAGTAAAGATGTTTGCCTCTGAAGGCATGGCAAGAGGCAGGTGAGGGCTCCTAGGCAACAAAGTGCCAGAGACTCCAAACTCCCTACTAGTTCTCACAGAATTTTTTCAGGTTAAAAGGAAAAAAACAGCATTACGAAGGAGAAGCCATTATTAACACCTGTTTCTACAAACAGCACCAAGGGTTTGGTTGGAACCCAGTTCTGAGGGAACACCATGTGCACAGACCCTCTCTGTCACCTCTGACTGATGTGACAGCCACTACCTCTATCACAGAGGCCAGAGTTCACATAACCACTCCTCTCTGTTGTACAACATGATGCTTCCAGTTTTTCAGATACAGAAATTACAGTGTAGTCCATCTGATGGCTGATTATTACATGCCCAGCTCAATGGTCCCCTCTTAAAGGCACCTGATAAAGCTCTTGATCCCATACTGCAGGCCTGGTCTGAGTCCCAGCTATTCCGCTTCTGACCCAATTTCCTGCCCATGAGAAGGCAGAGTATGATGGGCTCAAGTACTTGAGCCTCTGCCACTCAAGTGTGCGTTCCAGATGGAGTTTTTGGCTCCTGGGGGCATTTGAGGATTAAGATGGAAGACGTCTCTTCCTCCTGTCACTCTACCTTTCAAATAAATAACTTTTTTTTGAAACGTGGTCAGCAAGAACATCCACAACAGCCTCTCTGAGCAATGCCAGGAGTCGATGCCCTTAGGAATCAGGGCATCCCAAAGCTCTGACATCTGACAGCCTGGGCAGGATGAAAGCACTCACAGCACAAGCAGAAATGTCCTCACCCTTCACGGTCAATGCTCTCTTCCAGAGACAAACAGTGTCTCTCTGATCACTGACATATGGAGATCCACCACACAAGCCCACCCCGTTCAGAGGCAGTTCAGAGAAGGCGCACTGTGGCACAGATGCTGGCTCCCGCCAGATCCCCAGCTGTCTGTCTGCCCACGGGGATGTACACTGGGTATCTGCACACGTGGTCACTGGCAGTCACTAAACAAGCTTTTCTGTTCAACAAGGCTGAGCTCTACTCCAGCCCTGAGGCTCCCCATCATGCTTAGAAGTGTTGGACGCAGCCTTGTGACTGCACCAGGGCCAAAGCAGTGGTCAAAACACATCTATAGGCTTCCATTTCTAGAATGCACTAGCTATCACATGAAATCAGATCGAGGACTGGCTGAGCGGTTGCCTGTGCCAGGCACGCTCTGCACACAGCTATACATTCTCCAAGCTGCCAGTGCCCTGCTGGGGGATTTGCTGAGCAGCCAAACCCAGTCTGGCCACGATGCCTGTAGTAATTGGCAGGCAAGTACTGGTAGCAACTTTCCCAGCTAAGTGCCAACTTCCCCTGAGTGTCCACATGCCTAGGGAATGCAGCTGGACTCAGTCCAAGAGCAATTACTGAATGCCTACTGAGGCACAGGGCCCCATGTGTGCATATGCTACATTCTGACCCCACAAGAACCTGGCACAGCAGAGGGACCACAATCTGCTGTGGCAGAGGAAGCGGATACTAAAGGCAACCAGCAGTTCATCAGAGGTCACACAGTCCACTAGGGAGCTGGATCTTCAGGACTCCTCACCCTGAACCTAAAAAAACCTTTTCCTGATCAAGGGCCTAAACTGTAAAGACTTATTTGTTTATTTGAAACGCAGAGTGTGCGCGTGTGTGTGTGTGTGTGTGTGCGGGGGCGGAATCTTCCACCTGTTGGTTCAGTCCTCAAAAGCCTTCAACAGCCAAGACTGGACTAGGCCAAAGCCAGGAGTCACAAACTCCATCTGGGTCTCTAACATGGGTAGCAGGGACCCAAATACTGTGGCCATCATTTGCCACCTCCCAAATGCCCCAACAGGAGGCTGGGTCTGAAGTGAGAGCATGGCTTGAACCCAGAAATTCCAAAGTGGGGTGCAGGCATCCCAAGTAGCAGCTTAACCCACTGGGCCACGATGCCTGCCCATTTACAACTTTTAGAAGAAAATATACAACAAATTTGACTTCACAGTAGAGCTCTTCTCAACAACCATTATACACTCATTAATTCACCTATAGAAAGATCTTGTTTATCCAAAGATACTGTAAAAGTGGGGAGGTGGGGAAGGAAGATTTTTGCAAAAACAGCTACTCAAATTCTACAAAGAAATCCTGCAAGTCGACATAAAAAGATAAGCTACCCAAAAGAAAATGAGCAAAAGACAGAAACAGGCATTTCAAGCAAGGACAAGTCAACCTGAGAAACGATGCTCAGTCATTAATCATAACAACTTATCAAGACTAGCAATAAACAAGTCTGTCAATCCAGTGACAATGGAAATGTACTTCAATATTTTGAGACACAGGGAGGAAAACTGCTGCAACTGTTTCTGGAAACAATTTTGCTTTATGACATTTACCTGCATGTGCATCCTGGGTGCACGCACGCAGGCAGAACACTCAGCATGCTCCTAATGGCACCTCTCCCAAATGCTACTGACTCACATGTCCACCCATACAGGAATACATACACAGCTACATTCTCACACATCAGTGAAAATGAATGAGCTATAGCTACCACAGCCTGTCTGAATTTTAAAATGAGGAAGTGGCACAACTCTGCAAATGGTATACCACCACTAACATAAGGCTCAAACACAACAGAATTAAGCAACTATTTAGGGATACTCACAGCTGAGACAAAACTAGAAAAGGCTGGTAAACTCAAAATCAGGAGGGGCAAGGAAATGAGGTCAAAAAGAACACAAAGGAAGCAGAGGTGACCAAGCTGTCAAGCTGGGAGACACAAACTAGAATCATTCAAATCTGAAGTGCAATCTGAGCCACTGCACTTTCAATCACCTGTGACTGAGTCTCCGTGCACTTTCAGTGAAACCAGAGCACTTCGGGGGGGGGGGGGGGTAGGAGCTCACCAGGAATAACAAGCACAGGACCTTCACAACCTTGAGGGGGAGGTGGAGTGTTCACTGCCCCATTTTACCAACAGGGAAACAAAGGCTCAGGCTGAGGTCAAGCAGCCTGACCCAGATCACTGCCCACACAGCTCCACAGCCCAGTGAGTGGCTCTCCACGTTCGACTTCAGTGTCAGCAGGCACATCAGTACTCAGCTGCTCACCTCTCCTGGGGTAGTTCATTCTATCTGCAGCAAACTCTCATTGGCAGCAAAAAACATACAAGACGCACTTTAAACCAATCACGAAATGCAACAGTTGAATACCTCATTTCCTTCACAAGACAGTGCCAACAGCAGTTCAACAGCAAAAAGATACAGTTGGTTTCAAAAGTTAAGAGGCAGTGCCACAGAAGATCCCTAATGAGTCAAGTCTTCACCCAACACTAATAGCTGTTTTGAAACAAGGTAGGCGTTGTGGCACAGCAGGTTGAGCTACTGCTTATGAGTCCAGCATCCCATACAGCAACTCCAGCTGCTCCTCTTCCCACCCAGCTCCCTGCTAATGCCCCTGAGAAGGCAGCTGCCACCCACATGGGACAGGAGACCCCAATGGGAGTCCCTGGCTCCTGGCTTTGGCCTGGCGCAGCCCTGGCTGTTGAGGCTACTCTGGGCAGTGAATCCACAGATGGAAGAGATCTACTTCCCTCCCCCAACCCATGACTCTGGCTTGCCAATTAAAAGAAAAGAAAGAGGGAAGCAGCCCCACCTCCTTACTGCACCATACATTAGGTTTGCACACAAGGTCACCCCACAACTGGCACATCAAAGACAGACTCACTGGAGGGGAGAATACTGCGAGAAAAGAAAGGAGAAAGATGGCTGCCAAGGTTGAGGGAAGGGGCAAAGAGAGAGCAGCTGTTTGACAGATTTTGATCTATGCTATAAAAGAGATGTGCGGCACAACCATGAACTTGCAGTATAAACATTACTCTCTGCGTAAAAGCTGCCTGGGATGCCTCCATTCTATATGGGAGTGCCTGGTTCAGGCTCCACCTACACTTCCCATCCCACTTCCTGCTGATGTGCACGCAGGGAAGCAGCAGGTGATGGCTCAAGCAGTTAGGTCTCTGCCATCTGCACACGAAGACCAGGATGGAGTTCTGGGCTTCTGGTTCACCCTGGCCCAGCCTCAGCTGTTGCAGGCATTTTGGAAGTTGACACAACAGAATGGAAGATTTTTTTCTCATTTATTTATTTATTTGGAAATCAGAGTTACACACAGAGAGAAGTGCAAGGTGTCCAGCACGTAACCAATCTTCCCAGGCAGATGAATCAATTAATTCACAAGCTTTTATTGAGATTCTGCTCCCAGGCTAGGTTCCCCGGTCGCAACAGAGCGGGGACTGGGGAAGTTGTGCGTCAAATATTGGAAGGGCTCCTTTTATAGATACAGGGCGTGGGGGTTAAAGGTTAAAAAAGTCTGATCCTCATTGGTTGACCTTTAGGCACCTGCGGGGACCTTGACAAAGACTTTTCTTCCCTGGAAGTGCAGGTAGGGACTCTCCATTCCCAGAAGTATAGGCCGTCCCTCCTTGCAGATCCCAAAGCTACCAAGAAGGAGGCAGAGAGACAGAGGTCTTCCATCTGGTGGTTCACTTCCTAATTGGCCACAACGGCTGAAGCTGCGCTGATCTGAACCCAGGAGCCAGGAGCTTCTTCCAGGTCTTCCATGTGGGTGCAGAAGCCCAAAGACTTGGGCCCTCTTCTACGGCTTTCCCAGGCCATAGCAGAGAGCTGGATCAGAAGTGGAGCAGTCAGGACTCGAACAGGCGCCCATATGGGATGCAAGCACTGCAGGCAGCAGCTTTACTCGCTATGCCACAGTGCCGTGCCCCAAAAAAGATTTACTTGAAAGGCAGAGTTACAGAGATGGAGATACCGAGAGATTTTTCATCTGCTGGTTCACTCCCCAAATCACTGGCTGTAATGGCCAAGGCCAGTCCAGGATGAAGGAGCTTCTTCGGGGTCTCCCATATGGTTGGCAGGGGCCCAAGCATTTGGGTCTTCTTCCCCTGCCTTCCCAGGCAACCTAGCAGGGAGCTGGATCAGAAGTGGAGCAGCTGGGACATGAACCAGTGTCAACATGGGATGCCAGCACCAGTGTTGCAGGTGGTGGCTCCACCTACCTTGCCACAATGCTAAACTTAAAAAAAAAAAAAAAAAAAAAATTATGATGGTAAAAGTTATGTTGTGTTTTGTACCACGAAGAAAAAACAAAGTGGGCAGGAGGCTTCACCACAGATTCCTCAAGTCTAAAATGGAGATAAGACTTTAAAAGAGCTAGTGTGATGGCAGAACGGGAAGCTACACCAAGTGCTCAATGAGCATCCACCATTTATGAAAGTGAGTGTCGTAACTGAATAATAATCTCAGAATGTTTGTATTTCATAAGCCCACACTCGTGAAGCAGAACCAAGTAGGCCACACCAGCCGCTCTGCAGTCTGATTACGTGGGCTTTGTCCTGCTAGCTGCTGACAGCCTGCATCTGGTGGGACCCAGTACTCAGCATACACGCAACTAGAAAAGCCCGGGGGGGGGGGGGGGACTGCGTGTGCAGACCAGATTCTGGAACTTCTGCCTCAGGAATGCCTGAGCCATGAAGTCATCGTGTGCTCTGGCTTGCTTGCTTCAGGTGGATCCGCCACTGGCATTTTCACCTTAAGTCCCTGCTAGAAATTTCCATCTCATTCTCCATATGCAAAGATAATGGGCCAGTCCTCCCCAGAGCTCTGATCAAAAAAGAAGGGGATGGGAGAAGGGTATGGAACGAATAAAGTGAAAGATAATCAGATAAAGAGAATTCCAAAGAGAGGTGGATAATTTTCTATGCTCCAAGAACAAACAGAAGGGCAAAACTAAAGAACAGGACACTTAAGGAGGTAACCAGAGTTCACTCAGGATGGACAGTTCCAGAAAGCAAACAAGCAAAGTCCTTCCCCCTGAAGCCAACTCATGTTCTCACCCCTACAGGCACAGCTATCTCACTCTAGGGCCTCTCTGGGATGCATTTTCCTACAAAGGGGTGGCCCTAGCTCCCAAAGGCAGAATCCATCATCCTTAACTAGCTCCTCATCCTAAATACTGGCCCCTCCTCTTCCCCTATCCCCAGGGAGGCATAACTCACCCTTCTAGCAATGTCCGTTGTCTGCCCTATGTGATCTAGACCTACCTATGCATTCCAGATCTGCATGTCCAACTGCCTCCAGGGCAGTGTCCACAATGATGCCACCCTAGGAAAGTCCCACTTTCTCTCTAAAGGTTGTCAAGGCAGGTTGATGGCAGCAGTATGAGTGCTCCAGCTCCTTTCAAAGGCTCATATATCTCAGAGGCAGTGCTTACCAAGACGGGACAGCGCAGGGGTAAGAACACTTTCATCACCTGGTAACTTACAGCAAGTTAGATCCAAACTGGACCTGGAAGATGAGGGCACTAGAGGTGAAGGCACCTGGGAAACTGAAGATGCAATCAGGAGTTCAGGGAGCCACAGGGCGAGAACTTGTGTTTTAGAGCAGGAAGACGGCTGTGCTGCAGAAGTCTATGAATTTCCATCATGTGCTTTTCAACTAGCTTACTCGTCAAGTTTTGCATGAAGCACGTTTAATGATTCTTACCATCTTCTCTGTCCTGGCTTTCCTCACAGCTACTCAGAGCCAAACTCTTACTGAATGAGATCATCTGTCGGTTTACAAAGTGAAAGGAAAGTCTTTTAAAAGTACAATAACAAGTCCTTCCTAGGCACACCTGCTAAATGAAAGGCCAGCTTTCTAGCACTGAGACACTGCCCAGCAATGGAGATGGCAGAATTCCTCACACATTTCCCTCACTCCCACAGTCACGGCTTTAGGGAACCACCTCTGCTCACCATCAAGTCCTCAATGCACACACAGAACACAGCATAGTGCCTGGACTACCTAGGACATCTAGCATGAATGCTGACATGAGTGCTGAGCCGAGTTCCATTTCAGCATGTCTGCCCCACGCAGGAAATTCCCTTGACACGAGAGTCCCTAAGAAGAGAAAGAGTCCTCAAGGCGAGAAAACACACCAATGAGTAGAAACTCAGTTTCACCCTACAATAAGCCGTGCTTCAAGGCTGCCACATCACCCTTGATGTTAACAAGCCTGCGGCACCTGAACTAAAAAGACCTGGTTACTCACTTCCCCTCAGCCTCAGCTCTGCGCTCGCAGACTTTCACTGGAGCGACAAAGGAAAAACCGGAAGTGAAACCAAATCAGGGCAGCTCCGTGGCTACTGAAACTGTTTCGAGGAGGTCGAATTCCTCTTGACTGAGTGTCTTCATGGGAGACTCCAAGGGAAGGTGGCTGTGCCTTTCCAGACCAGAGGTCTGGGTGAAAGGAGCTCTGCCCAGTACAGAGTCCTACAACCACGGGGCCAGTGCTGTGGCACAGCCGGTAAAGCTGCCGCCTGCAGTGCTGGCATCCATATGGGTGCTGGTTAGAGTCTTGGCTGCTCCTTTTCCAATCCAGCTGCTAATGCACCTGGGAAAGCAGCGGAAGATGGCCCAAGTCCTTGAGTCCCTGCACCTGCATGGGAGACCCGGAAGCAGCTTCTGGCTCCTGGCTTTGGCCCGGCTGAGCTCAGCCACTGTGGCCATTTGGGGAGTGAACTAGTGAATGGAAGACATCTCTCCCTGCCTCTCCCTCTGTTACTCTCTCAAATCAATCTTAAAAAAAAAAAAAAAAAAAAAAAAAAAGGTGTGTGTGTGGGGGAAGGTGTCCTGCATTCCTCCTGGACTCTCTCCCCAACCTTGGTGAGCACCTCCAAAGACCCAGTGCTTGCCTGCAAGACTGCTCAATCAGTGTCCAGGAATCAGCTATCGCCGTGGAAGGTGTGGCCTACATGCTGGCTCCTTTGCTCCACTCAAAGATGGATGGCCTCTTTCTGCTTGCACTGACTTGCAGTACCTCCCAGAGAGCACTTCAGAGGCCTACTTTGTGCTCAGGATGCACCATCCAAAGCATCAGCGTTCCCTGAGGGGGAAGCCACACACTGGATTTTCTCCTCCAACAGCCTGAAGTGTGGCAGTCAGGAGTTTATGGACTTGAGACAGGCGCTGCCACCTACCAGCTCCAAGACCTGGCAACCCTGCCCAAGTGACTAAGCTCTTCTGGCTTGAGCCTCTTAATCTGCAAAACAGGGATGGTGGTGACTGGCAAGCACAAAACGGCTCATCAGGGGCAGTTCCTTTGAGGTGCAGCAACTTGCAGGCACAGTGACCAAACACGGCAGAGCCATCAGCTGCAGTGCACTCAAGCTCCATCGGGGAAGGGGACCACGGTGGTGAAGAGTAACCTCCAGGAATCAGAGGTAACTCGTGTTTGGTCTCAGCACTTCAGAAGAAGCAAGCAGTAAATAGTGGAGAAAAATGAAGACCTCACGTGTCCCATTCAGAGAGTGCAGTGCTACAGCATTGGGGGGAAAGCCTCTGAACTCTTCACAGAGCGCCAGCACTCAAAGATAAGCACTGGCGGGAGGTGAGGCCAGTCATGGGAAGTGGGGGTCAGCATCAACAAATCAAAGATAAGAATGTGGCGGGGTGGGAGGGTGGATCAGAGCCACTGGCCAGAGAGGGTAACCAACTCTCACAAGTGCCAAGAGAAGCGTCTGGAAGGTAACTCTGAGGGCAGGCAAGTGGCAGGCAGCAGGCAGTGCACCTCAAAAGGCCCAGCAGAGACCCCGTTCCAACACTGGTAACTCAGGACCACATTCTGGGGGCCACAGTGATCCAGCAGTTCTAACCTTGACACAGATGGGCATGACGGCGGCATGATTTCCAGGCAGACCATCTGACAGCTCCATGATCTCTTAGTGCAGTAAGGGAAACAACGAGTCATCAGACACACACCACAACTCTGATTACCTGGCAGCTTTCTAAAACTGAGAGCATTTGAGAGTCAAGCAGATTTTTAGAAACCTTACAGATGAAAACAACTTACACTCGGATGGCACCACCTTTCACATCCTCAATCCTACTCTGTTAATTACAGGACAGAAAGGGGAAACTGTTTATGTAACAAAAGGCATGCCCGTACAGTAAGACTGTGCCGTGTAGCTGAGCAGAGACGTGGGATTAATTAAAGTCAACACCAACCGTGAGCGAAGGAGGGAAAACTTCCAATAGTGTAGACAAATCTAATCTTCAAACTTCAGAGATTAGGGAGAGGTGAAGGAGTTTGTAATAGGCACTATTCTTGGAAGTAATGATTTTTTTTTCATCCTCTGACTCAACTCTGCCCCAATTACAAAGCTATGAATTATTCAAGTTTATGGTATTGTGTTTCCTATTCCATCCAGCAGACAAGGATGCAGGGAGGGAGAGCAGAGTGGCCTGGTGCAGCGTGTCAGCAGGAGCCTCTCACACTGAACGATGGCACTCTCCCACGAGCTGCGCGCACACACACACAGCTTAGAGAAAGCACTAAGCCACGCAAGGAACCACAATGTGTGAACACACATCCCACAGCTCAGAGCAGGCTCTAAGGCACATAAGGAACCACAGCCACAGTCTGTTTCTAATCCCCTACATCCAACACCACCAGATAAGTGACCAGGCTGGCCAGAGGCCCACTGGGTCACCTTCTGCAGCAAAGGCTCCAGGCCAACACCAAATCCTGCCGTTCTCACAAATAGCAGCACCTTCGTCAAGGAGCTCCAGAACAAAGACTTTTCTCTCTTTATCTGCAGTTTCTGCAGACAGCCCCATTCTGTAATTCCTCATCCTCAAGAGCACCACAAGCTGAAAAGTAGGAGGCACAAGGGCTCTGGGTAGGCTCCTGCCACTGTTTATCCACTCTAACACCTCTCAGGGATTTTTACCAGGACAAACCCAAGTGAGTACTTCACAGTGTTTGAGTCCTAACTTCTGCTAAAACCATCAAGAGCCTGTTAATTAATAAAATGCATCTGTGATGCTTGGAGTAGATAGAGTCCGGGAAATTCGTTCCAGTACATGCTCCTTAGCTGGTATTCAGGGCTCAGGGCTCGTGCACTTCTGCAGAGAGGATCCGCGGCATTCTTCATGTTCTCAAGGGGACAGCAACCTCCCTGCAAGTTAAGAACTAATGCTCTGGTGAGAGGCAGCATGGCCTCATTCCTGACCACTGGACTCTCAATTATTTTGAGCCACTTCAAGGCCTGAATATTTCTAATAGTGAGAACTAAGAGAGACCAATTATGGTAGAGCATAACACTTGTTTTTGATTATGGAAATCTGAGCAGGCTTTCTGTAATACTAGAAGAATGACAAGCAGCAGACTTTACAAGAGCTTGAGTGTACAAACAGCTTAGTAAATAGCAAAATTACAACTGTGGCTTTTGTAGGCAGCAACAACAGAGACTCCAATCTACAGAGAGGCTCTCCATTGCCATTTCATCCTTGCAAGCTCCTACTGAAACCCAGTGTCCACCATTGATGGTCTAAGCTAACTTCACTCTGGGGTGGCCTGAGTCCCTCACTCAGCCAAGCGACTCCTGAGACTCGGCCTGCCTCTCCCAGAACTTCCCCAGCAGCACCCTCTGCCCAACTGAACACAAGCCAAGACAAAACATGTCTTTCATTTCAACCTCTAACACAGCACCTGAGTGACACAGGCGCTTCACTTCTCTTGGGTCCAGCAAGTTCTGGCTTATGAGCTGGTATGGAAAGCCAGCCTCCCTTTCAGCCATCCACCATTTTGAGCTTGAGGCTATGGGGGCATGTTCTCCAACTGCAGGAGCTCTTTTCCATGAAGGATTCCACTCCTAAGAGTGAGCAAGATGCAGGGGAGCTCCTCTTTGGGGGTGCATGTGGAGGACAGACACTGGCCAAAGGTGCCATGGATGAGGCAAGCCAGCCCAGCACCCCCACTCTGGCAGGGATCCAACCCACAGTGCTCTGCCATCAGAGCAAGCTAGTAGGGAAGATTCACTTTTTTATTTTTTTAAAGATTTATTCATTTGAAAGGCAGAGTTAGAGAGAGAGAGAGAGAGAGAGAGGGAGAGAGAGAGGGAGAGGGAGAGGGAGAGGGAGAGGGAGAGAGAGGGAGAGGGAGGGAGGGAGGGAGGGAGGGAGGAAGGTCTTTCATCCGCTGGTTCACTCTCCAGTTGGCCGCAGCGGCTGGAGTTGTGCCTATCCAAAGCCAGGAGTCTGAAGTCTCCTCCAGTTCCTATGTGGGTGCAGGGGCCCAAGGACTTGAGCCACCTTCTACTGCTTTCCCAGGCCATAGCAGAGAGGTAGATCGGAAGTGGAGCAGCCGGGATTCAAACTGGTGCCCAGTTGGGATGCCAACACTGCAGGCAGCAGCTTCACCCCCTATGCCACAGCCAGCCCCGGCCAACTCACTCTTGACCTTGCAGTTGAGCCTATCAGACACACAGAGCAAGCTCTAAAGGCAGCCATTTAAGCCCAAGCCTTGCCCCAGGCTTCCTTGTCACTTTAGCCAACAAATTTCCTTTTGCTCCGACAAGAGGTCTTCGTTATTATTACTGAAAGACACCAACCTAGGAGCCAGTGCCAGGGTGCACTAGGTTGATTCTCTGCCTGCGGCACTGGCATCCATATGGGTGCTGGGTTCTAGTCACGGCTGCTCCTCTTCCAGTCCAGCTCTCTGCTGTGGCCCGGGTAGGCAGTGGAGGATGGCCTAAGTGCTTGGGCCTCTACACCCGCATGGGAGACCGGGAGGAAGCACCTGGCTCCTGGCTTCAGATCAGTGCAGCGCTGGCCGTAGCGGCCATTTGGGGGAGCGAATTAACGGAAGGAAGACCTGTCTCTTTCACTGTCCATAACTCTACCTGTCAAATAAATAAAAAAGACACCAACCTAACAAAACCATTTCCTAACAGAATTGTTACCTTAATAAAAAAACAAAAACAACAAAGTTGGGTAGACAGCATCTGAGAACAGACACCCCCCCAACACACAACAGCACTCTATGACGTACAGCCTTACCTCTCGCACACTTCCTCACCTCAACCTCCCCCTCCCCACCCCACTAGGCAGATCATCTGCTACTAGAAAGCATATCCAGTTAAGTCACCCTCGGGCAAATGACCAAGAAACAGATTGCAAAATGGCCATACACACACACAGAATCAAAGTATCTGTAATTAGCAACGAATAGCAATGAAAACCACCTTATCCACACTTCTGAGTACAACCCACAGTAAGAAGCACATTTTCTTACGTGCACAACACCTAAGCTCTGAGCACAGGTTTTATGAGACTTCCTCACAATGTGTGTGACATCTTCTAACACTTCCCTCTCCCCACCCCCAAACACTAACTGCACTCCCACTAAGACCCATGGTTTGCAAAGCACAGATACAAAGAATCACTTTCTCTTAGCATCTAAATTCCCAGCAAAGTTCTAGTTGCCCCATTTTACATATGAGACACAGATGACCAGGCCACTGGTACAGGGCCACATGGCTAGTCTGAGGTGCCCCTTGTAGCCTGAGCACAGTTGGGGCTGCCATCCACTGCCCTAATGGCACCTGGCACACTGGAGTTCTCGTCTCAAACCTCCTGACAGGGAACTATTACCACAAAATACAGTTCCTCAATTGCATGGGAGATGTTTTGGGTATAAAGTCCCCAAATTTACCTCTCTCTCTTCCCTTTCGTTTACGAACAAAGCACCTGCAAGGAGTGCAAGGTGTTACTGCTTGAGGTGGGACAAGTGGGGACCCTTGCCATACACAAAGAGACACAGGCTTTAACCCAATTCATGTTTCTGTAAACTGCCCAACATCAAGTCCTATTTCTCTCCATAGGCCCTGGTGGCTCTTGAAAAAAAAAAAGCAGCTGGGAAAAAAAAGGAGTTTCAGCCTTGAGACCAAGACAAGGTAGTGACCGCACACAAGAAAAGAAGGGCGGGCCTGCACAGACATTCCCAGCTTCAGGCAGAGCAAAATGGGCCCTCCTAGGCTACACTCTGCCTGTCCCAAGGCACTTTACTACATTAAGACATGAGGCCCTGGACAGTACCCATAGGTACCCAACCTTTGTCCACCCTCCATGCTTAGACATGGAGATCCCATTTTACAAGGGCGATAACTGAGGCTTATAGGGATTATGTAACTTGCCTGAGATCAAGGCCAGAAGGGGATGGGGCCGAAACCTTAACAGAGGACTCCACTGGTCTCCCTCTCTGGGACCAAGTTCCACCCCAGCCAACCAAACCTGCTTGCCACAGCCCAAGGTCCCAGAATCTTCCAAAATGGGCAGAACACGCTAACACATGTCAAGCAAAACGACCACAGAATAGCCTATTTACACGATAAAATAAACAAAGTCTTTATTTCTAAGTATCTCACACACAGAACAAATGGCAAATCTATACAGGCTCTCTTCATCTGAGATCATCTAACTTGTGAAAGAAACATATGCTCCAATTTTATCTCACACTCACGAGGCATCCTTCATGGAACGGAATCCTGATGGTCCCTAGTCACACAGACTGACATCAACAGGTTCTTACAGTCAAAGGGCCAAAGTCCATTAGCAGTGTCCCAGCCTCCCCATCAGGAACTCCACTTCCCTGCCACACCCAGGGGGTTCACTCTTTCTAAAATCTTTCCAGACACACCCTGACTGGTGGTGCACACCTTCCAGGGCACCAGATCCCTTTCTGTGAGCCTGAACATCATTACATTCAAATCAGGGCCCAGGGAGGCAGGAAGGGATGAAGGGATGCTGAGCAGTGCTCTGGAAAAACATCAGAACGCCAGTGCCTCTGGTCCCCTGACCGTGTCTTTGTTCACATAACCAGGTTTGCACAGAATGAGTCAGTTACTCATTTTAGGCCAGGAGAGACTGGAGCCACTTTCTCCTGCTGGATCATTTTCCCCAGGATCGACAGCAAACATCCTCGGGTGGGTGCTCAGAGAGTTGCTGCATCCCCACTAATCCCATTATCACCACTCTTAATCTCATTATTGGATAAAAACAAGTGCAATCCCCCTTGAAATCACCTCCCCACCACTGGTCTCCACTCACAGCTGACTTCGTGGAAAGCACCCGGTGACCTGTCTGGTAGCCAAGGCTGCTCTGCTGGTCCTGCCCCAGCTGCCAGCAGGTCTGTGCCCATCCCTGCCTCCTCCTTACGCTTCTATTCTTTAGCCTGGGCAAGGACAGTGAGCAGTTGACCTAGGGGCCAAGCCATGTGCCTTGTGCCTCTTGAGGTGTGTCTCATTTTACCCTCATCCAAGAGCTGGGCAAGCCAAGCGCAGGGAAGGCTGAGTGACAGACTGAAGGTCACACAGCAGGCAAGCAGGGTCAGGATTCAAACTCTGGGTCTGACCGTGCCACACAGCCTGTGGCAGTCTCTGGGTGGGGGCAGGCTAGCACAAACTTGCCGTGAGCAGATGGCAAGGGGCTGCTCAAGCAGTCAGACGCAGTCAACTCCTATTCCAGGATCAAGAGACTTGATGTCACGCAGCAAAGTCCAACCCTGGGCAGGAGCTAGGAGAAGGGTCAAAGAGCAGGAGCCCAGAGGTACACCTGCTCCTCAGAAACTCTCAGAACAGAGACCCTGCACTGTGTTCACACAGTGGTCATCTGTGTGTTGGGGGGAGGGGGAGTTATTTTTAAAAACCTCATCCTTATAAACAGATGTAAAATCAAGCTGTGATTATGGATAAACACAAATCCATGCCACCTTTCTGGAGAAATAACTTGTTTACACACACACACACACACTGATCTAGTGAAAAGAGAAAACACAAAAAGCACGTACAAGTTAAATTATGGTACTATTGCATGACACCTAGGCTTCCACGTCTGGAAAGATTCACAATGTCTTTTTTTTTTTTTTCTTAAAAAAAGCTTTGAGTACATAACAATTTTGCTACCCAAAAGTAGAAAAAAGACTGAAAGGAAATACAAATGGGATTAAAAGATAGTAAGTGGGGGCCTGTGTTGAAGCACAGCAAGTCAAGCCGCTTGCTGCCAGAAATGCAGGCATCCCGTATTGTGTTGGCTGCTCTGCTTCCAATTCAGCTGCTGGGTAATGGCCTGGGAAAAGCAGCAGCAGATGGCCCAAGTGTTTAGGCCTGTGCCGCCACCTATGTGGGAGACCTGGATGGAGCTCCTGGCTTCAGCCTGGCCCAGTGCTGGCCACTGCAGCCAACTGGGGAGTGAACCAGTGGATGGAAGATCACTCTCTCGCTCTCCCCACCTGTAACTCTTTCAAATAAATACATAAACCTCTAAAACAAAAAACATAACAATTACTATCTAGGAGCCAGATTAAGCTGCTGCTTACAATGCCCACATCCCATATCAGAGCACAGGTTTCAGCTTCAGCTGCTCCGCTTAAGATTCAGCTCCTTGCTAATTCACCTGGGAAAGCAGCAGATGGCCCCAGTGCTAGGGCCCCTGCCACCAACATGAAGACTCCCCCGCCCCCAATGGAGTTCCAGGCTCCAGGCTTCAGCCTGGCCCAGCCCCGGCTACTGCAGCCATCTGGCGAGTGAACCAGTGGACGGAAATTCTCCATCTCTGTCATTCTGCCTTTCAAATAAATAAATACACGTATTTAAAAAGGTTAAGCATCTAATACTGTTTTAACACCCTGAGTTATTAAAATTCCTTAAAACAGCACACACTCTACTTCTACTTAAAGGAAAAACCCTCAGAATCTCATTTTTCAATAACGTGGACCAGTGGACACTACCTTCCTTCAGGGTGTGGAAAAGAACGGACAGATGGCTGATCTGCCCTAATCCTGACAGCAGACTCACCCTTCAACTCTTTCCTCAGAATGGGCTACATCCCATGCCTTTTGCGGGGACAGGTGGATAAGGTTTAATCAAGGTTACTAGCCTACCTAGGCTGAAAACACCATGTTTTTAAATAAAAATCGCCTTTTACATAAAGGTGCATCTTCGAAACTTTCCTGTTATCATTTCAAGCTGCTTTCTAAGTGTCTGTAATTTTAAAAAACCAAAAATAATTAAACCTTGCCGAGCATACTACAATCCTGTCCACACGCTATCTTCCTTTAATTAATTTAAATGATTACACCATTTCCCATCCTTTTACCCCTTCTGAAAAAGTACTCTAAAATCAACATAGTTAAAAGTCACGGCTCAGCCTAAAAATATTACGCCCAGTTGCCACCCGGCCCAGCAACTCCACTCCCAGACACCCTCCAGAGAGACACTAACACACGGGGAGAGACACAGCACACCACCAAGGTTCAAAGGGTTCCTACGGCCTGCTGCTTTGGGCAGTTGTCTGGGGTCTTGGGGAACATCTCCCCCACTTGCAGAAGGGGTGAGTTATCCACATCAATACAAAAAAAATCGCCTTGTATATGAATGTTTACAGCAGCTCTATTCACAACAGCGAACAGGGAAAATAAGCCCAACGTCTACTACTGACGAAAGATAACTGAAATACATGGTACATCCAAATAATGAAGCATTATGCAGTCATAAAAAGGAATGGAGGGCTGATGGGTACTACACAGCATGAACCTCCTGAAAACATGCTGAGTGAAAGAAACCAGATACAAAGAGTTACATATTGCATGCTTGCTTCCAGAAATATCTGCAACAGGCCAAGTTATAGAAACTGGAGAGTAGATCAGTGGTTAGGGGCCAGAGAGTGACTGCTAGTGGATAGTGTTTCTTGGGGGGGGGGGGGGGGGGGGGAATGTCCAAAAATTGGCTGTGACTACCAGAAATTGGTAACTGCATTCTGAGCATTGTATCTCAAAGTTATCGCTACGGGAAAAAAAAAAGATGTTTGCTATTATTTTCTGATGGCATTACGCTCAAATCATACATAGCCGATGTTCACAATAAAGACTAATACAAAGACTGCACATACCCAAATAAAGTCATCTCACAAACGTCCCCTATGCCTAACCAAAGCTCTGGCACTAACTGTGCAGGGACTGGCTGATCATACACACCTGAAGGCAGAACACTAAAAAATGCAGGCGAGGTTTAAAAGCAAAAAAAAAAAAAAAGAAAGAAAGAAAAGAAAGGGGGGGGTCATGTTTTTATTGACGCGAAAACTCACATTAAGAAAAGCTACTACCCACACTTGTTTACTGCCACTTCTCCCTCTTGAAGCACTCTCTGCAGGTCAGGCTTGAACCACAGCCCAAATCCACTCACCACATTTCAAACTGCTAAGTGGGAAAAGCACAGCAGTCGGCGCAAGGAAGCCATCACGGCCAGGCTCCGAGGGCTATCGACTTCACTGCAATTCCAGGCACCCTCGGCTAAAACTCACATTCTTTCTATGTCACTGTTGACCAAGGATGCGCGCTGCTAACATTTTTTTTTTTTTTCAGAGGAATGATTTGCATTTGGGATTGTGGACAGGCCAAATTCCTGCTCAATTATCCTTCCAGTTAATTCATTCAAAGACTATTTAGGTGCTCTTCCAGGCACTTTAGATAGAACAGAAAATACGCAAGCCAAGGAAACAAAGCGCTGCCCCAGGGGAACTTACATTCTGGTTTAAAAAAAAAAAAAAAGAAATTTTCTTTTTACAAACTCGTGTTATGTATGAAGTGGAATGTGAGCATTAGCAAGCAATTCTCACCTTGCCAACGTCCAGTCTCTTCTAAATACCAACAACCACACAGATATCTGAAACATCAGCAGCAGTTTCTAATGACAAAGTTTATCCGAAATCAGAAATTATGACCAATTCGACAGATGACAGCAGCACTGAGATGACAAACATTTTCTGCTAAAAAAAAAAAAAAAACAAAAACAAAAACAAAAACCTAACCCTGACCTGTCTTGTCAGAACTCCATAAAGCTCAAGCCATTCAATAGCCTGAACTGTACAACAGGAAAATACTGCATTTTCCTCCCACCCCCCAAACCTCCCAAAGCCCAAGTACATTTTAGTACAAAGATCACAGTCACTGGCTCAAAAGGTAACTTTTGGGAAACAAAGTCTAAATTCCTTTAAACAATCCAATAATTTGGTGGAAATTTTACTAAGTAGCAATGATTCTCTCGCCATTCTTGGCTCAATCTCTTCTTTTTCCCCCTCGCTACCGTTCAGGCTAGGGAAGTGAGGCGATCCGGCACCCACCCTTAAGGAAAGGCATTCCCTTTCCAGTTTCACTTTCCTCTGCAGGCGCAGCCCTAACTCCAGCAGGCCGCCTGGGCTGAATGAGAGCAAGACACGGGTCCGTGGGCTGTTCCTCCAGTGGGCACCAACTGAAACCCTCTCTCCAGGGACTCTCCTACTGCAGCCTGAGAGCCCTAAAGTTTCCCCTCAAAGTAAGAAACATGGCGGATAATAACCGGGCAATGCATTGTTTCAGATTAGCCTTTTCAGTCTCCATTTAATCAACACAAGTCATCTGAGAGGCTTATCTGTCTCTGGTTGAAACTTGGTGGGGGGGGGGGGCGCAGAAATTGGTTATCTACAATGCCTCGGTGGAACGATAACCCCCATGCAAACTAAGCTCAAAGGAATGTTTCATTAATTACTGGCAAGGTCCGAAGACAAACGGTGCCGTCTAAAACTTTCCTGAAATTGAGCACACATTCGCAAATCCATCAGGGTATTATTATTATTATTACTGTCTTACAAGTTCCAAGGAGTACAAATTCCAAGAACTAACAATTTAGGGAACCTGACTGCTCCATTCACAAGAATCTCCCCGATCAAGTATTTACAGCACCAAAGAACCACAGGCTCTGAGGCACCCTCTGCCACGGGTATTATTATTATTATTTTCCCCTAACCGCGAACTGAGCAAAGACGTTTCCATCCTGAGCATGCAGACTCCGGGAAGGCCACGCACCCCCCCCCCCAACTCCCCAGGCCGCGGGAAATGCAGACAAGCAAACTAGCGAGCGAAATACCACCACTCCGCCTCCCCCTAAAAAAAAAACCACACCAACAAAGCGTGGTGCCGAGTGGAAGGCAGGCAGGCCGGCCGGCCGCCCAGCAGAAGCACATGATTCATGCTCGGGCCTGAGCGCAAGTGTTCACCACTGTCCGGGATCTCCCATCCTCAACGCGGGCCGGCCCTCGGGGGCATCACCCCCGGCTCAAGTCGGGCTACTTCCGTTTGGAAAAGGGGAGGCTGGAAGGGGTGGGGGGTGTCATTTTATTTCGCTGAATCACAACTCCTTCACATCTCCACCCCAAACCACCACACGGGGGGAAAAGGAAGAGGGAGGGAGAAAAAAAAAAAAGGCATTGCAAGGACGCCAGCGAACCCCAACCTAGCAAAAAGAAAAGAAAAGAAAAAAAGCACAAAGCGCTCGGCCAAGGGGCTGCCAGGCCGGGAGTGGGTGGGTCAACAGGGCCACGCTCGGTCCGCCCGGGCACCGCTCGCACCTCCCCGCCCGGGCCTGTCTGCGGCCAAGCGTGCGGTGGCGGCTTCCTCCCTCCCGAGGGGCCCCGGCCCTCTCCGCAGAGCCGCGGGCACGGCGGGAAGGTGAGGACATCCATGGGGGCGGGGGCGCGCTGCCCCGGCCCGGCACAAGGACCCAGGAGCCAGAGGGAGCGTGCGCCGGGGCCCAGCCCACAGGGGAGTCACCGCCGAGCCTGCCCCGGGCACCTCGGCCGAGAACGGCCACCGCCGCCCGCACGCCGGGCCCGGACTTACCGGGGCCGGGCGCGCCGCGGCCCCGCGGCCGCAGCTTCTTCCTCCTCTTCCTCCTCCTCCTCCTCCTCACTTGACAAAATGGCGGCGGCAGGAAGTGCCGGGCGCCTCGACCCGCCCCCTGCCCGCCCCCGGCCGCCCGCCCCGCCGCGGCGCCCGCGCCCCCCAGCGCCCCGACCCCGCCGGTCAGCCCGAGGAAAGGGCGGCGGCGGCGCCGCGCACCGGACGCCCGCGAGCGGCCCGACGCCAACGGCGCAGGCAGGCCCCGGCGCGGGGCAAGCGGCGCGGGAGGCCCGCAGGCCCGAGCCCGCGTAGCCCCGGCTCCCCGCCCCCGCGCCGCGCCGATGGCGTAGGTGGAGGCGCACCGGCCCCATTACGCAATGCAGGTTACGCGGGCCGTGCCGCGGACCCGCCGCCCGCCCCGCGCCGCCCGCCGCCCCGAAGGGCACTCGCTGGTCCTCACCTGAGACGCTAGGCCGCACGCCGCCCCCGCCGCCAGCCGCCCGCTGCCGCCGCCCCCTCCCCGGCTGCCTGCCGCGGCGCCGGGGCCCGCCCGCCGCGCCCGCCGCTCAGCCGCGCTCCCAGGCCCCGCTCGCCCGCGGGCACCGCCGGCAGCCGACGCCGTGGCGCCGCCGCCGCCGCCACTGCTTCGGCTCCTCGGCTGCGGAGAGCAGAACAAACAGCCCTGCCGCCGCCGCCGCCGCCGCCGCCAGCGCACTGACGTCACCGCGCACGCTACGCGCGCGGCCCCGCGCCGCCGCCGCCGCCGCCGCCGCCGCTGCTTGCTGTGCCGCGGCCGCCACCGCCGCCGCCGCCTCCTCCTCCTCCTCCACCGCCCGCCGTGCGCGCCCCGCCCCTGCGCCCGGGCGCGGGCGAGCTCGGGAGAACCCGTGGAGCTGAGGTGAGTCGGGCGGCAGACTCGCGGGGCTGGGAGGTGGGTGGGTGGGTAGCCGCGCGGAGGGCAGACCCCGAGGGAGGACCCCGCAGGCCGGCCGAGCGAGGGGGCCCGGCGGAAGCGACCTGGACGGAGGTGTGCAGCACGGCTGGGAGAGGCGCGGACCCGAGACCTGCCCCCCACATCTGCAGGGCAGCTGAGAGCCGCCCTGGGGGTGCTGGGTGGCGAGGCACTAAGCGGAGGGAAGGGTGCGAGCGAGGGGTGGCGTCGGCCAGGCTGGACCCCCGCGCCCCGACTCTCCCCCGGACTGGATGTGGGTGGCTCTGGACACCCCCGCCCCGGTGTGGTCCGCGCTGGGTGATCCCTAAGAGGATCGGGGCTCTCGCGGCTTGCTAGGAGGCTGCGGAAATTTTCCAACCCGAAAACATCGCCGCCTCCCCTGCCCTGCCGCCTGCGGCGTCTGTCTCCGGCGGCAGGGGCCGGCTGCAGCCTGCGAAGCCGGCATCCCATAGGGGCACCTGGTTCTCGTCCCCCGCTGCTCCACTTCGGCTCCAGCTCCCTGCTCATGCGCCTGGGAGAACCAGCGGAAGGTGGCCCAAGTGCTTGGGGCCCCTGCTACCCACGAGGGAGACCTGAGGAAGTTCCTGGCTCCTAGCTCCCTTGCGGCCATCTGGGGAGTGAACCAGCAGGCGGAAGATCTCTCTTAACTCTTTAAAAATAAATAAATAAATGTTAAAGAGAGAGAGAGAGAGAGAGAGAAACTCAGATCTCAAGATTCTAAATAACAGGATATTTTCCTGATACCCTGTCACTTCAAAATGTAATGATAGACTATATTATTTAAAGTTATTTCTTCTTGGGGTAGGTGTTGGGGTCCAGTGGTTAAGGCTGCGCTGCGTGGATCCCATAATTGGCGTGCGGGTTTGGTCTGAGTTCTGCCTCGGCTTCTGATCCAACCTCCTGTGAGTGTACACCCTGGGAGGCAGCGGTGATGGCTCAGGCACTTGGGTCCTACCACCCACGTGGGAGACACTGATGGAGTTATTTAAACTGGCTTATTTAACACACCGCATCACAGCGCCAGCCCCTGTCGACTTTTCTAAGGAAACCAGAATATGTCCGCTTTAGAGTTTCAGACAATAAGTGTTTGGGAAGTGATTGGGAGCAGCCCTTTTGTAAGTTACATAAAATCTGACATTTTCCTATTGAGTTGAAATTCATTTTGGAAAAAAACCACTTCCCTAGCTTCTTATACTGGATCCAACTCATTAGCTATTACTAGGAATGAAATCCAACCTGAAAAGACTGTAAGCTTGGGGCTGACGATATGGTGCAGCAAGTTAAGCTACCACCTGCGACAGAAGCACCCGTATTGGAGCACCAGTTCCAGTCCCAGCCGCTCTACTTCCAACTCCAGCTGACTGCTAATGCACCTGGGAAGGCAGTGGGTGATGAACCAAGTGCTTGGAGTCCTGCTACCCAGATAGGAGACCTAGATGGAGTTCTGGGCTTCTGGCTTCAGCCTGGACAAGTCCCAGCCACTGAGGCAATTTGGGGACTGGATCACCCGAAGATTGTCTCTCTGTGTGTGTGTGTGTGTGTTTCTCTTTCACTATACCTTTCAAATAAATCTTAAAACATTATGAACTGCAAAGGCAGTTCCAAAAGCTATTTCTAAAATCATTTTTTATTGTTTTATTTTTTTAAAAGATTTATTTATTTGAAAGGCAGAGGCAGAAAGAGAGAGAGAGAGGTCTTCCATCCACTGGTTCACTCCCCAAATGGTCACAATGGCTGGAGCTGTGCCAATCCTAAGCCAGGAGCCAGGAGCTTCTTCCGTGTCTCCCACGCAGGTGCAAGGGCCCAAGGTCTTGGGCCATCTTCTACTGCTTTTCCAGAGCAGAGAGCTGGATCAAAAGTGGAGCAGCTGGGAATCGAACCAGTGCCCATATGGGATGCTGGCACTGCAGGTGGCAGCTTTACCCACTATGCCACAGCACCTGCCCTTTTTTTTTTTTTTTTTTTAAGATTTTATTTATTTATTTGAGAAGCAGAGTTACAGAGAGAGAGGGAGAGACAGAGAGAGAGAGAGGTCTTCCATCCACTGGTTCACTCCCCAAAAGGCTGCAATGGCCAGAGCTGGGCCAATGCAAGGCCAGGAGCCAGGAGCTACTTTGGGGTGTCCATGTGGGTGTAGAAAGCTGGATCGGAAGAGGAGCAGCTGGGACGAGGACCAGTGCCCATATGGGATGACGGCACCACAGGCAGAGGCTGAGACCACTACACCACAGAGCTGGCTCCCGTCTAAAGATGATTTAGGGCAGTGACCTCTCGTTTCTGTCTGCTGCAGTACCTATCCTAACTTCTCACAGGTAGCTCAAACTCACAAAAAATGTTTAGCAATCTGGTTGAATAATGTAATAAATGTAATAAAATGTAATAAATAAATAAAATGTAATAAAAAGACCCTTGTTGGGGCTGGCACCATGACTCACTTGGTTAATCCTCCACTTGCGGCACCGGCATCCCATATGGGCACCAGTTCTAGTCCTGGTTGCACCTCTTCCAGTCCAGCTCTCTGCTGTGGCCAGGGAAGGCAGTGGAGGATGGCCCAGGTGCTTGGGCCCTGCACCCCATGGGAGACCAGGAAGAAGCTCCTGGCTTCGGATCGGCGCAGTGCCAGCCGTAGCGGCCATTTGGGGAGTGAACGCACGGAAGGAAGACCTTTCTCCCTATCTCTCTCTCTCTCTCTCTGTCTATAACTCGGTCAAATAAATTTAAAAAAAAAAGACCCTTGTTACTTAATGCTTCACATTCTATATTTTTCCTTAATAGTTTTTATTTTTGCAGACAGAGCTCTTCCATCTGCTGGTTTGCTCCCCAAGTGCCCTACCACAGCCAGGGCTAGACCAGGCTGAAGGCAAAAGCCCAGGACTCAGTCTGGGTCCCTTACATGGGTGACAGGGACACGAGCACTTGAACCATCCTCTGTTGGCTCCCAGCGCACACACTAGCAGGAAGCTGAATTGGAAGTGGAGGTAGGGCTTGATACTGGATTTACCTGTCCTAAACAGCATTTTAACCACCATACCTAAAGCCTACATCAATGGTTCATATTTTAAATAAGCTCTTTCTCTTATGTACTGCATTCACAATACTAAAATCCAGGAGAGAATTAGAGAATGGCCCTTAGGAATATAAATAATGCTAACAAATAGTTTTAAATATCTTTTATTTTTTTAAAAAAATTTACTTATTTGTTTAAAAGGCAGAGTTCTAGAGAGAAGGAGAACGAGAAAGAGAGGTCTTCAATCTGCTGGTTCACTCTGCAAATGGCTGCAATGGCTGGAGCTGGGCCAATTGAAAGCCAGGATCCAGGAGCTTCTTCTGGTTCTCCCACGCAGGTGCAGGGGCCCAAGGACTTGGGCCATCTTCTACTGCTTTCCCAGGACATAGCAGAGAGCTGGATTGGAAGTGGAGCAGCCAGGACTCAAACTGGTGCCCATATGGGATGGAGGCAGCAGCTTTATCTGCTGTGCCATGGCACTGACCCCAATATCTTTTTTATTTACTTATGTATTTTGAAAGATAGGTCTCATCCACTGATTCACTTCCCCAAATGCAGGCAATTGCTATAGATGGACAAAGGAGGGAACTGGGAAGTCAATTCAGATCTCCTATGGGGATAGCAGAGACCTGGCAACCTGAGCCATCACCTGCTGCCTCCTAGGTGTCAGAACCCAAACCAGGTACTCTGACACGGGACACCAGCTTTTTAACCGGTATCTCACACACTCAGCCAAACGCACACCCCTGTCACTCCTTTTTATCTTAAAAAAGGCTTGTTTCAAAGGCAAAGTGACAGGGAGAGGACGAGATCTGCCATCAATGGTTCACTCCCCCAAATAGCTACAACATCCAGCATTGGGTCAGACCATAGCAGGTGCCAGCAACTCCTTCCAGGTCTCCCATGTCGGTAGCAGAGTACTTGAACCACCTTCCTCTGCCTTCCCAGGTGCTTTAGCAGAGAGTGGCCTCAGAACCAGAGTAGGTGGCACGCAGAAATAAGGAAGATGTGACAGGGCCCGCGCTGTGGTGTAGCAGGTAAAGCTACCACCTGCAGTGCTGGCATCCCATATGGGCACCGGTTTGAGACCTGGCTGCTCCACTTCCAATCTAGTGCTTTGCTATGGCCTGGGAAAGCAGTAGAAGATGCCCAAGAGCTTGGGCCCCTGCACCTGCTTGTTCACTCCCCAAATGGCTGCAATGGCCAGAGCTGAACCGATCTGAAGCCAGGAGCCAGGAGCTTCTTCTAGGTCTTCCATGTCAGTACAGGGACCCAAGCACTTGGGCCATCTTCCACTGCTTTCCCAACCCATAGCAGAGAGCTGGATCAGAAGAGGAGCAGCCGTGACATGAACTGGCACCCATATGGAATGCCAGCACTGCAGCTGGAAGCTTAATCTACTACACCACAGCCCTAGCCCTGAATTTTTTTGTGGTATGCATCAGTATATATTTGTGTATGGAAACAGTTGTGTTACAAAACAGGATCAATGTGCACACTTGTAACAGCACTCTTGTACCCATAAAAGAATTTATTTGTAGCATGCCCCTTTTCTGGAGCCATTCTTCAGGAATACTTGCAAATCTCCCTCATTGAAGATAACTTAGAAATAACATACAGCAGGTTATCTAGTGGCAGGGGGAAGGGGAGCAAGCATTTTGCTTAGCACTTAGGATATAGATTAAGATGCCCATGTCAGGACTGGCATGGTGGCACAGTGGGTTAATCTACCACCTACAATGCTGGCATCCTGGATGAGCTACAGTTCAAATCCTAGCTGCTCCAGTTAACCCAGCTCCCTACTATATATGCTTGGGAAACCAGCAGAAGATGGCCCAAGGGCTTGGGCCTCTGCCACCCTTGTGGGAAACCTGGATGGAATTCCTGGCTTCTGGCTTCAGCCCGACCCAGCTGCACCTACCCAGCTGCATGTCCCACTTTGGAGTACCTGGCTTCATTTCCTGGCTCTGGCTGTAGCTCCCAGTTCCTACTTCTTGCTACTGCATGCCCTGAGAGGCAGCAGGAGATGGGTCAAGCAGTTGGATCTCTGGCACCCATGTGGGAGAACTGTAAGGAGCTCCTTGCTTCAGCTTGGTTCAACCCAGGCTGTTGCAGGCATGTGGGAAGTGAGCCATCCGATGGAAGATCTCTGTTCTCTTTGTATCTCTCTGCCTGTCAAATAACTATTTTTAAGTTATAAATAAGAAAGAGATGTAGGGGCCAGCGCCATGGCTCACTTGGTTAATCCTCCGCCTGCAGCACCGGCATCCCATATGGGCGCCAGGTTCTAGTCCTGGTTGCTCCTCTTCCAGTCCAGCTCTCTGCTGTGGCCAGGGAAGGCAGTGGAGGATGGCCCAAGTGCTTGGGCCCTGCACCCGCATGGAAGACCAGGAGGAAGCATCTGGCTCCTGGCTTCGGATCGGCACAGCGCCGGCCGTAGCGGCCATTTGGGGGGTGAATCAAAAGAAGAAAGACCTTTCTCTCTGTCTCTCTCGCTGTCTAGCTCTGTCAAAAAAAAAAAAAAAAAAAAAAAAAAGACATGTAAAGCAACAGACAGAGGTCCTACCTGCTGGTTCACTCCCCCAAATACCCACAGTGGCTGGGACTGGGTCTTGTTTTATCCAGAAACCAAGGATCCCAACCCTGGTATCCAGCATAGGTGGCAGGGACCTCATCACCAGAGCCATCACCGGCTATCTCCCATGGTTCCCATGGGCAGGAAGCTGGACTTGGTAGCTGGAGGCACTGGTGGGACTTGGGCATCCAACCAGCATCTTAAGCACCAGGGCAGACTCCCACCCCCTGCTTGCAGGGTTTTTTAATAGTTCAGTGGCTTTTTTTTAATATAAAGATTTATTTATATATTGAAAGTTACAGAGAGAGAGAGAGAGAGAGAGAGACATCTTCCATCTGCTGGTTCACTCGCCAGATGGCTGCAGTAGCTGGGGTTGGGTTAGATGGAAGCCTCACATGAAGGTTCAGGGGCCCAAAGACTTAGGCCATTTTCTACTGCTTTCCCAGGTGCATTAGCAGGGAGCTGGATTGGAAGTAGTGCAGCCAGGACTCAAACCAGTGCCCATATGGGATATTGGCATCGCAGGCAGCAGCTTAGCCAATGATACCACAACACCACCCCAGTAGTTTGGTGGGGATTTTTTGTTTTTGTTTGTTTAGCAGTTTTTGGCTTAGATAAAACTTGAAAGTGCAGTTTCAGAGGCTGGCACTGTGGCACAGTGGGTTAAAGCCCTGGCCTATAGTGCCAGCATCCCCTGTGGATGCCAGTTCAAGTCCCAGTTGCTCCACTTCCCATCCAGCTCCCTGCTAATGCACCTGGGAAAGCAGCAGAGGATGGCCCAAGTCCTGCTCCCAGGTGGGAGACCTGGAAGAAGCTCCTAGCTCCTTCCTTCAGCCTGGCCCATCTCCAGTCATTGTGGCCATTTGGGGAGTGAACCAGCCAATGGAAGACTCACTCTCTCTCTCTCTCTGCCTCTCTTTGTAACTTTACCTTTCAAATAAATAAAATAAACGTGGTTCACTCCCCAGATGGCTGCAATGGCCGGACTGTGCCCATCTGAAGCCAGGAGCTGGGAGCTTCTTCTGGGTCTCCCACGCAGATTCAGGGGCACAAGCACTTGGGCTATCTTCCACTGCTTTCCCAGGCCATAGCAGAGAGATCATTCCTTCCACTCCATTTCCCCCAGGTGTTTGTTTAAGATTTATTTTTGGGGGCTGACGCCATGGCTCACTTGGTTAATCCTCCACCTGTGGCGCCAGCATCCCATATGGGCACCAGGTTCTAGTCTCAGCTGCTCCTCTTCCAGTCCAGCTCTCTGCTGTGGCCTGGGAGGGCAGTGGAGGATGGCCCAAGTGTTTGGGCTCCTGCACCCGCATGGGAGACCAGGAGGAAGCTCCTGGCTTCGGATCGGCGCAGCACTGGCTGTAGCAGCCATTTTTGGGGTGAACCAACAGAAGGAAGACCTTTCTCTCTGTCTCTCCCTCTCACTATCTGTAGTTCTACCTGTCAAACAAACAAACAAAAGATTTATTTTTGTATTTGAAAAGCAGAATGAGAGAGGAGAGATAGATCTCTCAGTTGATGGTTCACTCCCCAAATGACTGCAATGGTGGCTGAAGCCAGAAGCCAGGAACTCTCTCCCAGTCTCCTGCAGGGGTGGCAGGAGTCCAAGTACTTAGGCCGTCTTCTCCTGGCTTCCCATGCACATTAGCAGGGAGCTGGGTCGGAAGCAGAGCTGTCCAACATGAACCAGTGTTCCCGTGTGGAATGCATATGGGATGCCAGCAGAGGCTTAGCCCACTGCACCACAGAAACTCCGAACTCCTGTTACCTGTACATTTCTTAGAACTGATGAGCTACTGTTGATACATTGTTATGGGTGGGGAGGCTTAAAAAAGTTGAAAATGTGTATTATGAGGGGCCAGCTTTTGGCACAGCAGTTAGGGTTCCACTTAAGACAGCTGCATTGAGGCGGGCACTGTGGTGTAGTGGGCTAAGCCTCCGTCTACATTGCTAGCGTCCCATATGGGCACCGGTTAGAGTACCAGCGTCTCCACTTCCAATCCAGCTCCCTGCTAATGTGCTTGGAAAAGCAGTGGAAGATGGCCCAAGTGCGTGGGCCCCTGTACCCACATGGGAGACCCAGAAGAAGCTCCTGGCTCCTGGCTTCAGATTGGCCCAGCTCCAGCCATTGCAGCCATTTGGGGAGTGAACTAGCAGATGGAAGACTTTCTCTCTCTCTTATTCTTTCTCTGTATTTCTGCCTTTCAAATACGTAAATATATATATATATATATTTATATATATTTTATATATATAATTATATATATATATAAATTTTTATATATATATATATATAAAAGACATCTGCATCCCACAACGGAGTTCCTGCAGTTCTGATCCAGCTTCCTCCTAACGTGAACCCTAGGAGGCAGCAGGTAACAGCTCAAGTTCGCAAGCCCCTTCTACCCATGTGGGAGACCTGGATTGAGTCCCTGCTACCCAAGCTTTTAGGAAGTGAATTAGCAGACTGCAGGTCTGGCTGCCACACTGACTTGCAAATGAAATGAATAAAAGAACAAATAAATTAAAAAGAAATGTTTTAAAAAAGGTGCATTATGAAAAACTCTGCATGGGTTTCAGTTTTTTGTACAAAAATTAGCTTTTTGTGTTTTTTGGGGGGTTATTATTAATTTTAAGTTCACAAACAAAAATTGTGAGGTAGTGATACATTCCCTGCATTAACATCTCATACTAGTACGTCACAATTAATAAACCATACACAGCTTCCTCTGTGTTTGTTTTATCCTGACCACCCCTATTGGCCTACTTTTTTTCTTTTTAAAGATTTATGTATTCATTTGAAAGTCAGAGTTACACACAGAGAGAAGGAGAGGCAGAGAGAGAGAGAGGGACAAAGAGAGGTCTTCTATCCGCTGGTTCACTCCCCAGATGGCCGAAACGGCTGGAGCTGAGCCGATCTGAAGCCAGGAGATGCCTCCAGGTCTCCCATGTGGGTGCAGGGGCCCAAGGACTTGGGCCATCTTCTGTTGCTTTCCCAGGCCATAGCAGAGAGCTGGATTGGAAGTGGAGTAGCCAGGACTCGAAGCGGTGCCCATATGGGATGCTGGCACTGCAGGCAGTGGCTTTACCCGCTTATGCCACAGCACTGGCCCCTTAAAAGATTTATTTACTGGTAGGCTCTAAGCACATAGAAGTAATAAGAAAATAGGCTAATTGCCTGCTATAATCAGTTTACACTATGTTACATGTTGAAATATTTCACTGTACTCCATGAAAACTTACAATATTACGTGTTAATCCAAAATTTAAAAAAAATAAAGGAATGAAATAAAAAAAAAGACTTACTTATTTACGTTTGAAAGGCCATGACAGAAAGAGGTCTTCTATCCATTGGTTCACTCCCCAAATGGCTGCAATAGTCCGGTCTGTGCCAGGCTGAAGCCAGGAGCCAGGAACTCCATCCAGGTCTCCCTAGTGGGTGGCAGGGGCCCAAGGACTTGAGCCATCACCTGCTGCCTCCCGGGGTGTGCATTAACCAGAAATGGGAATCAGGAACGGGACTGAGACTTGAACCTAGGCCCTCTGATATGGGATGTTGGTGTCCCAAGTGCTATCTTAGTGACTGTGCCAAACACTGGCCCTCAATTTGTACTGGTAAAACTATAAAGAAAAACAGGCCGGCGCCGCGGCTCACTAGGCTAATCCTCCGCCTTGCGGCACCGGCACACCGGGTTCTAGTCCCGGTCGGGGCGCTGGATTCTGTCCCGGTTGCCCCTCTTCCAGGCCAGCTCTCTGCTGTGGCCAGGGAGTGCAGTGGAGGATGGCCCAGGTGCTTGGGCCCTGCACTCCATGGGAGACCAGGAAAAGCACCTGGCTCCTGGCTCCTGCCATCGGATCAGCGCGGTGCGCCGGCCGCAGCGCGCCGGCCGCGGCGGCCATTGGAGGGTGAACCAACGGCAAAGGAAGACCTTTCTCTCTGTCTCTCTCTCTCACTGTCCACTCTGCCTGTCAAAAAAAAAAAAAAATTAAAAAAAAAAAACTATAAAGAAAAACAGCAAATAAATTAGCACTTGTTTGCTGATGGAGTGAACAGGAAGGGCGAGAAGGGGTGTGGGGGCGGCAGATTTCTTAGGTGTGGCAATATTCTGTTTTTTTTTTTTTTTTACCTTATGTATTCGTGTAAGGTATAGCAGTGTCCTACTTTTTACCTTATTGTATATTTGTTAATATTTATTTTCACTTTTACTTAAAAGACAGAGATCTCCATCTGTTGGTTCTCTAACTAAATACACATAATATCTGGGGTTAGGCCAGTCCAAAGCCAGGAGCTCAGAACCCAATCTGGGTCTCCCACATGGGTGACAGGGCCCCAAGGACTTGAGCCCAGACCTGGCCATCTGGGGGAGTGAACCAGGGGATGAAAGATCTCTCTCGCTTACTCCCTCTCTTTTCTCCCTCTCACTCTGCCTTTCAAATAAATAAATCCTTTTTATGAAAATTGGCGGGGGGGGGGGGATGGTGCTGTGGCGTAGTGGGTAAAGCCACTGCCTGTAGCACTAGGATCTCAAATGGGTACCAGTTCATGTCCTGGCTGCTCCACTTCTGATCCAGCTCCCTGCTAATGTGCCTGGGAAAGCAGCAGCAGATGATCAAGTCTGTGGGCCCCTGCACCCATGTGGGAGACCCGGAAGTAGTTGCTGGCTCAAGGCTTTGGTCTGGCAGAATCCTGACCGTTGCGTCCATTTGGGGAGTGAACCAGTTTGACGGAAGATCTCTTTCTCTCTTTTTTTTCTCTCTCTCTGTCATCTGCCATCAAATAAATAAATCTTAAAAAAAAAAATAGGCCTCTTGGGATACCCACATCCTGTATCAGGGAGTGATGGGGTTTGTCTCGGCTCTGCTTCGACTTCCGGCTTCCTGCCTGTGTGCACCGTGGGACGCAGCAGATCCACCTGGCACACCCCAACAGTGAATCAGCATATGGAACACCTGCCTCTGGCACATGCATGCGCGCTCGCTCTCCTCCCCTCCCCTCCCCTCCCCTCCTCTCTCCCCTCTCCCCCTCCTCCCCCTCCTCCTCCCCTGCCTCTCCTCCCCTCCCCTTCCCTCCCCTCCCTCCCCTCTCCTCTCCCCTCCCGCTCTGGCTCTTGCTCTCTGCCTTTCAAATGAATTTTTGAATAAAGCTTCCTTGGAAGAACCCCCCCCCACCACCATTTGTCTAAGTACCTGTCAGGACTGAAAGGTCAAGGTCAAATCTCTTTCATCCCTTTTGTCTCTGTAAATCTGTAAATAAACAGACTGAAGAAGCCAGCTCATGGAATCCAACAGAATATCTAGGGGCCAGTGTTGTCGCACATGTGCCACTTGCGATCCTGGCACCCAGGATCCAAGGACCCGGCTGAAGTGCCAGCTGCCCTGCTTCCTCTCCGGCTTCCTGCTACTGCGCCAGGAAGGCAGCAGCTGATGCCTCAGGTGCTTGGGCCCTGTCGCCCTGGCTCAGTCCTGGTGGTTGCAGGCATGTGGGGAGTGAGCCCGTGGATAGCAGAGGTGTGTGTCTGTCTCTTCTCTCTGTCACTTTGCCTTTCAATAAGTCCTTTTAAAAAACTGATGGGGACGGGGCCAGCACTGTAGTGTAGCGGATAAGGCCGCTGCCTGCATTGCTGGCATCCTGTATGGGTGCCAGTTCGAGGCCCAGCTGCTCTACTTCCAACCTAGCTCTCTGCTATGGCCTGGAAAAGCAGTGGAAGATGACCCAAGTCCTTCGGCCCCTGCACCCATGTGGGAGACCTGGAAGAGGCTCCTGGCTCCTGGCTCCTGGCTTTGGATCAGCGCAGCTCCAGCCATTGTGGCTAGTTGGGGAGTGAACCAATGGAGGGAAGACTTCCCTCTCTCTGTCTTTCTCTCTGCCACTCTATTTATTTCAAATAAATAAATATTTTTTAAAAAAGTATTTGTTTGAAAGGCAGAGTGGCAGAGGGAGAGAGGGAGAGATCAGCGAGCTCCTCTATCCACTGGTTCATTCCCCAAATGGCTGCAACAGCCAGACCTAATCAGGCCCCAGCCAGCAGCCAGAAACCCCATCCTGGGTGCGGCGGCCCCAGCCTTGGGCCATGATCTGCTCCCTTCCCAGGCACATCAGCAGGAAACTGGATTGGAAGTGGAATGGCCAGTATTTGAACCGGTTCTCCAATACAGGACACCGGCATCACAAGCTGCAGCTTAACCCCCGGGACACACCGGGGCCCAGTGCTAGCCTTTTGAAACTGAGTGGTTCAGACTAAGCCACATGACATCGGTGAGGGACAGCTCCATCCAGCATATAGAGAACCAGGACCCGGGGCCAAGAACAGCCAACCTACGGGTGATAGCAGACAGCACAGAGCCTCGTGGGCTTACGATAAGGAGACAGCTCGTCCTAAAATGGCCTTACATGAGGAACGGGAGGAGGGCCCTTGGTTCTGGGCTCCAGGCAGTGCCAGCCCACCGCGTGCAGGTGCCCAATGATGAGCCGGCTGCCCTGAAGCACTGTGCCAGGAGATTGGGGTCCGGAGGAGGGACCACAGCGACGGTGAACTTGACATCCGGGGCCTCCCTACATCTTCTTCTTCCTGTTCTCTTTGCACAGTATGAGTGGTGTGTGCTGTTGAACTACCTGTGTGTTTGCTGTGACTGTTTCGTATGTGTGTGCACGTGCACACGCACACGTGTTTGACCAATAAATCTGACGTGGGAAGACATCAGTGTGTGTGGCCGCCCTGTCGGGGGAGACACCATGGAGGACGTTGCAGTAAAGAATTCTCTCAGGGCTGGCACTGTGGCATACTAGGTTAAGCATCAACCTGTGGCACCAGCATCCCATATGGGCGCCGGTTCAAGTCCCGGCTGCTCCACTTCTGAACCAGCTCCCTGCTAATGCACCTGGGAAAGCAGCAGAGGATGGCCCAAGTCCTTAGGCCCCTGCACCCACATGGGAGACCCGGAAGGAGCTCATGGCATCAGATCAGTGGCGCTCTGGCCATTGTAGCCATTTGGGGAATGACCTGCAGATGGAAGACCTCTCTCTCTCCACTCTGTAACTCTGCCCCTCAAATAAATAAATAAATAAATCTTAAAAAAAATTCTCCTGCCGGCGCCGCGACTCACTAGGCTAATCCTCCGCCTCGCGGCACTGGCACACCGGGTTCTAGTCCCAGTCGGGGCGCCGGATTCTGTCCCGGTTGCCCCTCTTCCAGGCCAGCTCTCTGCTGTGGCCAGGGAGTGCAGTGGAGGATGGCCCAAGTGCTTGGGCCCTGCACCCCATGGGAGACCAGGAGAAGCACCTGGCTCCTGCCTTCAGATCAGCGCGGTGTGCCAGCTGCGGCGGCCATTGGAGGGTGAACCAACAGCAAACGAAGACCTTTCTCTCTGTCTCTCTCTCTCTCTCACTGTCCACTCTGCCTGTCAAAAAAAAAAAAAAAAAAATTCTCCTGTTCACACATTCTGTTGCCCTGAACAGTAAGTTCTTAGCAGTTCTTTTTTTTTTTTTTCCCTGAAGATTTATTTATTTACTTATTTGTTTGAAAGGCAGAGCCTCAGAGAGGGAGAGACAGATTCTATCTGCTGGTTCACTTCCCAAATGACTGCCAACAACCAAGTCCGGGCCAGGCCAGAGAAGCCAGGAGCCAGGTCTCCTACATAGGTGGGGGGGACCTGAGTACTGCTGCTGCCTTCCCAGGCGCATCAGCAGGGAGCTGAATCAGAAGCAGAAGGGCCAGGACTCCAACTAGAACTCCAGTAGGAGATGTCAACATCGCAAGTGGCAGATTAACCTGCCACGCCGCAATGCTGACCGCCAGAATGTATCCGTTATTTCAGACATAATTTCCTGGCAGCAAAATAAGAGGGATTTTTAAACAATTTTTATTTTCTAAAAACATTTATGTTTATTTACTTGAAAGGTTGAATTGCAGAAAGAGAGAGGGATACACAGATATCCCTTCTGCTGGGTCACTCCCCAAATGGCCGCAACGGCCAGAACTAAGCTGGGCCTGAGCCAAGAGCGTCTTCTGGGTCTCCCATGTGGATGCAGGGGCCCAAGGACTTGGGCCATCTTCCACTGCTTTCCCAGGCACATTAGTAGCCAGCTGGGTTGGAAGTGGAGCTGCCAGGATCATCCCAGGTGGAGGCTTAGCCTACTATGCCACAACGCCAGCCCCAGAGAAATTTTTTTAACAGGTTTATTTATTTGAAAGGCAGAGCAAGAGCAATAATCCAACCATTGGTTCACTCCCTACATGGCTACAAAGGGCCAGGCCAGAGCCAGGAGCCTCATTAGTCTCCCATGTGGGTGACAGGGGCCCAGGTATTTAGGCCATCTTTTGCTGCTTTCACAGGCCATTAACAGGGAGCTGGATCAGAAGTGGAGCTGCTGGGATAGGAGCTGGCACCCATATGGATTCCAGCATCACAGGCAGTGGTTTAACTCTCTACATCACAGCGTCAGCCCAAATAAGGGAGATGTGTGTACATTACAGAGCTGTGTCTTTACCCATATTCAGAGAAATGGTCCTAAATCTTTAAAGGCATCTGAGAAACTAAAATCCCCATCTGTTTGTACCAGAGAGCAGGTTCAGAGTCTGTGCTGAGTGAGCAGGTTTGGACAGGCACGTTACTGAGTAGAGATGCTGTGGCCTGATATATTCCAAGTTCTCATCTCTGAGTGAGAGAGGAATTCCGAGATGTAGACCGCAAGAATGAGAGCAGGTGGCACTGGCCTTGTGTCACAGCTTCTCATATGGGAGTCACCAATGCCCTGCTTCCCACCCAGCCCCCTGCCAATGTGCCTGGGAAGGTAGTGGAAGGTGGCCCAAGTGCTTGGGTCCCCATCACCCACGTGGGAGACTCAGATGGAGTTCCTGGCTCCTGGCTTTGGCCTGGCCCAGATCCACTATTGCAGGCATTTGGGGAGTGAATGAGCAGATGGAAGATCTGTTTCTATCACTCCATCTTTCAAATAAATAAGTTTAAAAAAAAAAAAAGCATAGGAGCAGACCTGATTTAAACCCATTGAAGAATAGTACATGGGGCCAGTGCTGTGGCATAGTGGGTAAAGCCGCCGCCTGCAGTGCCAGCATCCTATATGGGTGCCAGTTCGAGTCCCGGCTGCTCCACTTCCAATCCAGCTCTCTGCTATGGCCTGGGAAAGCAGTGGAAGATGGCCCGAGTGATTGGGCCTCTGTACCTGCCTGGGTGATCCAGAAGAAGCTCCTGGCTCCTGGCTTCAGATCAGCTCAACTCTAGCCATTGTGGCCAGTTGGGGAGTGAACCAGCGGATGTAAGACCTCTCTCTCTGCCTTTAAAATACATAAATAAATCTTTATTTTTTTTTTCTAAAGGTTAGTAGTAGCAGGGATAGAACCAGTGCTGTTGCACAGCGGGTTAATCTGTCGCCTGCAATGCCAGCATCCCATATGAGCTCCGGCTGGAGTCCTGCCTGCTCCACTTGGGATCCAGCTTCTTTTTTTTTTTTTTTTTTTTTTTTTTTTGACAGGCAGAGTGGACAGTGAGAGAGAGAGAGAGACAGAGAGAAAGGTCTTCCTTTTGCCGTTGGTTCACCCTCCAATGGCCGCCGCGGCTGGCGCGCTGCAGCCGGCGCACCGCGCTGATCCGATGGCAGGAGCCAGGAGCCAGGTGCTTTTCCTGGTCTCCCATGGGGTGCAGGGCCCAAGCACCTGGGCCATCCTCCACTGCACTCCCTGGCCACAGCAGAGAGCTGGCCTGGAAGAGGGGCAACCGGGACAGAATCCGGCGCCCCGACTGGGACTAGAACCCGGTGTGCCGGTGCCGCAAGGCGGAGGATTAGCCTAGTGAGCCGCGGCGCCGGCCCGGGATCCAGCTTCTGCTGGGAAAGCAGCAGATGGTGGCCCACATGCTTGGGCCCCTGCACCTACATGGGAGTTCCTGCTTCCTGGCTGTTGCACCCATTTCTGGATGGAAGATATTTCTCCCTCCCTCCCTCCCTCTCTCTAACTCTGCCTTTGAAATAACAAAGTCTCTCTCAAAAGCACACAAGTAAAGGTTAGTAGGGGTAAGACTCAAGCACCCACAATGGCTGGGCCCTGCAGGTGCTAAAGTAGCCGCTGTGTCAGCCTGTGATGTGACCCACACACTTAGACCTAGAATTTACATTCTCCTTTAAATAACCCGCCTGATGTTGGCTGAGATTCTGACTCACAGGTTGTTGTGGACGTAAATAAACCTTAAAGTGTTACAAGGACGCCAACGCAGTCCTGGAAGCTCTGGCCTACGCAATCAGGCAAGAAAAAGATAAACCAGGCATCCAGATGACATCATCTCGTTGATTGAAAATTCTAAGGAATTCAGCAAAGCAAACAAACAAAACCGCCATAGCTGATGCACTCCAACTCGGAGGCTGGAGATGCAGGCAGGCACTCACATCCGAGCACTGGTTCGAGTCCTGGCCCTCTTCTGACCCAGCTTCCCAGTAATGCACCTGGGAAGGTAGCACAGGCTGCCACCCCATGGGAGACCCGGATGGATTGCCTGGCTTCTGGCTTTGGCCTGGCTGTTGCAGCCATCTGAGCAGTGAACCAGTGGAGAGACTATTTATCTCTCTGCCTTTCAAATATATCAGTGAATCCTAAAAAAAAAAAAAAAAAAAAAAAAATCCAAAGTTGGCAGGAAGTAAGATCAATAATATGCAGGAATCAATTATGTATTTTTAAAATTGTCCATATATTTATTGACAGAATGTACATACATAAAATTTATGTGTTTGAAAGGCAGAGTTAGAAGAGAAGAGAGCAAGCTTTCATCTGCTGGTCATTCCCCAAATTCCACAACAGCCAGAGCTGGGCCAGGCCAAAGCCAGGAGCCTGGAACTCCATCTGGGTCTCCCATGTAGGTGACAGGGTCCCAAGCACTCAGGCCATCTTCTGCTACCTTCTCAGGAGCAGTAGCAGGGAGCTGGATCTGAAGTGGAGCAGCCAGGACTTGAACCGGTGCCCGTATGGGATGCTGGTGCTGCAAGCTGGGCCGCAGCCCTGGTCCCCCTCTTTTTGCTCTTGGCTTCAAGACCATGCTTATGGGTTCTTCTCTGGCCGCCTCCCTCTTTCTCCCTTCTCCCCTCACAGGCAACTCTGGCCCTCTCATGGTGAGTATCTCTCATGCATGAATGTGTGCTCTTTCTATCCTGCTGTCCCTCATGCACTGTATTTACACCTCTGCTTTGAATTCTCTCTGTGGGGGCAAGAACTTGGAAAAATAGAGATATCAGGAAAATAAAGATACCAGGGCTGGCGCTGTGGTACATCGGGTTAAAGCCTCCGGCTGCTCCACTTGTGGTCCAGCTCCCTGCTAATGCACCTGGGAAAGCAGTGGAGGATGGCCCAAGTGCTTGGACTCCTGCACCCATGTGGGAGACCTGGATGGAGCTCCTGGCTCCTGGCTCCTGATCAGCTCAGCCCCAGCCATTGTGATCATTTGGGGAGTGAACCAGCAGATGGAAGACCTCTCTTTCTAACTCTCGGTAACTCTTTCAAATAAATAAACCTTAAAAAAAAGAAAAAAGATACCTGTAACAGTTTCGTGGCTGGTCTGCCCAGGGCACCTGCCCTGCGTCCTGGGTGTCATCAGGTCACCTCTGGGGACAGTGACTGGGATGCTTCCTTGTCCAGTACATCTCTCCCTCACACTTGGCTTCTGAACCATGATGTGCAGAGACACCTCACTGGCCCCGTCAGTGCCAGTGGCAACTCGCCTGGGTTCTGTCTCAGTCCTCCTGAGCCCTGGCATGGAGGCTCTCAGCTCAAGGGCACCTGTTGTGGAGGAGGGCTCCAGTTAGAGACCAAGCCACTCTACTGATCCAGCTCACCTGGGAAGGCAGCAGAAGGTCCAAGTGCTTAGGTCTGCTACCCACATGTGAAACCCGGATGGAGATCCTGGACCATCTGGCTCAGCCCCCGCTGTTGCTGCCACTTGGGGAGTGAACCAGCAGTTGGAAGCTTTCTCTCTCTCAGATGCAGAGAGAGAGAGAGGCCCTCCAAGAGGTGTTTTAACCATTGCACTACACAGCAGCCACGGGAAATGCTTTCTTCCCGTTGCTGTTGGGTTGTTCACTGCTACTCAGAGAACACAGATGATGTGCATGGGTTCCTGGTGTCCCTCATGGACTTCCAAGTCCTCTGCAAACCCGACAGATGGCTCTCTGGCTCCCACCCTGGACCCTCAACAGGTGGCATTTCAGGTGGTGGCTTAGGGGCCTGTACCATAGTGCTGGCCCCCCGACAATGGTTTCTTAGTTTCAAATAACCAAAAAAAGACAACAAATTGGGCCTCATCAAAATTAATATTTTTTTTGCACATTACATATATCTAAGGGAAAAAAGAAAGACATGGCACAAATGGGAGAAAATATTTGCCAATCTTGGAATTTCTAGGACCAAAGAGGAGATACAAAGAATTGCTATAACTTAGGGTCAACATTGTGGCTTAGAGGGTTAAGCTGCCACTTGCAATTCAGGCATCCCGTAAGGGCACCAGTTCAAGTCCCGGCTGCTCCACTTCTGATCCACTCACTGCTAATGCGCCTGGGAAAGCAGGTGCATTAGGGTGTAGGATGCAGGGGCCCAAGCACTTGGGCCATCCTCCTCTGCTTTCCCAGGTGCATTAGCAGGGAACTGGATCAGAAAAGGAGCAGCCAGAACTCCAGCGCCCATATAGGATGCCAGCATTGCAACTTGCTGCACCACAGTGCTGGTCCCCAGAAGGTTAATTCTGGCTAACCTGACTCATTGTCTCCTGACCTGGCTTCCTGCTAATGTGCCTGTGAAGGCAGTGGGAGGATGCACCAAGTACTTCAGCCCCTGCGACTCATGTGGGCGACATAAATGGAGTTCCTGGTTTCCATCGGCCATTTTGGCCATGTGGGGAGCAAACCAGCAGATGGGAGATCTGTCTCCCTTTCTCTTTGTCACTCTTTCAGATAAATACATCTTAAAGTTTGTGCAGAAGGATCATAGCCACCTTAAGAGCATGCTTGGAGGCACCCTGGTATTTACTTATCAAGAATCCTACCCATGTCTGCTAACCTCATAGGCTCCTACTCTTCCCCTCCTCTATCCACCTGCCAGGGGCAATCTTCCTGGCCCAGCACTTAGGTGGCTTATCCTGTCTGATAACACGGTGGGGGAGGGGTTGCTGGTGTCATAGAACCTTGGGAGGAAGCCCTGTGCCCAGCGACGTGTCAGAGGAGTGGGAGGCAGACGTGGACCTCACACTCTTGAGAGCAGACTGGGCACACGGCCTGCAGGCTGTATTGCTTCATAAGTCTTTTGGCTAAGCCTGTTTACTGCCAATCCATCCCATGTCTGAAATTCTTTTCTTCGGGTGTGGGGTGGGGGCGGTTGGAGGGACAAGAACCTCCGTCTCGGGGCTGCCATTCTGGTGCAGCCGGTTAAGCTGCTGCCTGTTCAAACCCCTGCAGTTCTGCTGTGGATCCAGCTCTGCTAATGCCCCCTGGGAAGGCAGCAGGTGACAGCCCAAGCTATTTGGGGCCCTGCCCCTGCCATGCCCCTACCCCCCATGTGGATGACCTGGCTCCTGGTTTTGGCCTGGCCCAGCCCTGTTGTGTAGTGCTGTTTGGGGACTGAACCTAGCAGATGGACAACTCGCTCACTCTGTCTCTTCCTCTGTCCATGTTACCCTGCTGGTGGTGGGGTGGCCTAGCAGGTAAAGCTGCTGCCTAGGACACCAGCAGCCCATGTGGGTGCTGGATCAAGTCCCAGCTGCTCCACTTCCGATATCCAGCTCCCTGCCAATGCTCCTGGGAAGGCAATTGAAGATGGCCCAAGTGCTTGAGCGCCTGCCACCCACATGGGAGACCCTGAAGCAGCTCCTGGCTCTGGCCTGCCCCAGCCCCAGCTGTTGCAGCCATCTGGAGAGTGTACCAGTAAATGGAAGATCTATCTCTTGCTCTATTTTTCAAATAAATAAATAAAATTCAAGTCTTAAAAGAAATCTGCCTCTCTGGGACATTTGTGGAATATTATTTAGCCCTAAAAGGAAGTTATAACAGATGTTCCAACATAGAAGAATCTAAAATATTTAGCTTGCAGGTAAGACTGAAGAGTTATGTGTAGGGTCAGCATTGTGGCCTAGCAGGTAAAGCTATTGCCTGTGACACCAGCAGCCCATGTGGGTGCTGGATCAAGTCCTGGCTGCTCCACTTCCGATATCCAGCTCCCTGCTAATGCGCCTTGGGAAAGCAGCAGAAGATGGCCCAAGTATTTGGGCCCTGCACCCTCGTGGGAGACCAGGATGGAGCTCCTGGCTCCGGCCTGGCTCAGCCCTAGCAGATGCAGCCATCTAGGGAGTGAATCAGCAGATGGAAGATCTATTAAGTAAATATAAAACTTTTAAAAGACCATATATTGTATGGCTCCCTTTATATGAAATACCCAACATGGATAATCCAGAGACAAGCAGAAACAGACGAGGTCTGTGAGGCCTGAGGGGATATGGAATGGGGGTCAAGGGGCTTTCTTTCAGGATGAGACCACCTTGGAATGACGTAGTAGCAGGTTTTGCACTGCTCCGATTCCGTTCCAGCTCCCTGCTATTGCACCCGGGAAAGCAGTGGAGCGTGAACATGGGCTAAGTACTTGGGCTCCTGCACCCATACGGGAGAGCTGAAAGGAGTTCTATGCTCGTAGCTCCAGTGTGGCCCAGTCCTGGTCACTGCAGCCACTTGGGGAGTGAACCAGCAAATGAAGATGGCTGCACAGCACTGTCAGTGTGCCAAATGCCATGGAATTGATCACTAAAAATGGTTAAGGGGAGGGGCCAGTGCTATGGCGTAGCTGGTAAAGCAGCTGCCTGCAGCATCAGCATCCCATATGGCCCTGGTGCACGTCCTGGCTGCTCCATTTCTAATCCAGCTCTCTGCATCTCTGGCCTGGGAAAGCAATGGATGATGGCCCAATTCATTGGGCCTCTGCACCCATGAGGGAAACCTGGAAGAAGCTCCTGGGTTTGGACCAGCCCAGCTCTGGCCATAACCGCTATTTGGGGAGTGTGCCAGCAGATGGAACACCTCTCCCACTCCCCCACTCCTCTAACTAACTCTTTCAAATAAATATTTAAAAAAAATAAATAAGGGTTCATCTTCAGTTATGTAAATTTTTGCTCAGAACAAAAGGCAAAAGTAAAAGTACTTTTGAGTAATCCTGAATGTTTTTAATGATTTATTTACAAAAAGCAGAGTGACAGAAGATTTTCTCTCCTCTGGTTTAACAACCAGGGCTGAACCAGGCCAAACCTGGGACCCACCGGAGACGCAGTCCAAGTGGGAGCTGCGGGAGCCAGACCCCAACCCAGGGCCTCCATCTTAGCCTTGAGGCCCAACGCCCGCCCCTCATTCCTCTTTTTCACCTTCCTCGTGTTCTATGCCTTTGACATCTCTGCCTGCAGCACACACTGCACCTGCTGTGGAGCCCCTAGCCACGCACTGGACAGAAAAGACTCAGAGGGACCACTCCTAATCCAGCAGCTTTATTTCAAGTGCTGAATTCTAATAGTGAACTTTCTTGTAAATATTCACTTTCCCTCTCCCAATCCGCGGTGCCTCCCATCTGGGGCACCTGGTACATCTGGTACCTGGTACAGGTACTGCCTAAGTACATCTTTACTGCCTCTCTTCCATTCATAGGCCCTCTGGCTGAATCCCAGGCTGGCTGGGAAGCAAGACACAGCCGTGTCAACTCCAAGGGAGAGGCCGCCTTCACCTTCTGCTCGTTAGGAAAGAACATCTGCGCCATTAAAAAACAAAACAAAACAAAACAAAACAAAAAAAAACCCTTGATCTGGCACGGCCAAGACTACTTACTGCAGGCGGGACTCAGACCTGGGCAAGCCTCCATCATGTTGCATGGGAAGCATTCAATTTAAAGGAAAACAAGCGAACAGAGGTGATGTGGAGGTCAAACCCCAAAAACAAGGTCAAATATTGAGAACAGTGATTCACCAAGGGCCTAGGGTCGGCAGTGCCGTGTCCAGGGTGGGACCTGTCCCTTGGGAATTGGAAGTTGCCCCATCCTTTGAGGCTTGCAGGCCACACACACACACACACACACACACACACACACAGCCACGCAAAGGCTGCCCTGTGAAGCCACAGCCAATAACTTTATAAAAAAATAACCCTTTATAAAGACTGAGCTATTCCTAGTACAGAGCTGCTCCCAGCTAAAAAAGAACAAAAGCAAACCCCCCCCCAAAATAAAAAGGAAGACCCCCCCAAGGCCTTTCAGCCAGGGGCTGCATCTACCACGCAGAGTACTGCCAAGATCTAATCACCCGACTTTTATTACAACTGCGGCCGCAGTGTGGGCGCCGGCGGGTCCCCCTGTGTGCTGCTGCCCGCACGCCCGCCCATCACTCTGCAGGGGCCTCGGCTTTACACGATGTATCAGTTTGTGCCTCTTGGGCTTCTGGGGCGGGAGCGCTGTCAGCCTCCAGGGTCATCCCCTCACTTGTGGCCTCGCCGTGGTCGGTCCCCATCTCAGCTGCCGACCCGCAGGACGTCTGCTCCTCCAGCTGTGGGTCACTGGGGGCCTCTGCTGAGTCGGCTGGGCCTTCCCCGGCAGCTGGAGCTTCCCCGGCATCAGGCGCTTCGTCCCCATCCACGGCCCGCACAGCGGCGGTTATCACCTCGGCCAAGACCTCGGCAGCCACCTCCTCCGGGCTCTCTTCCTTGTCCTCACCTTCCAGGTTGTCGTCTCCCTCCATTTCAGGATCAACAGCTTCGCTGGTGAAAGGGTCCTCGCCCTGGCCAGAGAGAGCGTGTGGGGTCAGGGCAGCCTGCAGCTGTGCGGCAATGGTCCCAAGGACCTGGCATCTCCTACCCCAACTGCTCTATTTAAAGCCATCTCATAGGGGCTGGGCTGTGGTACAGTGGGCTAAACCTGCGCCTGCTGTGCTGGCATCCCATATGGGCACCAGTTCAAGTACCAGCTGCTCCACTTCTGATTCAACTCTGCTATAGCCTGGGAAAGCAGTAGAAGATGGCCCAGGTGCTTGGGCCCCTGCACCCATATGGGAGACCCAGAAGCAGCTCCTGGCTCCTGGCTTCCACCTGGCCCAGCCCTGGCCGTTGAAGCGTTTTTGGGAGTTAACTAGAGGATGGAAGATCTCTCCTTCTCTAACTCTGCCTTTCAAATAAATAAAATAAAAATAAAACATGCTGAGGGGCCGGCACTGTGGCGCAGCGGGTTAACGCCCTGGCCTGAAGCACCAGCATCTCATATGGGTGCCAATTTGAGACCCGGCTGCTCCACTTCCAATCCAGCTCTCTGCTATGGCCTGGGAAAGCAATGGAAGATGGTCCAAGTCCTTGGGCCCCTGCATCTGCATGGGAGACCTGGAAGAAGCTCCTGGCTTTGGATCGGCGCAGCTCTGGCCATTGTGGCCAGTTGGGGAGTGAACCATCGGATGGAAGACTTTCGTCTTTCTCTCTCTCTCCTCTCTGTGTAACTCTGACTTTGAAATAAATAAATCTTTAAAAAACATAAAATAAAATGTGCTGCTTAGATATCATCTACACTTGCCTCCAGAAACCTGGAACTTCTTTAAGCCACAAAGGGAAAATGCTGGCTTGGTTGTATCTCTCTCTCTCTCCTTCTCTCTCTCTTTCTCTTTCTTAAGATTTATTTCAAACTCCGAGCCAGCCAGAGAGAGAGATAGGGAGAGAGGTCTTCCATCAGCTGGCTCACTCCCCAAATGGCAATAATAGCTGGGTCTGGCCCAGGCCGAAGCCAGGAACCAGGAGCTTCTTCCAGGTCTCCCATGTGGGTGCAGGGGCCCATGCACTTAGGCCATCCTCTACTGCTTCGCTCAAGCCATCAGGAGTGAGCTGGATCCAAAGAGGAGCAGTCAGAACTCAAACCAGCACCCACATGGGATGCCTGCACAGCAAGTGGTGCCTTTACCTGGCATGCCACAATACCAGCCCCTTAGTTTGTTTTTCTTAAGTTACTTACCTACAATCTGCCTTGGGGTGGCTGTTTGGCCTGGCGACTCAGACACCTGTGTCCCCCATCTGAGAGTCTGGGTTCAATTCGCAGCCCTGCTAATACTGCAGGCCGTGAGAGGCAATGTTGACCACCACCCCTGTGGGAAGCCTAGACTGAGTTCCTGCTCCGGGCTCCCCAGCTTCGGCCCCCACAAGCACTGCAGGCATTTTGGGGAGCACTGTATTCTGCCTGCCTCTCATACCGGTAACGGACTGTGACACTGAGGCACGCAGGCACCAGGCACACTGGCCCTAAAGGTTATGGATCAACACTGAAGCCCTAGAGAAGTGAGCACTGGGCAAGAGCACCTCCCGCTGCCCCTCCTCCCCAGGAGCCCCTGTTCCTGCCCACCTCACTCACTCTTGGCACAACCTCCATTTTGCTTCTTTCCTGGATAATCATCATCTACCCTGGATTGTTTTATAAAAAAGCACCTGAGTATCATTTGCTCGGCATCTTATGGCCGCAGCATCGGGGCTTCTCGACGAAGAGTCCTCAACAGTGCAGGGTGACCCATCCAGAGCACTCCCAGGCCAGCAGTGAGTCCCCAGCCTGTCCCCATGCTGGCACTCCAGTGTCCCTCTTAAGTGCTGGGCACTACACTCGGGGCTCAATTCTCCCAATCTCAAGCTGTGCCTGGCGGCCGGTGCTGTGGCAGAGCCGGCATCCCACATGGGCACCAGTTTGAGTCCTGGCTGCTCCACTTCAGATCCAGCTCTCTGCTATGGCCTGGGAAAACTGTGGAAGATTGCTCAGGTGCTTGGGTTCCTGCATCCACCTGGGAGACCCAGAAGCAGCTCCTGGCTTTGGATTGGCTCAATTCCTGCCGTTGCAGCCATTTGGAGAGTGAACCCGTAGATGGAAGACCTCTCTCTCTAACTCTCGCGTTTCAAATAAATAAGTCTTAAAACAAACAAATAAATAAGCTTTGCGTGTGCTCTGGCCTCCTGACACCAACCTTGAGGTACTTCTCCAGCATCTTCACTATGTGTCGGTTGTTCAGAACACTCTTGGCCACATGGAGACTTGTCTTCTTGAACTGCTCCGCGGCCAGCTGCAAAGGGAAGCAGAGCTGGGCTCTTAGGAAGACGGCCAGCAGAGACACAACTTCCCTGGGCAAGTCCCACAACGCGACACTGAGGGGTGGCGGCGGCCTTGTGGTGTAGCTGGCTGGGCCAGCCCGAGTCCCGGCTCCCCTGCTTTGCATCCAGCCGCAGGAAGGCCAGCGGATGGCAGGGTGACAGCCCAAGGACCTGGGAGCATCATGCCAACGCACGGAAGACCTGTCCCTCTGCCTTTCAAATTCAGGCAGCAGGAAACTTTCTTACTTAGGACTCGCTGGGTTATACCGACTTCCTGTTAAGTCTGCGCAACTACAGTGCAGACGCAGTCTGCCAGTTACCCCCTTATTTGCACAGTGCTCTTTTTAGGTTCATGTCAACTGGTTCTGGGAGACCAGAAGGGCCGCTCTGGGTGTCACCGCTGGACACCTGGGTAAGGACAAAGACTAAACCTAGGGTCAGGGGTCAGGGGTCAGCAAGCTCCAGGAGACCAGGCACAGCCATACCCACCCCTCCTCATCTGTGGCTGCTTTGGCGCGGACACCTGGACATCTGCATCAGCAGAGCCCACGTCTGTGCTCCGTGGACTCTCTGACAGCTCTAGGTTACCCCTCCTGACACCTAACACATGCGAATGCACAGACACAGCCTGTCTGCAGGGCGTCATCCACCACCCGACTCCCAGGGGGAGCCCAAAGTGCTCCAGCAGTGAGTCCCTCGCCCGGCTGGTTTTCAGGGAGCATTCTCCAGGCAGAATCCCAGCTGAGCGCCATGGCAGGCAGGCACTGACCCGGCGGTTGTGGTTGTGGTCCACGGAGTGCAGGTGCCGCTGCAGGAGCTGGGGCCGCGCGGGTATCAGCATGTCGCAGGCCTGGCAATGCGCAGCCTCGATCCTCTTGAAGAAGTGCTCCTGGCCAATCCCTGTGCCAGAAGCCAAGCCCGTGGTAAACTCCTCCCCACCCCCCTCCGCCACGCCTCCCATCCAAGGCCCAGATCAGCCCCCTGCAATGCCAGGGCCGAGGGTTCAGTTAGGTTGGCATGCTGCTGCAGGAACACGGGGCTCAGGGCTCCTGGCCACTGCTGTACCCCAGGATTTTTCCACCTCAATGCGCCTCATCCTCCCCATCCACAGATGGCTACAAGGCTCCCACCCGCTGCTGGCAGAGCACTGACCAGCCCAGGGCTACATGTAAACACCTTCCATTGCTCTACACTTCCCGCTGCAACACCTCCTCCTCCCCTGACAGCCTGCGCACCCTGGGACCACCGCCCACCCCCACCCCCACTCACCCTTGAAAGGGTCAGGTTTGGGTTTGGCGCTCTCCTTCTCCATCAGCTCCTGCCGCCGCTTCTCGATTTTCTTGTTCCTGTTTATGATATATTCCTGGAGGAGGGGGTGGCAACGTTCTCAGTGGAGGGGCTGGCATGCTGCACCGGGCAGGAAGGTAAGCGTGGCAGCTACTCGCTGGGAGGACCGGCTACAGTCGCCTAAGCTCTTGGATGGCGCCTCTGGGACCCGGGGACAAGTGCAACCACCCCTTCCCTCCGGAGCGGGTCCTCACCTGCAGGAACTCCACCGTCTTGTCCGGCAGCTTGGTGCCGATGAAGCGCAGCGTCTCTTTGTGGAATTTGCTCTGCAGGTGCTTTTGGATTTCTGCATCCTCGAAGCTGCGGAACTTGCAAACCGAACAGGCAAACTGGATCCTGGGGGAAGACAATGACCCAGGGCAGGGAGCCTGAGCCTGGCAGCTCATCTGGGGATGGGGGGCTCCTGCCTGCCCCACTCCACGGGTCCTTCCAGGAGACGATCCACCCTGAGGTTCCCCAAGAGAAACCCCTGAGGTGGTGGCTTCTCAGAACCAGAGCCTCGCCAGGCTCTAGCTAACCAGCACCAAGCTCTAGGGACTTCTCAGGGGAGATGCTCCTGTGTGGCCAATGCCTTAAGAGGGCAGCCACTGTTTTTATACGAAGAAAAAACTTCTGGAAAGCTCTCCCAGGAGACTCTGCGTGCTTTCCTCATGCCATCAGGGCTGTGTGGTGGGGCAGAGTGGAGCCCTGCCCTCCCTCAGTGAAGGATGCAGGGCCCGTGGCACTCCTCAAGCTTCAGTCGGCTCCCTAGGGCCTGGCTCCCATCTCTGTTCCTGACGTCATTGTTATTTATTTGAAAGCAGAGCAAGCAAGAGGACAGAAAGAGGTATCTTCCACTGGCTCCCCAAATGGCTGCCAACCGTCAGGGCTGGGCCAGGTGGAAGCCAGGAGGGAGGGATTCACTCCCAGCCTCCCATGGCAGGGACCAGGACTGGAAGTGGAATAGCCAAGACTTGAACTGGTACTCCCATAGGAATGTGGATGTGCACAGCACAGGAAGCTACAAGGACACGCAGGGCCACTTGGGCTTCGCTGCGGCCTCTTTACCTCCTCCCCGACAACCTAAGTCCCTTCCAGATTCTCGGGACTAGTGCAGGGTCCAAACCCAAAGGTTCCCTAAGCGGCCGGCATTGTAGCACAGAGGTTAGGCCGCCACTTGTGATGCCAGCATCCCATATTGAAGCACCTGCTGCTCCGCTTCCGATCCAGCTCCCTGCTTGTAATGCGCTTGGGCGATCAGAGGCAGACAGCCAGAGTGCTTGCCCGCCCCCCCCCCCCGCCCCGGAAGAAACAGGCGGAGACTTGCAGGCTCTTGGCTTTGACCTGGCCCGGCCCTGACTACTGCAGGCATTTGCGGGGTGACCTGGAGGATCAAGATCTCTTTCCCGCTCTCCCTTTCAAATAAACAGAATCGGGCTTGTGTCTTCCAGTTCTCAGCCTCCAGGCTTTGTGGTGTCACTTTTGCATTTCTTTGTAAGGAAAATCCCTGTCCTATCTGTGCCTGATAGTCCCGGCCTCCCCTGTATAGGGAGGGGAGCTGCTGTCTGTAGGGCTGAGCAGGACGAGGCGAGGGTGCGCGGAGTTTGGTGTTTCTGCATCCTTTGCTCTGTTTCGGGCCAGAAGGGCCATCTGCATGTGCACTTCTGCTACATTAACCACCCCCCTGCCCCTGTGGTTTGAGGCCGGAGAAGGCACCAAGGGCCCTGCAACAGCTCTGCGGAATTGGGGTGCCAGGACCAAGCTTGGGCAGGGGCCAGCGACACTCCTCAGGCCTGCTGGAGGGTGAGGGCCCCCTGGTGGGCATACGTGGGTTACACAGAAGCCAGCTGGTTCTCCAGGCCAGGGCACACCCCTGACTCCACCCGCTCCCTTTCCCAGCTTGGCTACAAGCTCCCAACAGACGCCTGCAGCAGAGGAACCCAGGGCCTGCTCCTTACCTGGAAGCCGCCCGGTCCCGCAACCTGTCTCTCCTCCTTTGCTTCTCTCGTCTCTTCTTCACTTCCTCATCCTCGTCGTCCCTCTCTCCTGTGACAGAGAAGTGCCTTCCAGGAGCCTGCAGAAGCACCTGAACGCCAGGGCCTCGTGGAGGGCTGTGGTGCCCTGTCCTCCGGCCGCCAGCTCCACAACACAGCAGGCTCGGGACACCCCGTGGGGCCGGCAGAGGCTCCCAATGGCTGTGGGCCTTGCAAGAGAGCCCCACAGTAGTCACCTCACCTCCTGCTACGGCCTGGTAAGGCCAGGATGGGCCAGGAGCACGGCCTGCTCATCCTACTGACCCTGCCCCAGGCTGCCTGTCCTTGGCTGTGCTGTCACCGGGTCTTCTCCCAACGCCACTTAAGGAAGGAGAAAAGCGACTCTCCCAACACAGAGGCAGCAGCGGCAAGGCCCCCAGAAACCACGCCAGCCGTTCTCCTACCCACCGTCCCACCTGCAGGGGCCGAGGCGCCCGTCCCGTCGGCCTCGTCTCAACTAGGGCCTCAGCAGGTGTCTGAGTCCTTGCTGGCCCAACCTCTATCTTCCACTCTCAAAAACCATCAGCCTAGGGCTTGCCCGGGGTGGCACAGGAAGCCATCCTGGAAACAAAAATGGGAAGAGACCCATGCGGTCCTCCCGTCTGTGCCCTGGGGGCCGGCGCTGGGGCTCCTCCAGAGTGTGGCGCAGCCAGCAGCCCAGCATCGAGCCAAAGCTGGGTCCCTGGGGCTCAGGGCCAGCCAGGGCCGGCGGACACTGAAAAAGGTTGGATAAGCATCTGAACTGTAACCCCTACCCCTGATGCCAGTCCCGACTGTCCCACGAAGATGGCGACGGGTGTGCGCTGCTCAGAAGCCTCTCAAAAGGGCGTGTGGGGTTTTTGGCAAGAGGCCACTGCCTGAAACTATGACTGCTGCTTAAGAGCAACGTCATCCGGGGAGGCAGCAGGACCTGCGCGCAACAGACACGGCACCTTCGCTTCAGCATCGACTCCGCTGCACAAGCTACGGACACAACTGCTCCAGTGCCGGGGCTGGAGGACCTCGGGCTCGGCTGGGCCCGGCAGCACGGCAAGCAGGAGCATCTCAACCCAAGGCTTCCAGAAGGTACAGGAGCATGGCCGCCCACGGGGCCAGCCTGGGATCCTTGCGGGGAAGCGGTCGTGCTGGACCCACGGGGCGGGGCAAGAAACAAGTGGCCCGTGGGAGAGTCCATGGCCGCTGCAGCTCAGGCTGCTTCTCTGTGACCCTCTGAGGGGCTCAGCCGCGACCTGCCCTGACCTCGCACCTGGACGCGAGTCTCCTGTGCTGTGACAGACAAGACCTGCTGCAGGATCTTGGGTGGTGTCTGGGTGGTGTCCGCCACCTGTCCCACACTTGTGGACAGGCACACGGCTGCCAGGATCCCCACCTTGGGGCCCAGGGATGCAGTTCTGGGCTGGCAACTGAGAAAAAGGGGGACAGTGACGTCCAGCGGATAACAGCACAGGGACTGTGCCCGCCGCGGGGCCCTCCCCTCCCTGCCATTGTGAGAATTGCAGACACCCAGCTGGGGATTCTCACCGCCCCTCCCACCCACACTGCAGCCCACACACCGAGAGGCAAACAGACCTGCTCTCGGCACACGTGGCCCCAAATACTTCAGAGCAGAGCTTCCAGTGACTGCAGCTCTTCCTCTGCCTGCAGCCCCCACCCACTCTCACGCCCCATCCAGCTTTGCTTAGAGGCCCAGCTGGGAAGACACGGGGCAGCCACAGAGGCCACGGGGTGATGCCTACCTCTTTGCTTCCCGAAGTCACAGAATTCGTCCTCCTGGAAGAAGGGTACAACGCAAAGTTGGGTGGTGAGGTGGTGGCTCCAGAACTTTCTACAAGCAGTCCAGCCCCTGCCACCATGTGCCAGGTTAAGCAGCCACGGGTGCCAGGGATCTGAAGACTCCCAGGTGCCCGCCCAGTGGGGAGCAGAGGAAGACCCTCAGGAAAGCCACAAACCCAGCGCATTCTGCCCACCTCGGCTCACCCGGCACCCCAAGGACCAGGGGGACGCAGACACAGGTGATGCCCTGCAGGGCTGGCGGCAGGGACCGGCCAACAGAGGGTGGCTGTTTTCAGGGAGGGAACGAGCGCCCAGGCCAACTGCTTAGAGCTGGCTGAGAGGACATAGCTGGTGCCGCCTCTTTGTGAGGAAGGGGGACAGACAGGGAACACCCAGCCCTTCCGCACGCGGGGACTTGGCCAAAAAGCTGCACTTACGCCTCTGAATTCTTCATCTCCTGACCGGAAGTCACCAGCTCCATCCTCTGCCAGGCACAAAGGGGCAGGACAGGTCAGCCCCGGCAGGGGGCCCCCCTGCTCCTGGTCTGCACATCCCTGCGCTCGATGTCTGGCCCGGGCTCCCAGCGTGTCCACGACACCCACCAGGCCCTGCGCGCCTACCGTTCTCAGATAAGTCCCCTTCACTGTCAGCCCGGGCAACCTTGGTGTCTGGCTCCTCGTACGGGGGAAACGGCCTGCGTTTCCTGCCCATGCCGTCTGGGCCAAAGCGGTCGAAGCCCCGCCTCCTGGGCTGTGGACAACAGGAGTACACCTCTCTCAGGTCCCCCTGCACTGGGGGCTCGCGCCATACCCCCACCCCTCCTGACCAAGAACTGAGGCTCAGAAATCCAGGAGGGGCGGGAGAGGAAGGGTGGTGGGGCGGCATGGAGTCACCAGCGGCCACAGCAACAGGAAATGGCCAGGGAGACAGGAAGCAGAGTGGGCAGGGTCGGAGGCTGGAGAGTGGGGGATGGAACCGCTAAGACTAAACCGTGGGGTGCGCTCTCTAGAAGTGGCGCCACCCCCTTAAAAAACGAGGGGAGCCAACACCCAGGAGGCCTTACCCAGTCCCGCATGCGCCCCTGGGCGCGGCCGCACCCATAGGGCATGGAGTTGTCATAGCCGCCTGGCCCCTGCATGCCCATCCCACCGTAGTCAGGCTGCGAGAAGAGGGAAGGCGGTGGCCTATTGCCTGAGGGGCCGCCGGGGCCCCGGCCCCCCCCATAGTTCAGCTCATTCCAGGAACCGGACAGGGGCTCGGAGGAGCCTGAGGGAGGCAGGAAGGGGTCACCGCGTCCGAAGGCGCCTGAGTTGCCTCGGTCTGGGAAGCGGCCGTGGCCGTGGCCCCGACCGCGTGCGAAGCCGTCGAGGGAGCCGCGCTCACGGCCTGGGTCCCGGCAGTCACTGTACTGCCCGCCAAAGCTGCCGTTGCGCTCGGCCCCCGGGTCGTAGTCGTAGTCGTAGCCGTAGCTAGGCCGATAGGTGTTGTGTTCCGGCAGGCATGGCCGGGAGTCATAGGACTCGAACTGCTGGAAGCGGAAGTTGCTGCAAAGGAGGCGATGAAAGGCCCTCAGGGATGGCTGAGACCCTCCACCGCCTGCTGCAAAGCTGCTCCCTCCCTCTGCAACAGCAAACCCACCCTCCCACCCCCACCCAAATGCTCACAGGGAAACACAGCACTGTGGAGGGGGCCTGAAGCCCTCTGGCCGCCAGAGCAGCCCCGGTGCAGACAAGGAGTCTGCCCCAGCCAGCCCGTGAACACCCAGCAACAAAGTCCTAGCGCCTCTTCTCCCCGCTCCCCCACAGTGGGCTCGGCTCCCTCACCTACGCCACACTCAAGAGGGAGATGAGAGAGAGAACGAGCGAGAGCCAGCACCAAGCCAGCGTGCAGGGAACCCCCCCACCCAGGGAAGGGCTCAGGGCCATAATCACCTCTCCCGGTCCTGCATGCCCTCCCCGCCGCTGTTCCCGCCCCTGCCTCCTTCCTTGGACATCATGTTCAGACGCTGGTTGATCTTGGCAATGAGGGAGTCAGAACTGTCGCACGGCTCTGGCCCGAAAGAGGAGGACATGTGCATGGCAGGGCCCCCATCGTGGCCCTTGGAGGCCTCCCAGGACGAGCCTGGGCCGTAGTTGTAGGATGATCCCGAGGTGACGCCGGCGCCCTGGGCCCCGTAATAACTGTAGTTGTCGTAACCTGTCAGAGGGTAGAGGCCCCAGGTCAGACCTGGGCAGGCCCGAGGCCCTGGCAGTGAAGGAGAACCCACCGCCCACCTAGAAGGCAAAGGACTGGCAGAGACCAGGCACTGCTGGCGTGGTGTGGGCACACAGCTGTCAAGGAGTCAGCAAGAGGTGGCCAGAGCGGGAAGTGGCTCCCCATCAAGCCCTAGTTGGCAGAGTCCCCCACAAATGGGAGTCTGGGCTGTCAAGAGCCTGCTGCTCCTGGAACCCACCCATGACCCTGCTCCAGCACCATGCTCGCGGGGGGAGGGGGAGCACACCAGACATCCCCACTGGCTGGGGGACACCCGGGTGATGGGGGACAGGGAAAGGAGGAGGGGTGTGCATCTCAGCCCCTCACCCACCTGCAGACCCCCAGCTGGTCGCCCCACTTCCATATGCACCTTAGGAGAAACAGAAAGACACATGAGAGCCTCGTTTGGAGGCTGAAGGCACCAGCAACCCAGCTCCAGGGAGACAAGACTGCACTGCACCCAAGACCCACAGAACCAGGCTGAGCGGAACCTGCGCTTCTCTCCTGATTAGCGGGCCGGGAAAAGGGTGCTTTGGTGCACACAACCCCCAGGAAGCTTGTCCGTCTCCTGTGGGCCACCAGCCAGGAGGCCAGCCAGGCTGCCAAGCGGAGCCTGATAAAGGGCCAGCTCTCGGGCACTGCCAGTCCGCCCCGGGGAGCCTCTGATGGAAAAAAATCACGTCCTCAACTCAACTGAACGAGGGAACGCGATGTGTCCCCAGCGGGTGCTGGGACAGGTCCCAGGCTCAGAAGGCATCAGGGGCCGGCAGCAGACAGAGCACTCCCCGTCCTCCGGACACACTGAGCACCTCGCCGCGGCCCCTCGGCAGGGTCAGCCCGCACACACGCAGGGGAAATGTCCCGCACCACTGGGGGGTGGGGGGAGGCGGAAGCAGGGAACTCGAGTATCATCCGCTCAACCCTAAACCCAAAGCTGCACTAGGCAGCACACAGGATCCATTAGAGGACAGGGAACACTCCCACCACACACAGCCCTGAGAGAGAGCCTGCTGTGACAAACGGCATCTCGTGACACGCCAAAACCATGACATTCAAATTTCACTGCCCGTTCAAAACAAGAAAAGCAGGTGGCTTGCAGTCTAGTCAGCTCCTTTGCCTGAGCAGCCACAGAGCGCTCTGTAGACCCCCGGGGGACCATCTCCCCCTCGACCCACTCACCCTGGTTGCTGGCAGGCCCTGAACTCCACGCCCCGTAGCCTGTGAACAAAAGATGCTGCGGGTTAACGCGTCAGCCGTCACGCACGCACGGGACACCCGGACCTGGAGGTGCTGGCCTCCAGAGAAGACAGCCATGGCTGCCAGCATCATCCCCTAAGGATCCGTCCCACAGCCGGCTGACAGGCCTCAAGGCAGGAGAAGGGAGGGTGGAAGGGGAAGGGAGAGGAGGGAGGAGGGGAGAAGAGGTCAGAGCTGCTCCAAGGCCCCTCCAAGCCTCAAACCCGAGTCAAGGATGAGCAGGAGCCTACAGCTGTCTGCAACACCCAGCAAGCTAAGAGCAGGGCTCAGCTCCCCCGAAGGACCCCAGGGCCACTCAGAGCAGGGAAATGTCACCCTCCAGGCCCCGCCTCCGGGGCAGGGAGCTGGCTTCTCACCTGCGTCCCCCAAGCCCGTGCCCACCACCGCACTTCAACTCTGATGAGCAGACACGCTCGCCTCCAAGACGTCCCGCCGCCCACAGGATGCCCTACTGTGCGGCAGGAGCTCGGGGACTCGCTCCACTGCGGACGGAGCCCTCTCCTGACCCACCGTGCTCAGACCCTAACAGCAGCCGACCGACCTCCGGGGCCCTGATCCCTCAAAACACCACCCGGGGGGGACTCAAAAAAGTCTCCGCAGCTAGGACGCGCAGGAGAGAAAAACCTCTCCAGCCTACACGAAGGGAGGACGGCGTTACTGGCAGGAGCTGTCTGGCGCGAAGGAAGACAAGGCAGAGAGACCAGGCCAGGCTTCAGGGAGCGGGCCGAGCCCTCCCCTAGGGCGCTATGGTTACCCAAGCGCGCACGCACACGCACACAAGGTTGCAGCTCAGAGACCCCCACCCTCTGCAATCCCTGCTGCAGGGACCCCCCCACTCTGTCACCTCTAGAGACCCGCGCCTGCCTTAGCTGCCGCAGCCCAGGTCAGACCCGTCCCCACATCCCCCGCCCCCAGCTTCTCTCCCCGGCCCAGCCCTACCGTGCAAGTTCCAACGGGTTTCTGGCGGGTGAACCCGGCCCCAGGAACAGAGCAAAGGCCTCCCGGAAGGTTCTGATTCCCGAGAACAGGAGCGGGGAGCTCGAAGAGGTCGGCTCCACCGCAGGCAGGCGCTGAAGCCAAGCGGGAAGGGGCGCGTCCGCTCCTACACGGTCCCTAGGCCCCTCCAGGCCGCCATGAGGGGCTGCTGCACCCCGGCTTCGCACACCAAACTCCTCGGCCTGTCCCCCGGCTGTCTCGTCCGGGGGCGCCTCCGCCCCCCTCGGCCAGCACACAGCTGCGCCCGGAGAGGCTAACCCCTGCAGAGGCCGCGGTGGGCCCGGCCGGCCACAGACCCGACCCCGCGCAGACCGGATGTGCTCGCAGCCACAACGCTCAGCAAAGGCCCTACCAAGCCCAGCGGGCCCGGGAAAGGCGGGTCCCCAGCCGTCGATCAAGCACCCCCGGGCCGGACCCCACGTCGTGGCCCCGCCCCCGGAGCCGCCATTTTGTGGCGTCTGTAAAGGGGAGGGGAGGAGGAAGAGGAGGAGGAGGCGGCGGGACGGCGAGCACTAGAGTCGCCGAAGCCCGGCTGAGCTCCCGCTGCGCCGCGAGGAAAAAACGGCCCGGACGACCCACGGCGCCCCCCGAAGCGCCGCCCGCCCCTCGGGCTTGCTGGCCAATCGGCACGCAGCGCCCCGGGAGAGACGGCGCCAAGGCCCAATGAGCAGCGCGCGCGCCCCGGCCGCCTCCTGGCAGGGCTGCGTTGGGGCAACTGCGCTCGCCCCGTAGGCCAGGCCCGTGGTCTTCTGCGCAGCGGCAGCTGCGTCGCCCGGATGGCACCTGCCCTCCCCGACTCGCGCCGAGCAGTTCGTACTGACCTCCGTAGCCTTGCTCCATGTCTTCGACGCGGCCCGCCAGCAGCCCCTTTTATCTAGGCTGCCACAGGACGCATGCGTTCAACGCACCTCCCGCCTTCCGCTACTGGAAGTCACGTATCACGTCACTCCCTTCGCGCGCTGCCAATGGCTGGTCTTCCGGAAGACACGCCCACGGCCGTTCCAGCTAACCTTCCGGGTTGCTTGCGATTGGCGCCTGCAGCCTCTCGGGAATTGTGGTTGGACTCCGGCGTCTCGGGGCCCAGGCCACACGCAGGCGCACTTCACGCCCCGCCCGCCGCCGGCGCGCAGGCGCAACTCGCACCTCCCCCGTGCGCAGGCGCAGCCTACTCCGGCGCCCAGAGAGTGGTTTGCGCCCCCCCGCCGCCGCCCGCCGCCCGCCGCCCGCCGCCCGCCGCCCGCCGCCCGCCGCCCGCCGCCCGCCGCCCGCCGCCCGCCGCCCGCCGCCCGCCGCCCGCCCGCACACTGACAGGCCGACTAGGACTTGGGTGGGAAGAACTTTATTCGACTTGACTTCCAGCCTTGGCCACGCAGGCCCTGCCCGCCCTGGGCCCGCGTCACGGGGCGCCCCCGCCTCCCTCCTCGTCGTCTTCCACGTCGAGCCCCGGGATGCCGCGGATCTGGCGCTGCAGGGCCCCGCCGAGGAGGGGCTCGCCTTCCTCCTCCTCCTCCGGGGGAGGCGGCGGCGGCGGCGGCGACGCGGCGCCAGGGTTCGGCTCCGGGGGCACCGGGGGCTGCGCCGGCGCGGCCTCCGCGTCGCCCGGCGTCCCTTCGGCCTCGTCCTGCTCTCGGTCCTCCTCGGGACTGTCGGTGAAGGGGTTCTCACCCTGCAGGGAGCGCGGGCAGTGAGGCGGGGCCCGGGGCCGGGGCGGGGCGGGGCGGGGCCGGGCGGCGCCTTACCTTCAGGTAGCGCTCCAGCTTCTTGCTGATGAGCTTGTTGTTGAGGATGCTGCGGGCCACCATGAGCGAGGACTTCTTGGACTGCTCCATCATGAGCTGCGGGCAGGGCGGGCAGGGCTGGAGACGCTGTCCGGGCGCCTGCCCGCCCGCTCTGCGCTGCCCCACTCTGCCTGGCCGTCATACTTACTGGGATCAAGGGTCACCTACAGAGCTCGGCCCTGACTTGCAGGAATCACACAGAAGCTTTCTAACCCACACGTGCACAACCCACACAACGAGGAGCCACAGGTCCCGATCCGCGCAGAGGCCTTCAGCATCGACAGAGCAGAAAGCCAGGAACACCCATGTCCAAGGCCAGTGAGCTCCAGCGACCATAACCCACAGGGTTCCAGTCTTGAAGAGCTAAATGCGGCGCGAGCCGCAGCGCGGTGCAGTGCGTGAGGCCACTCATCCCGCGCTGCAGAGCCTGGGGTCAGCTAACGCACCTGGGAGGCAGACCACGGCCCACCACCCACCAGGAGGCCCAGGTGGCTCTCTGGGCTCTTGGTTTTGGCCTGGCCCAGCCCTGGCTGCTGCAGGTCCCTGAGGAGTGAACCAGTGGATACAAGGTCCCTCTTTTCTGTCTCTCCCTGTCTCTGTCACACGGCCTTTCACATAAGTTTTTTTTTTTTTTTAAAGTAAAAATTTGTTTCAACCCCTTTCCAGAACTTATCCTAAGTTTAAGAACTGAAAACATGGGCCGGCGCTGTGGTGTAGCAGGTTAAACCTTCGCCTGTGATGCCAGCATCCCATATGGGCACCAGTTCGAGACCCAGCTACTCCACTTCTGACCCAGCTCTCTGCTACAGCCTGGGAAAGCAGCAGAGATGGCCCCCAAGTGCTGGGGCCACTGCACCCATGTGGGAGATCCAGAAGAAGCTCCTGGCTCCTGGCTTCAGCCTGGCCCAGCCCTGACTGTTCTGGCCAACTGGGAGTGAACCAGCAGATGGAACATCTGTCTCTCCTCACTCTGTAACTCTGCCTTTTACATAAACAAAATAAATAGATGAATAACTCTTTAAACAGAACTGAAAACATGGAGTCACTGCCTACAATGCTGGCATCCCGAATGAGTGCTGGTTCAAGTCCCCGCTGCTCCACTTCTGATCCAGCTCCTGGCTAATGCGCCTGGGGAAAGCAGCAGGACATGGCCCAAGTCCTTGGGTCACTGCCATTTACGTAGAGGCCCAGATGGGAGTTCCAGGCTCCTGGCTTTGGCCTGGCCCAGCCCCAGCTCTTATGGCCATTTTTGGGGAATAAACCAGCAGATGGAAGCACTCTCTCACCCCCTCTGTGTCACTCTTTTCAAATGAATAGGTCGAAAGAAAAAAGAAATTCGGGAAATGCATGCACAATAGTTATATGGTGATGAAAAACTGGAAAGCACTGGAATGTTCTTTGGTGGAGGAAATGATTACATCAGACACTCAAAAGCACACTGCGCAAGCCCCTAAAATCGGGCTCATGTGTCCACTGGCATAAGAAAGGTGAGTGACAGGGCAGTGGTTGTGACTTGCCCCCAGTGGCTCTGGAAGGATGCACACTGACCCGTGTCATTTCCTCTGTGGTTGGGAGTCCAGGCACATCTCACTGTCATCACCAGAAAGCCAGGGGCAGAATGGGAACGAGGGAGCTAGAGCACACACCTGCCTCCGGGACCCCTACAGAGCACTAGCCAGCTCTATGGATGTCTCAGAAAGCCATAAATCAGGCTGCTGCACCCCCTACTCCCTTTTTCTAGGTGCGTGTGTCTTCTGCTACGTGGGGAGAAGATGGACAACCCTTCTGCACGCTGCTAAGAGGGCATCATCACAGGGTCCTTCCTTGAGGCTCCTCCCCCTTCTGGGCACCCGGATGGACACACTGCAACCTGCCCCCAAAGATGTTCCCACACAACATCACCAGAATAAACCGACATGGACCTCCCTGCTGGTGCTTTCAGTTCTAACCCAACTGGCCCCCCGTAAAGGGACAGTCACTGCCAGAACATCACAAGTGGTGCTGCTTCTGAAACCTCTACTGAAACTGATCGGTCCTCCTGCCTGTCAGCACTGGATCTTACCACTGCTGGGCATTTCTGCTCTCACATAAAAATGGAAAAAAAAAAAAAAAAAAAAAAAAAGGAGGGAAGAACACTTGCAGCATTACTCCAGCAAAGCTGAGTTATCTGACAGGCCTGCTGGGTCACCTTGCTCGGTGTTTCCAGGTCAACTCCTTGGTGGCCTCTGGACTTACCTCCTGGCTTGCCCAGGAAGGATTCCTTTAACCTCAAGGCAAACAAACCTAAATTGTTTCTGATCTTTTACTTTTTCACGCTAGAATTTTCTAGAGTTTAACAGTTGACATGAGGCAGGGGTCCTACTTTGTTCTGTGGAAATTACTATTAACCATTATTTCCTACTAAATTGGTATATAAGGTGAATGCTCCCTTATTGGTAACTCCGAAATTCAAAAGGCTCCAGAAGCACACGTTTCCCCCCTAAACTCATTTGGTGGCAAAACGTGAACTGAGGTCACATTTTGTATCATCTCTCTTCATCCCACTTGTACCAGTCACCTGCGGAGTTACTGATGTCCGGCTACCAGGCACTTTCCTAGACCCTGCTGGCAGGGTCACAGGTCATACCATACTGTCTTTATACTAACCATAAGGAACACTAAGTTCTACAACACACCAGGATCCTTGGCCACTCTCTGTTCTGGGCCACTGTCCTACTACTCTGCCAGGATCACTTTTTTGCTTTTAATTGCAATAGCATTGTAAAAAGTTTTAAGCAAGCCCCTGAATTCACTAATGCCCTCTGTCTAATCCTGGCTATTGTTAGACTTAATCCTATCTATATTTTCTGGAATCCTATCTCTTACCAAACTCTTACTTCTAAGAACATTTTGCTGGAACCACTCAGCTTTTCTAAAAGCACAATCACCTTCACTGCACAAAGCTCTTATTTCTAGTATTTTTTAATCCAAAATGTTGCTGGATTTCTCACTGAACCAAAAATAAAACTCTATGCACAATGTCTTATAGATAGTCACTACTCTATCAATTACTTAGTGCTTTTATACTTTCAACAGTAAACAAATCTACAGTTTCATCTTGAGGGAGTCTTCATGAGGTTTTTGGAAACTAAGGCACAAGGCTTCAGAAACACCAACTAGGGAACTCACTGCTCCGAAGGCAGGCAGAGGTGCACCTCAGAGCCACTCCACAGTGCAACTGACGGAGAAGCTACTCACAACCAACCAGTTGGGGTTTTGGAAAGGTTCCTAAGGACACGGCAAGTAAGTGAAGAAACACCTAACGGGGGGAAAGTGACTGAGGCCCAGGAAGCGGAGAGCGGGCTGGGACGTCTGCAACGTGACCCACTACTTGTTGCTACCAGCTGGGCACGATGGAAACACCACTCCAGACTGCGGCCCACACTGCTCAGCCGCTGAGGCTTGGTTCTGAGCAAGCACAAGGTGAGAGGTGACAGCTCCTGTTCTTCCACCCAGGCCCTGTGCGTGGTGTGGAGGCTTGACTGTGGGCTTGGCTTGTTCATCAGGAAGAGGCGCCCCACCAGCACCTAAGGCAGCAGTCACTCAGAGAGAAGCACTATACTATCCCGGCCCCCAGCGTCTTGGCTCTCAGATTTTGCCCAGGGGAGAGCCTGGCAGGTCACCATGAGTGCTCGGTCTCTTCCCAAAGGAACTGACTTCCTTGGCTGGGGAGTGAGGGGAGGTCCCAGCGCTGTGGACTCTCTCAAAACAATGGAGAAAGGAATTCAGAGGAGACCCGGTAGATTTAACAGGGACGTCATCTGAATCACAGGCCAGTTAAGTGCCAGGGAGTTTCAGTAAGACAGCTAAGAATAGCTTCACAGGAGTCGGAATAAATCTCAATCATCTCAGAAATGATCCTTGTACAGAAGCCCACGTTAACGCAACCAGCTGGCCATCAGTGGAGTTTTAACAGTTCAGTGTGAGCTGGGAAGACAGTCAGAAAGAGCTCTGCCCACACCACTGTCATCCAGGGTGACTGTGCACCTGCCCACGGCTTCCTCTTCCAAGGTACAGCACTGTACACTGTGGGTGCAAGAGGGCCCTCACCCAAAGAATGTGGCAGTCACTTCACAGTAGACAAGCAGACACAGCAAGACCAGCACCAGGAGTTGCCAGGATATACAAGACATCTGGCTGCCAACAAAACATTACAAGACATCCAAAGGAGACTCTGATCCACACGTAGGAAAAAAGGCCAACAGAAAATGCCTGTGACAGCGCCCAGATGTCAGCTTTACAGACCGCAAGGTCACAATTGCTACTGTGTTTCAAAGAACAAACGCCTGAAGAGGCAGAAGGCACAACTGCACTGTCAACAGAAGACATCAGCAGAGATAAAATTCACACAAAGCAACCTGGCTGGCGCCGTGGTGCTGTGCGTAAAGCCAGAGCCGCCACCTGTGACACCAGCATCCCATATGGGCGCTGGTTCGGGTCCCGGCTCCTCCACTTCTGATTCAGCTCTCTGCTAATGGCCTGGGAAAAGCAGTGGAGGATGGTCCAAATGTGCTCAGGCCCCTGCCACCCATGTGGGAGACCGGGAAGAAGCTCCTGGCCTTTTCGGGTTGTTGTGGCCATCTGGGAAGTGAACCAGCAGATGGAAGATGTCTCTGTCTCTCTGTCTCTCTCTCCCTCTCCTCTCTCTCTCTCTCTCTCTCTATATATATATACATAAAACTCTTTAAAATCAATCAACCTTTAAAAAAGAAAGAAAGAAACCAAATCTAGGAAGTGAAAGGCAGAGTGCAGACATCAATCACGCGACCTGAACACAGAAACAGAATGCATGGGACACCAGTATGCAACCCAACATGTACATGACCCCTGATGATAACAGGGGAAGAAATATCTGAACAGGAACAGATGTTTGCTAAAAGCTTCCCACATCAAAGACATTCAACGAACCACAAGGGGAACCAGCACAAAGAGATCTAAGACAAGACATAACGTAACAAAACACCACAAGTCAAAGACAAGGGGGAAATCTTGAAAGCAGCAAGAGAAAAACACATCATCACTTAGCAGGGACCCCCAGGAAAGTTAAAAGCTGATTTCTCATCAGAAACAAGGCTAGAAAGCAGTCGGACAATAGATTTAAAATGCACAAGGAAAACAAAACAAATTAAAAAAAAAAACCTGTTAACCAAGAATCCCATACCTAGCAAAGAAAAGGCAAGCTAGACATTCCAAGGTAAACAAACTGAGAGACTACATCGCCAGTAGATCTGCACTGTAGGAAATACTAGAGAAGATTCTTCAGTCTGAAAGCACGTAACCTCAGAACAAAGTGTGAATCCCGTCAAAAGAATGGTGAAGACGATTACGTAGTAAGACGTTATAAACTCTCATTCCTTTTCCTTTCTTCTCAAGGGATTTAAAAATCCATTTACATAAAACTATCTCAACTTTTTCAATTACAACACACAGAAGTGTAAGATGGTCGATAATAACAGCTAAGGGGCCGGCACTGTGGCATAGAAGGTTAAGCCTCTGCCTGCAGTGCCAACATCCCATACGGGCATCAGTTCGAGTCCTGGCTGCTCCACTTCCGATCCAGCTCTCTGCTATGGCCTGGGAAAGCAGTGGAAGATAGCCCAAGTCCTTGTGCCCCTGCACCTGTGTGGGAGACCTCGGAGAAGCTTATGGATCCTGACTCTGGATCAGCCTGGACCATTTGGGGAGTGAACCAGCAGATGGAAGAGCTCCCTCTGTACCTCTCTTTCAAATAAATAAACTCTTTCAAATAAATAAAAATAAAAAAAAATAATAAATAGTGGTGATAGTGACAGTTCAAAGGAGGCTTCGGGGTGGGGAGCAAAGCCATACTGGACAAAAGAAATGACTACAGATGGTAACTCGGGTCCGTTAGAACAAAGAGAACCAGCAGCAGGCAGCAGAAGGCTAAGGCAAGTGGAACATAAGCTTGACCGATTTAAACGCTTTCCCTCCCTCCCCCAGGTCTTCAGAAGACCTAGTTTTGCAAAGTAATAATGTTAATAATGTATATATATGCGACCTATGTATGGCAACAATAACACAGACAAATTGATGTGCATACTTAATGTAGGAAGGAGGTACTCTCATTGGAATTGCCATTCTGTCTGAGGCAGACTTGAAGAAGTTCCTGGATACATAAAAGGTAAGGTCTACAGAAACCATGGAGGAAGTAACACCAAAAAAATGCAGTGAAAGCGAATCAACAAAAAGCAGCAGTTAAGATGCCGCTCCGCTCGGGATGTCTGCCACCATGGGCAAGTGCCTGGCAGTTTTGCTTCACTGCTGCAGACATTTGGGGAGCAAACTGGCAGATGGGAGCTCCTCTCCCTGTCTCTCTAAATAAATGAAAGTTAAAAAAAAAAAAAAACACAAAACACAAACAAGCCACAAGGTCAAATGAAATGCTGTCCGTTGAGGACACACTTTGGATTCCAAGACACTAATAAATGGGAGTAAAAAGATCGAAAACAGGCAGACACCAACCCTGAGGGAGCTGAACTGGGCATGGGTATTTGGTGCAGAGGGTAAGCTCTGCTTGGGACTCCTAAATCCCTTATCAAGTGTTTGGGACAGGTGTTGTGGCATACAGGATGAGGCCATCACTTGGAACATCTTAGATCACAGTGATGATTTGAGGCCCTGTTACTCCAATTGTTTTTACTTTTTTAAGATTTATTTATGTACTTCAAAGGCAGAATTACAGAGAAAGAGAGAGAGGTCTTCCATCCACTGGTTCACTCCCCAGATGGCTGCAACAGCCAAAGCTGGGTCAAATCAGAAGCCTGGAACCAGGAGCTTCATCCAGGTCTCCCACAGGGGTGCAGGGGTCCAAGCACTATCCCAGGTGCATTCACAGGGAGCTGGATGGGAGGTGGAGGACCCAAACTGGCAGCCACATGGGATGCTTGTAGTGCAGCAGCTTTACTTACTGTGCTGCAGCGCCAGTCTGTTAACTCTGTTACTCCACTTCTGATCCAGTTTCCTGCTAATGCATCCAGGGAGACAGCACATGCTGACTCAAATGCTTGGGCCCCTGCCAACCATGTGGGAGATGCTGATGGAATTCTAGGCTCCAGGCTTCAGGCTGGCCCAACCCTGGCTGTTGTAGGGATTTGGGGAGTGAACTGCGGAATGGCGGATCTCTTTTTCTCTGTCACTCTGCCTTTTAGGCAAGTGAAAATAAACACAAAACATTTTAAAAGTGCCTGGGTTTGAGTCCCAGGTCCAACTTCCTGTAAATGTAAATGTGCACCAAGGGCAGTAGCAAGATGGCTCAAGTACATGGGCTCCTGCCATTCAGCTGGGAGACCTGGATTAAGCTCTTTTTTTTTTTTTTTTTTGAAGATTTATTTTATTTATTTGAAAGGCATAGTTATAGAGAGAGGTAGAGACAGAGAGAGGCCTTCCATCCGCTGGTTCACTCCCCAGATGGCTGCAACGGCCAGAGCTGAGCCAATCCGAAGCCAGGAGCCAGGAGCTTCTTCCGGGTCTCCCATGTGGGTGCAAGGGCCCAAGCACTTGGGCCATCTTCCACTGCTTTCCTAGGTGCATTAGCAGAGAGCTGGATCAGAAGAGGAGCAATCAGGACTTGAACCAGCACCTTATGGGATGCCTGTGCTGCAGGCCAGGGCTTTAACCCACTGCATTGTGTTCCAGTTCCTGGTTTCGGCCTGACTAGGACTTGGCTATTATGGGCATTTGAGGAGTGAACCAGAAAATGGAAGATCTCTGTTTTTCAAATAAATAAAAAAGTTTTAAATTTGTATTGGAAAAAGGGTACAGTAGATAAAGCTGCCATCTGCAGTGCCAACATCCTATATGGGTGTTGGCTGGAGTCCCAGCTGCTCCACTTTCAATCCAGCTTCCTGCTAATTCACCAGGGAAGTCAGCAGAAGATGGCTCAAGTGCTTATGCCCCTGCACCTACGTGGGAGACCCATAGGAAGCTCCTGGCTCCTGGCTGCAGTCTGGCCCAGCCCTGGCCATTGCAGCCAACTAGGGACTGAACCAGTGGATGAAAGACATTCTCTCTAACTCTCTCTCCCTGTAACTCTGCCTTTCAAATAAATAAATAAATCTTTAGGAAAAAAAAGTAAAGGAGGAAAGCTGAATTGGATATTCTAGTATCAAACAAAAAAGACTAACAAAAAAAATGGCAGTAAGAAAGAGACATGGGGCTGACACTGTGGTGCAGTGGGTAACGCTGCCGCCTGCAGTGCCAGCATTCCATGTGGGCACCAGTTCAAGTCCTGCATGCTTCTCTTCTAATCCAGCTCTCTGCTATGGCCTGGGAAAGCAGTAGAAGATGGCCCAAGTCCTTGGCCTCTGCACCTATATGGGAGACCTGGAAGAAGTTCCTGGCTCCTGGCTTCGCATCGGTGCAGCTCTGGCCATTGTGGCCATTTGGGGAGTGAACTAGCAGGTGGAAGACCTCCCCCCACAACTCCACCTCTCAAATAAATAAATAAATAAATAATCTTTAAAAATAAGAGATTTAAAAATGATAAAAGGGTCAATCTAGCAGGAGGATCTAGCAATTCTAAGTATATACCCACCTAACAACAGAACATCAAAATACATAAAAAGGAACACTGACTGAAACAGAGAGAGAATTCAACAATCCCATGTTAAGTAACAGAAGGAACAATTTTAGCAGAAGACCAACAAGGAGACAAAGGCTCGAACAGCAGCGCAAGCCACTGGGCACGAGATCTACACCCTGCCAACAGCAGAATACACATTCTTCTCAATTGCACAAGAATGTTTTCTAGGATGGACCATATGCCAGGCCATAAAATACACCTCAGGAAAAAGGAACCAGAATAATTTGTTTTCCAATCACATGGAATAAAATTACAAATTAGGAGGCAGGAGCTGTGGCACAGCGGGTTAAGCTGCTGCCTGCAGCGCCAGCATCCCACATGGACGCCACTTCCAATCCAGCCCCCTGTCAATGTGTCTGGGAAACCACTGGAAGATGGCCTGGGTGCTTGAGCCCCTGCTATACATGTGGAAGATCTGGATGGAGTTCCAGGCTCTTGGCTTAGGCCTGGCCCAGCTCTGGCTGTGGTAGTCATTTGCAGAGTGAACCAGCACATGGATCTCTCTTCCTCTCTAACACTGCTTTCAAATAAATAAATCTTCTTTAAAAAAAAAAAAAAAAAAAAAAAAAAGGAAATAAAGAAATGAGAAAAATGGAAAGGAGAACAGCAAACTAAACCTCAAAGCAAGGAGAAGGAAAAAATAAGGATCAGAACAGAAATTAATGAAATAGAGAATAGAAAAAGAAAAAAAGTCAACGAAACCAAAAGTCTGTACTCTTAAAAGTCAAAGTATCGACAAGCTCTGAGCAAGAATGACGCCAACAGGCGGCTGGCATTGTGACACAGCTAGCCAAGCTGCCACCTGTGATGCCAACATCTCCTACGGGTGCAGATTTGAGTGCTGGCTGTTGCATTTCCAATCCAGCTCTCTGCTAATGTGCATGGGAACGCAGTGCCAGATAGCCCAAGTGCTTGGGGCCCTGCACCTACGCGGCAGACCTGGAAGCAGCTTTGGCTCAGCCCAGCCCTGGCCACTATAGTCATTTGGGGAGTAAACCAGTGGACAGAAGATCTCTCTCTCTCTCTCTCTGCCTCTCCTTATCTCTCTCTCTATAACTGCTTTTCAAATAAATAAATCTTTATAAAGAAAAAAGACCAAGAAAAAAAGACTCAAATGAGATAAGAAAGAGGGGATACCACTACCAACCTTGTGGAAATAAGAGAGGTTATAAAGAAACATTGTAAACAAGCACATGCCCAAAGAGTAGAAAGCTTATACAAACTATGGAAACTGACTCACACAGAAATATACACCCTGAACATACCTGGAAGGAGTACTGGCTGAAGCAGAAATAACAAAGCTACCTACAAAGAAAAACCCAGGCCCCAGGCAGCTTCACAGGAGATTCTAAAGCCTTGATAAAACCAGAAGAGGAGGAAAACTTCCAAACTCATTCTATGAGGCCAGTATTAACCCGATACCGAAACCACACGCAAGAAAAAAAAAAAAAAAGAAAGAAAAAAGAAAAAGAGCTTGCACTAATGTGATATATAGAGGGAATTCTGAGCTTGTAGGATACATCCTACTTAATGACATACCAGAAGGATAAAACAAAAACACTATGAACATCTCGACAGATGCAGAAAAAGCATTTGGCAAAATCCACCACCCTTTTACAACAGACTCTACGAGAAAGCAACAGAAGAGAACTTCAACTCAATCAAAGACAGCTAAGAAAAAGTTAACATCACTCTTAACAGTAAAAGATCAGAAACGAGGTGAGGACATTCATTCTCACTTCCATTCAACATTGTACTGGAGGTTCTGGACAGGGCAATCAAGTAAGAAATACACAGAACATCTTAAGAAATTCACTAAAAATCTATAAAAATATAAGCAGAAATAGTTTAAATACTACTAAAATGACTTATTAAAAACTATTAGTTTAGTAAGGTAGTAAGACACAAAAGTCACTAGTATTTCTACAAAAATGCAAATAATAATCCAAAAATGTTATTAAGAAAACAATTCCAGGGCCATCACTGCAGCATAGTGGGTTAAGCCTCCGCCTGCAGTGCTGGCATCCCTATGGGCAGTGGTTGTGTCCTGGCTACTCCTCTTCTGATCCAGCTCTCTGCTAATGCCCCTGGGAAAGCAGCAGAAGACAGTCCAAGTGTTTGGGCCCCTGCACCCACATAAGAGACCCAGAGGAAGCTCCTGGCTTCTGTCTGGCCCAGCCCTTTGCGGCCATTTGGGAAGTAAACAAGTGGACTGAAGACTTTTCTCTCTGCCTCTTCCTCTATCTCTGTAATTCTTTCAAATAAATAAACAAATCTTAGAAAAAAATTCCACTTATTTTTATTCTTTAAACAAACATACATCTTTTTTTTTTTTTTTTGACAGGCAGAGTGGATAGTGAGAGAGATAGAGAGAGACAGAGAGAAAGGTCTTCCTTTGCCGTTGGTTCACCCTCCAATGGCCGCCGCGGCTGGCACACCGCGCTGATCTGATGGCAGGAGCCAGGTAATTATCCTGGTCTCCCATGGGGTGCAGGGCCCAAGCACTTGGGCCATCCTCCACTGCACTCCCGGGCCACAGCAGAGAGCTGGACTGGAAGAGGGGCAACCGGGACAGAATCTGGCACCCCAACCGGGACTAGAACCCAGTGTGCCGGCACCGCAAGGCGGAGGATTAGCCTAGTGAGCCGCGGCACCGGCCCATATATCTTGAAATTTAAAAAGAAGTGCAAAACTTAATACTCTGCAAACTACAAAATGCTGCCAAAAGAAATTAAAAACCTTGGGGCCGGTGCTGTGGCGCAGTAGGTTAATCTTCCGCCTGTGGCACCAGCATCCCATATGGGCGCCATTTCTAGTCCCGGCTACTCCTCTTCTGATCCAGCTCTCTGCTATGGCCTGGGAAGGCAGTGGAAGAATGCTCAAGTCCTTGGGCCCTTGCATCCACATGGGAGACTCGGAAGAAGCTCCTGGCTCCAGGCTTTGGATCGGTGCAGCTCCAGCCATTGTGGCCATCTGGGGAGTGACCCAGCGGATGGAAGACCTCTCTGACTCTACCTCTCTCTGAAATAGATCCTGTATTAGTGGTGTAGAAGGCTCAATATTGTCAGCAGGGCAATATTTCTAAAACTGATGTAGAAACTGAATGTAAATCTACCAGAATACCACCTGGCTTCTTTGGAAAAACTAACAAGTTGATCCAAAACTCACATGGAAACTCAAGGGATGACCAAAACAACCTTGAAAAGGAACAATGGGCACTCACACCAATATCCAATACAGACGCAGGCTCAAATTCAGGCTGCCCCACTTCCTATCCAGCTCCCTGCTAGTGTGCCTGGGAAGGCAGCAAAGGATGGCCTAAGTTCTTGGGCTCCTGCACCCATGCGGCAGACCTGGAGGAAGCTCCTGGCTCCAGTCTGGCCCAGTCCCCTTTACTGTGGCCATTTCAGAAGTAAACCAGTGGATGGAAGAGCGCTCACTTGCTCTCTCTCTCTCTCTGCAACTCTGCCTTTCAAAAAATAAAATAAATCTTGGGAAAAAAAATTAGGTCTCAGTTTCTGATTTCAAATCTTATTACAAAGATACAGCACCTACTGGTATAAAGATAGCTCAGAATAAAATCAGGTAGCTCTAGTCAACTCTTTTTCTCTCTTTTAAATATTTATTTGAAAGGTAGAGTGACAGATGATACAAAAAGAGATCTTCCATCTGCTGATTCAGCTCAAACGTCTCAACCACCAGGGCTAGCCCAGACTGAAGCCAGGAGCCAGGAGCAAGGAGCTCCGTCCAGGTCTCCAATGTGGGTGGTAGGAACTCAAGTCCTCATCCACTGCCTCCCAGGCCCATTAGCAGGAAGCTGGATCGGAAATAGACTACTTGGGACTTGAACCAGCCATTCTAATATGGGATGTGGGTGTCCCTAGTGGTGGCAGCTTAACCTGCTGCACCACTTGCCTCTCTCTTTCAGCAACCATTCAAGATCATTCAATAGGAAAAGAATCACCTCTCATTTCTCTTTCAAATGATGCTGGGACAACTGGTTATCCACATGCAAAGTAGAGAAGCTGGATCTTTACCTTGTGTCCTTTGAAAAAAAATTAATGACCTAACTGTAAAACTTAACCACACACAATTCTCAGAAGAGAACATAAAGGGAAACCGTCATCACCTAGAATTTATCAGTGGATTTTTAGATGACACTGAAAATTACTTTTTAATTAAAAGGGGGGGGCAGTATTTGGCACAGTGGTTGTCACTGCTTGGGATACCCACATCCCAGATGGAGTGCTTGGTTCAAGTCTTGGCTAATCTCCTTTCAATCAAGCTCCCTGATAACATGTGTCCTGACAGCCAACAGGTACAAGTATATGGGTCTCTGTGCACACGTGGAAGACCTGGATGAGGTCCAAGCTCCTGGCTATGGCCTGGTTTAATTCTGGCTATTGAAGGTTTCTGAGGAGTGAATCAATGGATGGACGATCTCTCTAATTGTGGTAATGGTTGCAAAACTCTTAATATACTCAACACTGTTGAACTGTCATCTTAAATGGGTAAACAGTATGTGAATTGTATCTCAGAAAAGCTCTCCCAAAAATAATAATTAGAAGTTTTCTATTCATTTCTACTGTATGGAATTTAAAACAAAATACAGAATTAAATACATTCAAGTTATCTGTATAAAGCAACTCCTTGTGGCAACTTCTAAGGAGCTTTCCTCACCCTTCTAGATCTCTCCATGGTTACTAGTTGCTGTTTTTGTTTTACTTCATTGACGGTCAATCTTGCATTTCTATTTTGCTAGCGATTACTCATTTCTCCTAGATTTTCCAAAGTTTTACTAATGTCATTGTGCTCTATCCCCACAGATTCCTCTTCCCTTCTGTCTCTCAGCTCACAGCCCAGGAACCTGCTTGGCAATACCCCCTTGGCCTTGCTGCTGCTAAGGCCAGTGGACTTGTATTGCCTGGCTACTTGGTGGCATTTCCTAGTCCTCACTCTGTGCCCAAGCCCAACCTCTAACCCTGGCTCCCTGAGAATCACGACACTGAGAAAGACCAGAGATGAAGTGCTGAGCACAGAAAAAGGCTACAGGCCCCTGGGGTGCTATCATTGCTCCTAAATCCCACTGGCCTCTTCTAAAATGACGACAGCCAAACCTGTCTTTGGCCAGAACTGGTCCTGGGCCTCTCAGACCTCTCTCTACTGCACAGCCCCCTTCAGCTTGTTCCACCAAGGAGCATCAACTCTGGCGTCCAGTCCACGCCGTGCATTACAGAGATGCCAGGAAACTGGACAAAACAGGTTCATTTTCTCCCCCAAAATGTCCTTCTTGACCAATCACTCCTTCCCCACACCCACAATCTGAACAGCACCAGTGTCCACTGGGTGGCCTGAGGATAAACGCGAGTCATCCCTGGCTCCTGTCCCCTCCTCCCACAGCACAGGCATTCCTGACACCGTGGTCCCCAACCCCTCCACGGAGATGCTGAGGGCTCTAGCTCAACACCCATCAGCCTGCACCTGGAAACCTTGCTGCATAGGGAAGCACGCCCTCAGGACACACGCCCCCGTTTCAGCAACCCCTGTACCATGCACTCCGCCATCTGCCGCCTGTCGCTGCCCCCACACAGTGCACCTCGAGTGCGGTCTCCCAGGAAGGATTCTCACCTCTATCTCCCTCCTACCTGGCCCTGCTTCCCTGCCAGTCCCTGCAGAGGCCTCCGGCCAGCCCCAGGTGGAGGGAGGCCCTGTGGCCACTCACCCTACGGTTTCGGTTGTGTTCCATGGTCTTCAGGTGCTTCTGGATGATGCCAAACTGCATGGGGATGAAGAGGTCACAGGCTGCGCAGTGAGCTGCCTCCACCTTCTTCACGAAGTGCTCCATGGCAATTTCTGCAGGAGGAGAAGCAGGGACTCAGCACTGGTGACTAAGCCAGACCCAGATGCTTCAGAAAAAAAAAAACCAGACCAAGACCAACGATGGGCATCTGGCCAACGGGTAGGACGCCACCTGGGATCCCCGCACCCCCTATCAGAGTTCCTAGTTCTGCTCCCACTTCCAGCTTCCTGTTGACGGAGACCCTTGGAAACAGCAGGTGATGGCTCCAGTAGCCAGGTTCCTGCCATCCACATGCAAGACATGGACTGAGTTTCTGGCTCCTGGTTTCAGCTTAGCCCTGCCCCTGCTATGGTGGGCACCTGCAGTGAACCAGTGACAGCTTGCTTTCTCTCTCTCCAACTCTGCCTCTCAAAAAAAATGAACGAAGACAAAAGCAAAAACAAAAACACAAACCCTCACAAATGAACAGCTCCTCGCCTCGCCTCACCACTTCTAATGGGCCTGCCACTATTCTCATAGACTCTCCCTGAGAAGCAAACAGTAGGCTCTTGAGCCCTGCCTGGTGGGGGTGGGGCTGGGGCCTCCTCACCTTGGGTCAGGTCCTGGTCTCTGTAAATCTGCTGGATCAAACCATCAAGGTCCTCCACCGTTTTGCGGAGCTCCTCTGTCTTCTTGGTTTTGTTGGTGACATATTCCTGCCAGAGACACCGATGTTCGTGGTGGTGGTGGTGGCAATTGTGCCCCTGAGGGGCCCGAGAAGCTCTGAATAGCTATTATGCTGTCCCAAGGCTTACCTGCAGGAAGTCGGCTGTCTGCTTAGGGAGCTTGGTGCCAACGTACTTAAAGTGCTCCTTGTGAAACTTGCTGTCAAGGTGGCTGGCCATCTCGTCCTCGTAGAAGGTGCGGTATTTGCAGAGAGAACACACAAACTGGATCCTGCCACAGGAGGGAAACAAGGGGCTGAGGCTGCACGGGTCCGAGGTCACAGTGTGGCCGCCTCACCCAACCCAGCTGCAAGCCCTGGAACAGGCCTTGCTCACGGGCCTCTGAGGTGCGGGCCCAGCGGAGGGCCAGGCTGGGACCAGTGGGGCTGGGAGGAGAAAGGGACAGAGTCTGCAGGCTGCAGTTACTGCAACGTAGGGGCCAGGGAGGAGCTCTTCCTTCCCACAGGCAGTAGGCGGACGCCTGAGGCAGCAGCTGCGGCAACAGGCAAGGAGTCGCTGGAAGGTTGCCGGAGGGCCTCTCTACCAAGGCTGGCCAGGAGCTTGTGTGCATGGCCCAGCTGGGGACTGGAAGGAAGGATGCCCTGGCGTGAGCCAGGTGGCCCTGAGGCGCAGAGTGGAGCACGCAGTCCCGAGGCCGCGCCCGAAAAGGTGCTGCATCTTCCTTCTGGGGTCTGAGGGGCTCAAAGGCCCAGACCATCCTCTGCTCAGAACGTTTGGGGATGGTGTCGGGAGGGACGGGAGGTGAGCAGGCCTGGGCACCTGCTGCCTCATCTTCCTCTTCCGAGAAGAGACCAGTCTGAGCTGGAAGGAGGGCGCCCTGGAGCCACCCGGGCGAGGTGCTCTGTCTGGGCCTGGTGTCCACAGCAGAAGCCCGGGGTCTGGGGCCTGGGCTGGAGGAGGCCAGCCGCCGCCGAGACCTCGGGGCGGGTCCCTACCTCTGCCGCACGTCCTTATCTGGGCCACGGGGTCAGCTTTGTCTGGAGAGCCCAGGGGCCGGGCGCCGGCGAGGCTGAGGAAGGTCCAGCAAGAGCAAGAGTCTGAGGCGGAGGAGGAGGAGGCAAGCGCCAGTGCGGGAGCCCTGAAGGCAGACAGACCCGACCCCGGCGCGTGAAGGGCTCAGCCGCACACAGGCCCGGCCGGACGGGGCCGGCGGGCAGGGCACAGGGCAGGCCCAAGGCTGCCACAGCCCACAGGGGCCATCTCTCCTGGGCGCGGCGGCGGCCTCAGCAGCTAGTTGGGGCGACACAGGCGCCTTGGACCTTGAGTCTCTGATGAGCTGGCCCCCTCCCTCAGGGGCATCGGCCCCCAGTAACCTAGTGCCGGAGCTTCTGGGCAACGGTGCCGAGCAGGGTCGGATCTCAGGCCACAGTCGCCAGCGGTCGCCAGGCGGCCGCGGAGGGACAGGGGGACGAGCCAGGCCTTGGGAGCTGGGCCTGACACGAAGCAGGGTCCATGCACGGCTGAGCAGGTGGTGGCTCCCAAGGGAGGCCAGAGGGCGGCGAGATGGCAGAGCTATGGCCCTGCTCTCCTGGAGGCAGCCCCAGAGTGAGGCAGAGCAGAGGGTGGAGGGGAAGCCGGTTACCTTTCCACCATACGGTCTCGCTGCCGCTTTTTCTGCTTGTCTTGGCTCTTCTTGCCCGCCTGCAGCTTACGCTTGGCCTGGCCGTTCTCATCCTGGGTGGTCAGGGCCCCTGTGGGAACAGAATGGCACAGTCACCAGCTCAGCTTTGCCAAGACAGGGCAGGTGCTGTGGCCTCTGGCTGAGTCACCCGCTGTCCACTCCAGGGGGTCCTTCTGAGAGCAGCTGCTGTCCACGCAAGGCCTCTGACCACAGGCAAGGCTGGGGACCCTGAGCAGGGCAGGGAGTGGGTCTGGCCTAGGACCGAGGAGAGGGGCACACGCGCTGACCCCTCCACTCTCCAGGACACCCCCACTCTCTGCAGAGTGGGCCACGGGGAGGCTGGAAGGCAAAGAGGGGCTGTCCCGGGGACACTGGCGGCGGGGTGCAGGGACGCCGCTCACATGGCCCTGCCCACCCCCCCACCGGGCACCGCGGCAACAGTGGGCTGAGGCTGGATTTACTGTTAGGTACCTGCTGGCGCTCATCACTCAGGTGGGGGGACACGGACTCCCAACAGGGGCTGGAGAGGCGCTAAGGGAGAGGACACGCAAACCAGAGCCATAAAAACCACACCAAGGGTCCCAGCTCAGACACCAGCCACGGGGGACTTGGAGTGGCACACTGCTGAGGGATGGAGGGCAGGGGGTAGGCCTGGGGCTCCCCACGCTTTGCTTACTGTCCCCACCTGAAGGCAAATCCAGTGTGCCAGGCAGGGGCCACCTCCATCCACAGCCTGGGAAGAACAGTGCAGAGGGGGCAGGGGAGGAAGTGCCCCTGCCAGCACATGCCCAGCCCTGCCAGGGAGTCCCTAGCAGGCCGCGTCTCTGCCACAACCCTGCCCTTGGCAGGACAACCCCGCCCCCCGATTGTGAGCCGCTGGAAGAGCCGGCGCAGCAACAGGCCACGAGACTCACCTTTCTCCAAATCTTCTTTGCCTTCTTCTCTCCCATCTTCTTTTCCCTCCTCATCCTCTCCTTCCTAACACACAATTTCAAAATCCAACTTTAAAACGGTGTAATCATTTTTTTAAAGGCTTATTTATTTATTGGAAAGGCAGAGAGAGAGACAGAGACAGAGAAAGAGAAAGAGGTATCTTCCATCTGCTAGTTCACTCCCCAACTAGCCACAATGGCCAGGGGTGGGCCAAGCTAAAGCCAGGAGCCTGGAACTCCATCTGGGTCTCCCACTTGGCTGGCAGGGGCCCAAGTACGTGAATTTGCAGGGAGCTGGAATAGCTGGGCCTACAAAGGGTGCCCAAATGGGATGCTGGCATTGTAGGAGGTTTAACCTGCTGCACCACCATGCTGGCCCCTGACCTAATCATTTAAAATGGCTCTAAATAACAAGGCCCACGTAGCTACAGGCCAGGAGCTCAATGTCCCAACCTGAGCCCCACCATAAAACCAGTATCTCTGGTTAGGCGGCCAACACATTCCACTGGACAGCACTGCCTTCGGTCGCCACACACATACAGCTTGATCTTCACGGGCCCCGCCTGCAAAGACAACGGGGTGGGGCCAGGGGCCACTTACTGCTCTGGAGCCCTTTTCCACAGCCTCAGGGCCTTCGGTGCCCTCCGCAGCCTCTCCCTCTGTGCCGTCATCTGTAAGGGGAGAGGAGAGGAACTTGGCCCAGGAGCCCCACGGGAGTAGGGGACAGGCCCAGGGCTGCCACTCACCATTGTCTGAATCACTGTTGTCAGAGCCATCCGTCCGGGGGGTCTTGCCATCTGGCTCATCGGGACTGCCACCTTGCTTTCTCTTCTTCTTTTTGGTCTGGGGCAAAAATGGGGGGAGGGGTCAGGTAATCGGGAGGGGGGTCCTATATCCCATCTGGAGGCCAGGGGCAAGGTTGCTCACTCACCCGGAAGTCAGCTGTTGTCCAGGTCTTCCAGGTCCGCCTCATCTGCTTCATGCCATTGCCAAACCCGAAGCCAAAGCGGGAGCCAGCAGGGAAGGCGCCCCCGCCGCGCATGCCCTGGAACATGCCGTACTCAGGGATGATGTTCTGGGAGAAGAGGGAGGGCAGCCGGGAGGCACCAGGCATGCACTGGCCCCGGGCCCCCATGGGGTCTTCCCACATGCGCCCATAGCCTGAGGCCACTGGCCGGCCGCTCCGAGCATCCCGGGCCCAGCCCTGAGCCCTTGGACCAAAGGTGTCGCTGCCACGCATGCGGAACTGGTCACGGTAGGCATCATACTGGCCCTCATAGGCCATTTCCATCTCGGGGTCAAGCTCTCCATAGTCGTAGCCTGACCGGTACAGGTCACGCTCGCTCAGGACGGCCCGCGAGTCACAGGCCTCATAGGAGTCGTATCTGCAGAGACAGTGGCAAGTGTCAGGCAAAGAGCCCCTACAATCTGACACCAGCAGCCGGCCCAAGTTGAGTCAACTGCCCCTGTCATCCCCATGACCTCCCAGTCCTGGGACAGGAAGCCCCGCTCCAGCACCCACTCCACATTGTCAGGGTGGCTCAATGTGCAGAAAGGCTAGGGAAAAAGTTCTGGCCTCTGTGCAACAGTGTTCTAGAAGCAGGAGGGGATTCTCAGCTGATGTCTTCAGAGGGGCCCCACTGCCCCAAGTTCAAATGTGGCTACACAGCAGCATGAGGACGCTAGGAAGGACTGACTACTGGTGCAGAATGTTCTAGTCTCAGTGCACTGTGGCAGCCGAGACCCCAAGCTGAGGCTCGGTGGGCAGAGCTCAGCAGCCCGGCATCTGCATTAGCTGGGTACAGTGAGTGTTCAGCCAGTGTGGTGGATAATGTCCACAAGAAACATGGTGCTGGTCTCCTGCCTCGCTGGGGAAACCCGCACACCCTCAGCCCTTCACCACCCAAGAGAAGTGAGACAAAATGGGGACTGCTGTCCAGGACACACCAGGGACAACCAAGAGTCCCAGCACATTAACCACAGAACCCAGGGTTAGCCAGATCTTCTGTCTAGGAGACAGACAGCAGAGCTGTGGCCTGTGGCCAGAGCCCAGAGCCCAGGGCCTGGATTCCACAGGCCTCCGAGGCGCAGGGGCCCTCCCTGCATTTTCCTCCCCAAACCCGGGTCTCAGGAAGGCACCAGCAGATGGAGGAGCAGCATCCACACTGCCAGTCCTATTACCCTTGCTCCCTTCCAGCTAGGGCAACAAGGTCCATAGCAGGGACTTGAGCCTAAGCCAGCAAGTCCTCTCCCTTGCCCTGCAGCAGCTCTGGGCCTCTCCTGGCCCCACCGGCACCTGGCCAAGCACCTCTGCTCTCTCCCCCACCTCTGTCAGCTAGAGCCATCCAGCAGCTCTCTTCGGTCCAATGCCAGAAATGTGTGTACCCTCCTCACCAGAGGCAACACCAGCCCAGTCAATGGCAGAGGTCCCAGGCCACCACTCACTGGGTGCCTTCAAGCAGGAGTGGGACCTGCCTGTGCTTCCAATCCCCACATGCAAGCAAAGAACACAACAATTCTTCACGTGAGTGGGGGAGGAGTGCTTCCAACAGACACCCGTCTGCAAGGTGCCACAAAGTGACCAGGAGTTACCCACATCTGCCCCACCCTTCTCACCAAGCCCCATCTGTCCTGCCCTGGAGATGCCAAATGGCTGTCCCAGGAGGGAGGGTCGCTGAACACTCTGCTTCTGGGGAGCCATGCTGAGGGTGCAGTGACGCCGCCCAGTCCAGGCCTGCTCCTGCAAGCTGGGGAGAAGCCAGCCACCTGGCAGTGGGTGTACAGCAGGGGTGGGCAAAGGAGACCCAGGTCAGAGCAGGGCAGTGCAACGGATCCCATCAGCAGCAGAGTCTCCGGGAGCCCCAGCAGTGGCAAGCGAGGACGGAGGTAGCAGAGGTGCATTCAGAGAAGATGCCAGCAGACAGGTGGCAGGAGCTGCCCGTGCAGAGCCTCAGCTGCTAGGCAGGCGCCCACTCACCTTTCTCCACCTGAGCCGTACACGCCTCCTTGCATCATGTCTGTCTCCAAGTGCGGCACCATATCTAAGCGTTGGTTAATTCTGGATAAAACGGAATCAGCACTGGTGCTACCCGAGGCACTAGGGTTTGCATTTGTGTCAGAGCTAGGCATTTCCCAAGAGTTTGAAGTGGCCATACCATACCCATAGTTGGTGCTGTTATCCTGGCCATAGCCATAGCCATAACCATAGTTCTCGTAGCCTGCAGTGAGGGAGACAGAGAGACAGAGATGGCGGGGGCACAGACAGAAGCGGCCGACAGGCAGGAACAGAAACAGGCGCATCTTATCACGGAGACAGCCTTGGGGTCCCAGCCATTCCAATTAGGACCTCTCATGACCAAAAGCCAGGGACCCCAAAGCCCTCCCCACACCAAGCTGGGCAGCAACAGGGAACCATAACAGACTCCAGTATCATGGGAATGACACTTGCCTCGGTTTGTCCCAGAGTTCCAAGTTCCATATCCTACAGGAAAAGAAAAGGGCAATTACATCTAAAACTCAAAATGCAGCAAGAGTTAACCCACAGGCAGAAAGAAGCCGTGAGCCTGAAAACCACCCAGACGACCCAAGCTGCTCACCGCCCTGCTGCCTGGCCTACTGCGGCTCTGAGAATGTTGTTAAGGAGCCTCTGGTCCCAACACTCATTCAACGAAGCTGCCTCCCGCTGGAATTAGGAAAGCTCTTGCTGCCCTGGCTAAACACAAACCACAGGAAGAGGTAAGCTGTTTACAGCACCTCATACAGAGTCTATCCACACTGAAATCATGTCACTTAAGTCACCCAATCAAGTCACATGGAGCCCTGGTCGTGCAAGCACCTGCCTTACAGGAGGGAGGCCCAGAACACACTGGGTTCCAAACTAGAATGTATTCTTGTTTTTTTTTTTTGTTTTTTTTTTTTTTTTTTTTTTTTTGACAGGCAGAGTGGACAGTGAGAGAGAGAGAGAGAGACAGAGAGAAAGGTCTTCCTTTTGCCGTTGGTTCACCCTCCAATGGCCGCCGCTGCAGCCGGCGCACCGCGCTGATCCGATGGCAGGAGCCAGGATCCAGGTGCTTTTCCTGGTCTCCCATGGGGTGCAGGGCCCAAGCACCTGGGCCATCCTCCACTGCACTCCCTGGCCATAGCAGAGAGCTGGCCTGGAAGAGGGGCAACCGGGACAGAATCCGGCGCCCCGACCGGGACTAGAACCCGGTGTGCCGGTGCCGCAAGGTGGAGGATTAGCCTGTTGAGCCACAGCGCCGGCCTAGAATGTATTCTTGATCTGATTAAAACACATGATAACAGTTCATTTCTCCAGGATCATGAAGCCATTGAGATCTGACAGTCTCCCAAACACTGGAATCAACCATACATAGATCTCCCCTGGAGGGACTTGAAATAAAAGCTGACCACTATCCCAGTGTCTCTGCTAACATCCCACAGTCACCTCCTATTGCATGACAGCTCTGTCCCTGACAGGACACACCCACCCCAGCGCAGGGGACCAATACGAGTGGGACAGCAGCATGATGAATGCGGAGTCCAGACCACAGGAAAGTGAAAGAAGCTGGAAGGATGAAGCAGGGAGTATGTTGCGCTGGGTGCCTCCACTCCCCAGTGTACAGACAGAAAGGGACGGTGACAGAGGCCAGCCGAGGAACTGCCAACGACCAAGTGTGTGAGCAAAGAGCGATCCTCTCAGGCCAGGGAAACCAACAGGGATTTTGCTTCCATTCATCCACACAACTATCACTTCTGAGCAGAGCTGGTCCCGGGAACTCAGGGTCGAGCACTGCTTGCTGCTGAAGGCAACACTGAGATCCAGACGGCAGCAGGGAGCAGCCACGAGCTGGAAGCCGCATGAAGACAAGTGGCAAAGGTGCCACTCTGACAGGTGAGCTGCTGAGTCACACCGAGGGCAACACAGAGCTAGTCCTAGTAGCTCGGAGGAGCCCGGCAACGTGGCTGTACTGTGGACAGTGGACACTGACCATCATAAAGCAGCCACCGCTGGGGCTCCACCGTGCAGCTAGTATATGGGCACCCCAGGCTGCAGCTGCCAAGGACCTGTCAGGACGCAGAGTACAGCAGCACAAGGAAAGACGGCAGGAGTGGGCACCAACTCTGCGGACCGAACTTTTCGTTTCAAGGACAGGTAGGTGGCCTCCGTGCTATGCCTGGGGCAACCCAGACTTTCTGACAAACGCCACCCTGAAGGCCCTTCAGGAGGAAGCCTGCATCTAGACTGTAGCCTCTGGGGACGCTCCAAGATACACCCCTTCTTCTTCTTCTTCCTAAGATTTATTTATTCCTTGGGAAAGGCAGAGAGACAGAGATCTTCTAGCTGATGCTTTATTCCCAAGGGCCCACAACAGCTAGGGCTGGGCTAGGCTGAAGCCTGGAGGCAGTAACTCACTCTGACTCTCCCACATGGGTGACAGGGTCCCAATATCTTGAGCCATCACCTGCTATCTCCCAAAGTGTGTGTTAGCAGGAAACTGCAATCAGAAGAGGAGCTGGGACTCAAACCCAGACACTCCAATAAAGAATGCAGGTATCCCAAGAGGCATCATTTTTTTAATAAGCTTTAAAAAAAAAGGTTTATTTATTTATTTCAAAGGTTACAGAGGGGCCGGCGTTGTGGCTCAATAGGCTAATCTTCCACCTGCAGCACCGGCACACTGGGTTCTAGTCCCGGCTGGGGCACCGGATTCTGTCCCGGTTGCCCCTCTTCCAGTCCAGCTCTCTCCTGTGGCCCAAGAGTGCAGTGGAGGATGGCCCAAGTCCTTGGGCCCTGCACCCGCATGGGAGACCAGGAGAAGCATCTGGCTCCTGGCTTTGGATCCGCGTGGTACACCGGCCGCAGCGGCCATTGTGGGGGTTAACCAATGGAAAAGGAAGGCCTTTCTCTCTGTCTCTGTCCATTCTGCCTGTCAAAAACAAAGGTTACAGAGGGAGGAGACAGAGCGAGATCTTCCATCCTCTCGTTCACTCCCCAAATGGCCATAACAGCTAGAGTGGGGCCGATCCAAAGCCAGGAGCTTCTTCTGGGTCTCCCACTTGGGTTCAAGGACCCAAGTACTTGAGCTATCTTCCACTGCGTTCCAAGGCACATTAATAGTGGAGCAGCTAGGCCTCAAACCAGTGCCCATAAGGGATGCCAGCACTGCAGACAGCAGCTTAACCTGCTACGCCACAGCACCTGCCCCTTTAATAAGCTTTTTTTTTTAAAGATTTATTTATTTGAAAGTCAGAGTTACACAGAGAAGGAGAGGCAGAGAGAGAGAGAGAGAGAGAGAGAGAGAGAGAGAGAGAGAGGGAGAGGGAGGAAGGGAGGGAAGGAGGGAGGGAGGGATGGGTCTTCCATCCGCTGGTTCACTCCCCAGTTGGCTGCAACGGCCGGAGCTGCGCAGATCCGAAGCCAGGAGCTTCTTCTGGGTCTCCCACATGGGTTCAGGAGCCCAAGCACTTGGGCCATCTTCTACTGCTTTCCCAGGCCATAGGAGAGAGCTGGATTGGAAGTGTAGTAGCCAGGACTTGAACTGGCACCCATATGGGATGCCAGCACTGCAGGCGGTAGCTCTACCTGCTCCGCCACAACACCGGCCCCTTTAATAAGCTTTTAAAGATATTATTTTTAAAATAGATTTTATTCATTTACTCGGATGAGTTACTGAGAGATAGGGATCTTCTGTCTGCTGGTTCACTCCCCAGATGGCTGCAACAGCCAGAGCTGGCATAGGCTAAAAACCAGGAGCCAGGAGCTTCTTCCGGGACTCCCAGTGGGTGGGAGGGGCCTGAGGACTTAGGCCACCTTCTACTGTTTTTCCCAGCCATTCAGGGAGCTGGACTGGAAGTGAAACAGCTGGGACACAAACTGGAGCCCATGCAGGATACCGGCATTGGAGGCAGTGGTTTCATCTGCTACACCACAACATTGCCCCCCCCCCCCCCCCCCGCCAAAAGGCATCCTAACTGCTACACCAAACACTCACCCCAGGATACCACTTTTTAAAAGAAAAGATGAGGCCAGTGCTATGATGTAGCGGACAAAGCAGCCACCAACAGTGCTAGCATCCCATATGGGCACAGGTTCGAGTCCCGGCTGCTCCATTTCCAATCCAGCTTCTTGCTATGGCCTGGAAAGCAGCAGAAGACGACCCAAGTCCTTGGGCCCCTGCACCCATGTGGGAGACCGTCGGAGGAAGCTCCTGGCTTCAGATCAGTGCAGATCCAGCCATTGTGGCCAACTGGGGAGTGAACCAGCAGATGGAAGACCCCTCTCTCTCTCTCTGCCTCAATCTGACTTTCAAATAAATAAATCTAAAAAAAAAAAAAAAAAAAAAAATAGAAGAAGAAGAAGAAAGGAAATGGCCACAGTAAGTGATATTTACAGACTAAAAATAGAACATTTAAGTGTTACACTTTATGGGGGTGGGCACTCAGTCCAGTGGTTAAGAAGGTGTTGGCATGGTGGGTAAGCACCACACAGCCAGGACCGCCCGGCTCCAGCTACTGAGTCCAGTTTCCTGCCACGGTGTGTCCTGGGAGGTAGCAGTGCTGACTCACAGCTGGGTTCCTGCCACCCCCATGAGAGGCCTACATGGAGTTAGCAACTTGTGTCTTCAGTACTCAGGCTGCTGCAGGCGTTCGGAGAATGAACCAGAAGATGAGTTCCTCCCACCTGCAACGACTTCACTGACAAAAATGCTTTTTAAGATGCCAGTGAAGATGTTCGTATTCCACGTCAGAGTCCCTGCATTTGACACCTGGGATCGGCCCAGGCTGGTTCTGGCCATTGTGAGCATTTAGGTAGTGAACAAGTAGACAGCAATTTTTTCTTTTCTCTCTCATAAAACAATACTAAGAGAAGAATTTATTGTATCTCACGTAGCACAGGAAAATGCTTATAGCATAGCAAAAAAGAAAAAAAAAGGATACATAACTACCTACCTGTAAATTATTCTATTACATAAGCCAGGCAAGCTGACGAAGATTAAATATTAAAATGGCAGGGTCTGATCAGTTGGCTGATTTTCAAAATAGTTTAAGTGCTATTATATTGTTCTTGTAATTTAAGCCAGAATATCCCAAAACAAAGTCATCCTCATTCTTGCACAACAACTGCCTACCTAAGAAAACAGCCTTGGGGCTGGCATGGTAGCACAGTGGGTGAAGCTGCCACATGCAACACTGGCATCCCATACAGGCAACAGTTCACGTCCTCTTCCACTCCAGCTCCCTGCTGATGGTCTGGGAAAGGCAGAAGACAGCCCAAGTGTTTGGGTCCCTGTCACCCACATGAGACACGCAGATAAAGCTTCTGGCTTTAGGCTTCACCCAGCCCTGGCCATTGTGGCCACCTAGGGAGCAAACCAGCAGATGGAAGATCTCTTTGTCTTTCCCTCTTCTCTCTGTAACTCTCTTTCAAATAAATAAGATATTCTCAAAAAAATAAATACATGATAAAAACACCCTACTAGAGTAAGTAAACTTGGCAAGATTTATTACAAAGCCAATATACAAATCAAACAGCAATCAAATTTCTATATATTAATAATGAAAAATTGTAAAAGTACCACTTACCATAGCACTAAAAAAAAAATCTGAAATACTAAGTATAAACCTAATAAAATATATGTAGGATCTCTGTGTTGAAACTTTATAAGACATTAAGGAAAGAAATGAAGGACCTGAAGACTCACATGCAATGAAATACTATGTTCATGGACCTGGAAACATGACATTTTTAATATATCAAATCTCCCAAACTAATCTCTATAGTCTACAGATCCATCAGAATCTACAAACGCAAGGCTATCTCCCCTAAATCTCAGCAGAAATTTTTAATAAAAACAAACTGATTCTAGGCTTTATATACAAAAGCAAAGGAATTAAAATATCCAAGACAATTTTGGAAGAACAAACCTCGTACTCACTACCCAATAATGAAGACACTGGGATCCTGGAGAAAGTTTAGATATAGAAGTCAACTGAACAGAAACGGAGGCCGGGACCAAAACTACAACAGTCACCTGTGCGGAGGTGCAAATGTTGTTTGGTACAGGAAGGACAAAAGGTGCCGGGACACTTGTGCCTCCCACAAAGGAGACCCTGGAACTGTCTATCCAGCCCCCTCTGCAGAGAAACTAACTTGAAATGGACCACAGACCAAATATAAAACCTAGTACACATAAACCCTGGAAGAACACCACTGTGACCTTGGGTCAGGCATAGGCTTCTTAGACACCAAACATCACAGTGCACTGCAGAAAGACGGGTCCAATATGACTGCATTAGAATTAAGAGTCTGTGTTCTTTGAACCACACTGACAAGAGAATAAAATGGTGAGTCACTGTGTGGGAGAAAATATTTGCAGACGGCACCTCCAATAAAAGGCTTGTGCCCAGGACATAGAAATGCTGGAAGAAGATTTTTTTTAAAAGATGCTCACTTTGGGACTCCGTTTAATATAAACTACCCATCTCAATAACCCAGACACTCTCCTTACTCATTCCAAAGAGAGCTCCTTCTCAACAGACACCCCTGGGGTCAGAGGTCACTGCGATACCAGCTGCATCCATTCCAGGGTGCCCCAACATGTTAACAAAGCAGTACCTGTGAATACTGCTGGGTGGCTACTTCTGGATTACAGAATTAAGTGTATCTGGCCACACTCCGAAAAATCAGAGATTCCCAGTCAACCCTGTGTGTGAGATCAGTTGGCTTGAGGGGGTCTCGGGGTCTCTCTTCTAAAAGCCTGCTGGTTTCACATCTAAGCCTCTCCTACAGGGGGACCTACAAGGTACAGGGGCAAAGCTTTTTTTTTTTTTTTTTTTTTTTTTTTTTAATTTGAAAGGCAGAGTTACAGAGACAGGGAGAGAGAGAGAGAGAACTTCCATCTACTGGTTCATTTCCAAAAAGGCCACAACTGCCTGGGCTGGGCCAGGTGGAAGCCAGGAGCCTGGAATTCCATCCAGGTCTCCCATGTGGGTTCTGGTACCTAAGCACTTGGGCCATCATGTGCTGCTTTCCCAGGAGCATTAGTGGGGGACTAGATCAAAAGTGAAGCAGCCAGGACTTGAACTGGTGCCCAGGTGCCAATAAGGGATGTTAGCATCCCAGGTGGTGGCTTAACCCACTGCACCACAACGCCAGAAGGGCATCTCTTGGACAAATCCTTGGGAGTGTAACTGACCTTTTTCCCAGGCCTTCAAGGGGATTTTCTAGAACTAGACCTTTTGTCAAAGAGCACAGATTCACGTGTGTGCATGCACGCCTGTATGCTGGGCTTAGCACTAAAGATGTGGAGTGAGATCCCTGCATCCCCCACAGAGTATGGATTCGATCCCAGGCCCTGGCTCCTGACTCCAGCTTCCTGCTAATGCAGACCCTGGGAGGCAGTGGTGATGGCTGGAGTTTGAGTTCCTGTCCCCCATGCAGGTGACCCAGACTGCGTCTGGGTTCCTGGCTTCAGCCTCGCCGACAGCTGTTGTGGACATCAGGGGAGTGAACAAGGAGATGTGAGCAAGCTCGCCTGTACTCTCTCTTGCTTTTTCTCTCTCCTTCCTTGTGTCTCTGCTGGAAGGAAGGAAGGAAGCGGGGGGGAGGGGGCACACACGTACTTCGGATTGAAGGAATCAATCACTTACGTTCTAGCTTGCTCACTGACACAGATCTCTCTTCCACAACTGTCCCCAAAAGAAGCACTAGCCCACTCTATCAATTCACCCACGGTTCGGTTCAGAAAAGCAGGGCAGAGTGACAGCAAAGCCACAGGCAACTAAGAAGACGCAGGACTGCTCTGCCAACAGAAGAAGGCAGAGCCCCGGGGCCCCCACTTACCATAATCACAGGTGGGCTGGGCACTGCTGTCGGAGTATGTCGACTGCAAGGTGGTCTCAGATCCCTGGACAAAACCTAAACATACACATGGAATGGTTAATTTCCCCCACCAAGCTGCAGGAAAATGACCCAAAACCACCCTTTAACACAGCCAGGCTGGCAAGCCCTCCCCTCATTGCAAAGCTACCAGAACCTGTAGAGTCCACACTTGAGTAAGACCCTCAGAACGTATAACCAACAGGAAGAAAGGCAAACTCCTTAACTGTAAACACATACGTCAGCAACACATTTTGACAAATGAGTACCCGGATTACCATTCTTTTTTTTTTTTTTTTTTTTTTTTGACAGGCAGAGTGGACAGTGAGAGAGAGAGACAGAGAGAAAGGTCTTCCTTTGCCGTTGGTTCACCCTCCAATGGCCGCCGCTGCAGCCGGCGCACCGCGCTGATCCGATGGCAGGAGCCAGGAGCCAGGTGCTTTTCCTGGTCTCCCATGGGGTGCAGGGCCCAAGCACCTGGGCCATCCTCCACTGCACTCCCTGGCCATAGCAGAGAGCTGGCCTGGAAGAGGGGCAACCGGGACAGAATCCGGCGCCCCGACCGGGACTAGAACCCGGTGTGCCGGCGCCGCAAGGTGGAGGATTAGCCTATTGAGCCACGGCGCCGGCCTCGGATTACCATTCAATTCAACGAGGAAAAACAACACTCACTGCAAAACTCTGAAAGGTGGGCATTTTCCATTCTAATCCGGAGGTGGCGAGTTCTGCAATGATGGGATAGCCAACAAAACCTCCTCCCCTGCCTCAAATCTAAAGCAGACACAGCTGTGTATTCTAGCTTTCCCATTCTGGGGTGGGCACTCGGGGCAGCTGCTATGGCACCCACCTCCCACACTTCCTGCTAATGCATGCCCCAGGAGGCGGCTCTGATGACTCCGGTACTTGGGTCCTGGAGACCCAGGTGGGACACCCAAGATGGGGACTGAGCTCCTGGCTCCGGGTTTCAGCTTGGCCCAGGGCTGGCTATTGCAGAGATTTGGGGAGTGAACCAGGGGAGAGATCTCTGTGTTTCTCAAACAATAAATAAATAAGGTATATTGTCATTATTTGGGGGATGGTGTGTTTCCATGGAACACTGTAAGTATTACACTACATACAGATTGAGCATCCCTAAGCTGAACATCCAGAACCCAAAATGTTCCAAAGTCCAAAATACTTCAAAATCCGGTAACAAGGGCTTCACATAAAGAGCTGGGGACTCACCTTTGTCTTTACATGCTACAGGAGGGAACTAGACAAAGGGTACAGAGAAAATAGAAGTCTGCCTTCTGTAATTAAAGAGAGTGCATAAGGGCCAGGCACTGTGGCCTAGCGGGTAAAGCCACTGCCTGTAGTGCCAGCATCCCATATGGGCACCAGTTTGAGTCCCAGCTGCTCCACTTCCCATCCAGCTCTCGGCTGTGGCCTAGGGAAGCAGTGGAACATGGCCCAAGTCCTTGGGCCCCTGTTACTCGTGGGAGACCTGGAAGAAGCTCCTGGCTTTGGATTGGCACAACTCTGGCCATTGCGGCCATCTGGGGAGTGAACCAGTGGGCAAATGGAAGATCGGTCTCGCACTCGCTCTCTCTCCTCTGCTCTCTGTAACTCTGCCTTTCAAATAAATAAATAAATCTTTTTTTTTTAAAGTGCATAAAAATGACCTCTTCCAGGGGACCTGGAACTTGCCTGCAATGCTGAAGTTCCAAGCACTTATGATGTAATAACTATCCACAAGAACACTGAAGGCGTTCTTTGGAGAGTCCACTCCCAAGTCTTGGAATGTACCACGTACCCGGCCCCTGCCTTTTCCACTGCTCGTACAGTAGGACACAGCAGCGGCTATGTCCCAAGCCCCCTGGCAGCTGCCTGGAACCGTGGATGGTACGGAAGCCCTGCATACATGCGTTAGTTCCCTTAATGCATGGGCCTTCTCACTGAAAGAATGCACTTCACAGCTTCTCCTTAGTGCGCCCAAACTGCACGCATCAGTACACTCCACGTCTGGGGGCGTGACCAAACCCAGTCACCTGAACCCTGAACCCTCACTGCAACATCACTGTGGTGGAGCTGGCTATGTGTCCGCTGTGCAGGCAGCAAACACAGGGCGGACAGAGGCGGACTTCCACACTGCTCAGGATGGCATGTAATTTCAAACTTATGTGTTACTTCTGGAATGTTCCATTTAGTATTTTTGGCCCCCAGTTGATAAGAGAGACAACCAATGCCTATCACACCCTAACAGGAACACCTAGTGGATGCTGTAAGCAAGTTGCAAAGTTACAGCCCCAGGGTCTTTCTGGAGAAAAAGGAAAAAGACAATCGGTCAAGGCTATCAACCCTCCCAGAGCACGATGAAAATCGCTGTCCTCCCACTGTCCTCCGCATGTGTTCTGGTAACAGTCTCCACGGCAGGCCCTCTGTAGCCAGTTATAGCTCATTACGAACAAATTCTTAACTGGCTCATAACATGTTCTTTTCTTGGTCTGATTTACCAGCCTGACAGTAATGGCAGCGAAAATAAAATAGGCCCCACTAGGCCGGATAAAGTTCAGGGCCTCTGCCACCTTTCTGCTCAACAACACAGGAGCATCTTTGGTCCTGTTATTTTGTTCCTGCCCCCCCCCCCCCTTAAAGTAATACTCTTTGAAGGAACAATACACCATGACAGAAATTAGAGGATAGCCAGGATTCAGTTAAGTCACCGCCAACCTCTACTATCCGAGATCAAGAGCAGGGAGGCAACCATCCTGGGAGGGTCTCCAATGATTCTTGCCTCCTTGTACAATGTAGACCCCCTCCCCAAACTAAGAAAGGCAACCAGTATAACCAACATGATCTGGGGGAAGGAACTGGCCGTGTGGGACTTCTGAGATCAGCACCTCGCTATTTCTTGGCTCACTCAGTCTGGGGGAAACCATTGTAATGTCCTGAGGCCACCTCCAGCAGCCCCGGGGGGTGCAGCCCTCATCCCCGGCATAATCTCATGGGGATCCTAAGCCAGAATCACCCAGTTAAACCACCTGAGCATTCCTAACACAAGCAAGCTGTGAGATAACACATGTTTACATAAATCAAACAAGAAAACCAACAACACCTCCCTTTCCCAAGCATAGAGCAAGGTAAAACTTTTTTTTTTTTTTTTTTTTTTTTTTTTGACAGGCAGAGTGGACAGTGAGAGAGAGACAGAGAGAAAAGTCTTCCTTTGCCGTTGGTTCACCCTCCAACAGCCACCGCGCTGATCTGATGGCAGGAGCCAGGTACTTATCCTGGTCTCCCATGGGGTGCAGGGCCTAAGGACTTCACTGCACTCCCTGGCCACAGCAGAGAGCTGGCCTGGAAAAGGGGCAACCGGGACTAGAACCCGGTGTGCCATTGCCGCAAGGTGGAGGATCAGCCTAGTGAGCCGCCGCGCCGAAGGTAAAACTATTTGCAACACGTTTTTTGCTTGATAAAGACAGCAACATCTGCTCCCAGGAGTCAGCCCAAAAGCCAGGCAGCTGTCTGAACCATGACACAAGCTGCCTGCGAATTCAGCCGTCTGTGTCTTCACAGGGAAAGACACAGCATAAAGCAACTTGGGGTTTTCCAGTGTTACCAAGAGGGGCTGGTGCTGTGGTGTAGCAGGTAAAGCTGCCACCTGCAGTGCTGGCATCCCATATGGGCGCCGGTTCGAGTCCCAGCTGCTCCATTTCCAATCCAGCTCCCTGCTATGACCTGAGAAAGCAGTGTTAGATGGCCCAAGTCCTTGGGCCCCTGCACCCACATAAGAGACCCGGAAGAAGCTCCTGGCTTCGGATCGGCACAGCTGCACCATTGGGGCCATCTGGGGAGTGAACCAGCAGATGGAAGACCTCTCTCTCTCGCTCTTCTCTGCCTCTACCTTTCTGTTAACTCTGCCTTTCAAATAAATAGATAAATCTTAAAAAAAAAAAAAAAAAAAAAAAAAAAAAAGAGAGAGAGTAAGGAGACACCGGCAGTCTATCTCGAGCCCCACTTGCCCAGCCAAAACCAGCATTATACGGACTGCACAAGACCTGGAGCTGGAATTCAGACTTCGCCATTAGCGAGTGCTCCAATTCCAGTTCCTCGTCTGTAACAAGTGCCCCATCAGCCTCCAACCACTCATTTTCTGGTCTCCTAAACACACGGGCACCACGGGGGAACACCGGAGGATTCCCGAGCGGCACCCTCAGCCTCATCCACTAGATGTCAGTAGCAGCCCCTCCCCCAGACGTGACAACCCAGAAAGTCTCCAAGACGCGGCCAAACCTCCCCGGGTGGCGCGGGGGCAGAACCGCTCCCGGTGCTGGGCTGGGGGCGGAGGTGGGGGTGCGGGGCTACAAAAACCTTCCCGCCTAGGCCAACATCACGAGGGCTGCAGGAGCCTCAGAGGCTCCGGTTCGAGCCTCAGCCCCGAACAAGAGCAAACGTTCCTAGGAGAACGCAGGGTCACCCAGCAACCACGCATGCCCAAGCCCGTGGCCGCTCCGCCAAGGGGTCTCCGGCCTAGTCCGCGGCTCCTGGCTGGCGGGGCTCCCTCCATCACTGTCAACGCAAACCTGGGCGGCCTCGGCTCGGGCCGCCCCTCTCCGCCAAGCCCCACTGGCCTCCCTAGGGCGAAGGTCCTTCCCTCATAGCCAGACGTCCTCACTCTCGCTCCACTTCGCTCTCTGCTCAAACCGCCACCTCTTCCGCGAGGCCTCCAGGCTTGCCCGGCCACGCAGCAACCCCCTCCGAGCACTGTCGACTGTCGACCCCCGACCCCATGCACTTGCTACTTCAGAGATATGCCTTCCACCGTCCTCCCAGCGCCCCCTCCCCCAGTACCCGGGCGAATGTTGGCTTGAATGGACGTGGAGGACGTCCAGGCCTCGGCCTCGGCCTCGGCTCCAGCTCAGCCCCAACCCTTCGCCGTATTTACGCGATTTCCCCCCGCGCCTCTCCCAGCTCCGGCGCGGGCGAAGGGAAGGTGGGCGGCCGGAAGGCAGAGGAGCGGCGGCGTTCTACAGGGAAAGTGCGGGGGAGGCCGCAGCAATGGCGACGGCAAGCCGAGCTCGCCGAGCCCTCCGAGGGGTCCCGAGGCCTGCCCGAGAAAGCGCAAACCCGAGGCGTCGAGGTGTGAGGAGCCCCGGCCAGGGGTGGAGGTGGCGGGAGGCTCGGGGGGTCCGCGGACGCCAGGCGGCGAGCAGAGGAACCAAGGCGCCGTCGAGGAGCGAGGGGCGCGACCCGAGCCGACTGGCCCGAGGCGCCATTTTGTGACCGGAGAGAGGGCAACGACCGGGGGCCCCGAGCCGGGGAGGGGGTTGGGGGGCGTGGGCAAGCCAGGCTCGACCACGGCGCGACCCTATCCCGCCCCTCATTCAGAGCCCGCCCCCACGCCGCCAGGCCCACCTGTGTAGCTCATGGGTGCGGCGAACACTAGACCAGAGGACTCAACAGCTTCTCTGCGCGACTGACTCTGCTATAGCGGCGACAACCCCAGGGGCCCCCTTCTACTCTCAGCCGAGCCCCGCCTCCCGACCGCATTGGCTAGTGCCGGCTTCGGAATTCACACCTATTGGGCGGCCTCACTGTCTATCTCGGTGCTTCCCGATTCTACTGATTGAAGACACTGCCAATCTCATGGGATCCCCGCCTTCCGTTATCCCAAGCCCGCGTTGATTGGCCAAGCCGAGCCGGCGAGGAGGGGGCGTCCTGTGGAGTTCGAGGGGGCGGAGTTGTGCCCTACGGGAAGGCCCGAGGCTCAAACGCAGCTGGTTGGGGTGGGACGGAGGCGCGCCTGTGCCGTGGAGACCCGGCAGAGGGAGCCGGGTCTTCCGTGCCGTCTGGAAACCCAGCTCTGACACGGAGGTGCTATGCAAACTTGGGCTCAGTCTCTTCATTTCCCTGGCCTTCAGCTCCAAGCCATGTTGGAATGAGAAAATTAAAATTAAGCACCAGAGCAGCTGTTGAGCGTGTTCAAACATTACATGAGGTAACAGAGACGAAGCAATCCGTCCAGGGCCAGGTGCACGAAGTCATGTCGTTTTATTAATCATTAAATAACGGCAATGCACTTGCCGTATGTGCATACCGTGTTCGTGTTATGTATGTGGTAAGTCAACTTGTATTGTGTATCATCTCAGATGCTGCCGGGGTCATCTCCTAAAGTTTTAGATGATTTGAGGAGGTGCAGACACTGAAATTAATACTGTGTCACTACGATGTACAATTATGTGGGTTTTTTTTTAAGTATGCTGTTGTTGACCTTTTAGCTTAGTTTTTTGTTTTTTTTTTTTTTAGTTTTTTAAATTTATTTATTTGAAAGGCAGAGTGACAGAGAGACAGAGAGAGGGATCTTTCCATCTGCTGATGCACATCCTAAATATCTACAACACGCAGCGCTGGGTCAGGCTGAAGCCAGGAGCCCAGAACTCCATCCAGGTCTCCCATGTGAGTGGCAGGGATTCAAGCACTTGTGCCCTCATCTGCTGCCTCCCAGGCTCATTGACAGGAACCTGGGTCAGAAGCAGAGGTGGGACTGGATCCCAGCCACTCGGATGTGGGACCCAGGTGTCCCAAGCGGTGGTTTAACCCACTGCCCCACAATGCCTGCTCCCACTGCCGACTCTGAGGGGTATCCATCCTTAGGTGCGATCACGACATTATGCAAAGTCCACGTCCTTCAGAGAAAAACAAGGGATCGAATGATCTGCTGGCCGGGATAGGCTTTGCCACAACTCAGGGATAAAGGGTTCTGAGAGACTCGTCGTGGTTCTTTAGCCAAGGTGGAACTCAGTGACAACAGGTGTTACTCAGACTCCCTCCAGAAGGGGACTTGGGCAGGTGCCGCCCTGAGCAAGGAATCCTGGCTTTGGGGTGTGTCTCCCTGTCACTCTTGGTGCGGCCCGCCTCCCTGGCATGCCCCTCCTGGACCCTGCAGCTTCCTTCAGAGCACCTGCCACACCCTGAATGGATGTTGGTTCCATGGACACCCCTCCCACCCTCGAAGGCTGAGCCTGCGTCAGTACTCTGAGACAGATGGGTGGTCTCGCTGGGCCTGCGCTTGCAAACCTCAGAAGGTCCCGCTGTGGTCAGAGCCATAGGTGACCCCCGGCGGGACACCCACCCGGCCATCGGTGCATGACTGGGTAGGCAAGGGGCTTCGCATGTTACTTGTGTGAACTCTTGTACTACCTGAACGTTTGCTTCCCACCCAGCCTCTATAATTCAGATTGTAAAAACTGATCGTATAAAAAGGTTTGGAGGATGCACCCATCCCCACGAGATGTCCTCACTGCTTCCTAAGCCTGGGACACACGCATGTGGCGTGCAGGTGGGTGGAGGTGCTGCAGCTGCCTTCTGCCAGCAGGTAAGCTGTTCCGTCCTGACCCCCTCAGCGCAGAAGCCCAGGCTGAGGACTGAGACCACCCTGGGGGAGAGGTGCTGGTGCAGCCTGTTAACCCCTCCTGCCCCAGCAGGGAGGCAGCCCCTGAGCTCCACACCCCATGAGGTCATTTCCACTTTCCAGCACTTGGCTGCTGCATGAAAACGATGAGCTGAGAAACCACATGGCAGTAAACAAGAAGGAGCAGCCAACAGCATCTCTTAAAAAAAAAATCTCAGAAATGTTCAATAAACCTTTGCAGAGCAAGCAAATAAACACCCCAGCAGAGGACTTGATGGCTCCTCCTTCCCCGCCCCCCAACCCCTTCCTGTCACTCGGGGTCAGGGCGCACGTGTCTCCATGGCAGTCACACGCCCTGGGAGTGCCAGCTCTCCTCCCCCACCGGGCTCCCACACTCCCAGCAGCTGCGCCCTTCTCCCTCCCTCTGTTGCCGCGGGCCCCTCACACCCTGCCTGGGAAGCCCCTCTAGCCTCACCAGACTCTCCCTCCTGGCTCCTGTCCCAGCCTGGCAGCCGGACTTTGGCCACCTAGCCAGAGCTGCCCACCAGCCAGGGCACCTCCCCAGCTGTGTTTGGTCAGCTTTGGCGGCCAACGGGGGAAACCCAAGGCTCTCCGGGTGGAAGAGGCAGCCTCCGTCCCCAACCCCGACCGCCAGCCAATGCCAGCTGTCCGTCCACTCGACAGAAAAACACACGCTGGCCGCCTGCCCCCAGGGCGTTTCCAGAAGAGAAATTTAATCTAATTTACATACTTCTAGGTACATCGATAACCAAAATGTGGCCACTGGAAAAAGTTAAAAGGTCAATCAGCTCCCAGTTTCTAGCTGGCCCGGGATTGCAAAATAAAAAGATCCACGTTCCTTATTCTCTACACAAAACGCGTTTTTAAAAAAGTGAGAGGTCTAGGGAGCTATACATAGAAAGCAACAGTGAAAAGGGGGAAGGGGGGGCCAGGAGTAGGGGAGGAGGGTCCAACCCCCCACCCCACCCTCCTGGGCCCCCTGGAGTCCTCGAGGGCAGGAGGCAGCTGTCAGCTCTGAGCTCTCCCCAGCTGGGAGGGCCCCTCTCAAGGGGCAGCCAACAAGGATTTCCGTGGCATTGTGGGCTCAGCGGGGGCTCCCAGGCCCCGGTGGGCCACAGAGGGAGCATGGCTTCCCCTGAGCAAGCACCGTGGCGTGATGTGGTCGTTCAACTTGGGAACTGGGGGGCTAGGGCAGGTCCCAGGTCTCACGAGGTGCGTGTGCGTGTGGGTTTGCCGTGTGCGTGTGGGTGAGAGGATATTCAGGGGGGCCAAGAGGGAACCAGAAACAGGGGTCTTTGGGGTCTTTGCAAAGGGCCACGGGTGACAGGCACAGCCCTGCCTGCCTGCCAGACCTGGCTGCTGCCCCTGCTGGGCCAGGTGGCCATGGGCTGGAGGACAACACCCTGTGGCCCCAGAGTCCTCAGGCTTGAGGGAAGGGCGGCTGGCTGGCTGGCTCCCGGTGCCCCGGCTGTAGTGTGCCCGGCCCCCGAGGGGCACCGGTTTGAGGTTTTGGCTTGCTCCTTTGGAAACGGAAAAGAAAGAGGAAGGACAGGGAAGAGGACACGGAGGAGGGAGAGCAGACAGAGGTGGCACAAGACGGGCTCTGGAATGCTTCTGTGTTAGGGCGCCTGTGCCGCCGCTGTCTGTGCCTGCGGAGCCTGAGGCTCCTCAGACGGGGGGTCCGCTTTGGAGAAATTCATCTCCAGGATGTGCCGCTGTAAGTGCCGCACCCACTCTTCCTGGATGGAGAGAGGGCCCTGGAATTCCACTTCACAGAACCTGTGTGGGGGAAGAGAGAGGGGGGAAGCGGCCAATGCCGTGAGGAGAGGTGGAAGCATGGCTTTGCCTGTAGCCCTGGGCACTCCGAGCTGCCACTCAGAACCCCAAGCTTGAGGGAGGCGGCGCCCAGAAACCACGTGTTTGTGTGTGCACAGCCCCCTCCCCCCAGCACGGGGTCATGGCAGGTCTCCTGAGGAGCAGTTGGTGCTGGGTAAAGGCCGTCTCACTCCCAGGCACCTCCACGCCGACTGCGGGATCTGAGCCGCAGGGGCAGAGGAGCAGATCCTGCCCAGCTCACCAGGCCCTGCAGCGTCAAGTGCGGCCTCAGAGCGCGAGGGCCTGGAGCCCAGAGCTCCTGAGTGGGCCTGAGTGGCCCAAGGCGAGTCATCTCACATCTCCAGAGTCCCAGTTTCCTTGTCTCTGACGTACTCGAGGCACTTTGGTAAGAATTAACCTCTATTTTTCTTCATCAGGCTCTTGCTGAGGGTTTAACTTTTGGGCAGGGGCACAGTGCCATGTGCTTTATAAATATTAAACTTGGTCCTCAAAAAATTCATTAGGTGGGTTTGTTATCCAATGTCTGAATGCTGGGGAGCCTGAGGCCCAGGGCAGCCAGTAAATGCCAGGGCCAGGGTTTGAACCCAGGATCCTGCTGGCTGAAGCTCAGGGCATCAGCATGATGCTCTGAGGCACCGCCTTGTGGGAGGAGCCCTCGGTCTGTGCCCCAGGGCGGCCCCTGTCCCTTTCTAAGTCTCCAGGTGGCCAAGGACCAGCCACGAGGTCTCCCCGGGGCCTGGGGGACAGCGTACCTGCACTTGAGAGTGTAGATGTTGCCGACGAACTTGACGAGTGATGTCTGGGGGGGCCGAGGCACCAGGGAGGGAACCGGCCGCACGCGGGGCGGGGGCTGCCGCGCCTCCTCTAACTTCGGTGGCCGGTCATGGGCCTCCTCGCCCCCTCGGGCGGCCGAGGCATCTGGAGGCCGGGCTTGTCGGCGCTCAAACTCTAAGGAAGGTACGGGGATGCGGATGAGCAGGGGCACCAGGGCCCTGGCATCTCCCAGCCTTCAGCGAGCATGGGGGCGCCCTGGGGCGGGGTGGGGATGCGCGTGGGCGGGGCGCCCGCAGCCCCTTGCCTGCTTCCCTCCCACACCAGCACTCACTACTGATGTTCTGCCGCTGGCGTTCCTCGGCTTTCACGGTGCCCGGCGGGCCGGCTGCCAGAGGCCGCTCGCCACTGTCGGCTGCCCGGCTGGCCTCGGGCCCCGGCTCCCCGCCGACGCCGCGGCTGACCACGGCCAGGCCCCCGGGGGCCAGCCCCAGGGGCGGCCGCTGGTCGCTGTCGCGGCCGTGGCCGGCGCTGCGGAACTTCTTGGTGAAGGGACGGCCGCCCTGGATGTAGCTGCGGTAGGCGCCCACCTTCTGCGGCCGGTGCTTGATCCACTCGCTCAGCGTCTCAATGGGCGAGCCGTTCACGCACCATTCCGTCACCCCGAACTGCCGCAGGTGCGCCCGCGCGTGGCTGGCCAGGGCTTTGCGGTTTTCAAAGTAAAGGCCACACAGCTCGCAGCAGGCCTCGGTGGCTGCAGGCGGAGGGGGTGCTGCTGAGCCACGGCCCCAGGGAGGGCAGGTGCACTCAGATGGCTCTGCCACAAGCCGAGCAAATCCCGCCTCCCGCCTGGGACCTCGACGTGGGGGACCCCACCTGGGGTCAGTGTGCACGCTCAGGCACTGCCCAGCCCTCCCAGGACCCTGCCACCCGCTGCTTACAGGAGTGGGAGGCCTTCTCGTGGAGGGTCTTTGCCTTGAAGGGCAGTTCAGTCTGGATGTAGGTCTTGGCCTTGACCTCTGCGGGGAGGAGGCGGTCCTCCTGCAGGGGCCGCTTGGCTGCCACTGAGCCCAGGTAGCTGGCGGCTGAGGGCTTGGCCCCAGTGATGGGTGTCAGGCTGAGCTCACGGGGAATCTGAGCTGGCCCAGCTCCTGGTTTGCCTGGCCGGCCAGCCAGGGGCGACAGCGGCAGCGGGGACTGCAGGCTGCCCGGGGCTGCCGTGGGGGGCCCATCCTCGGCCAAGGCAGGGGCCAGGTCTCCGGCTGGTGGCTCCTTCTTGATGAGGCACGGCTTGGACTTCTTCTTCAGGATCTCCCGCAGCGTGTCGATGGGCGAGCCGTTCACAGACCACTCAGTCACGCCCATCTGCCGCAGGTGGGAGCGTGCATGGCTTGACAGGCCCTTGCGGTTCTCGAAGAACTCACCGCAGAACTCACAGCGGATGTCGCGCGCCGGCTCGGCCCGGGACGCTGCAGAGGGTCCAGGGTGGGGGGCAGAGGAGAAGGAGGCGGCGGCTGCGGACAGGAAGCCTCCAAGCTCGGAGCTCCTACCAGTGCCGGCTGCCTGCCTGCCTGCCTCTGTGCACGCCCCTGCCACCCCAGCGACCCGCTCCCTCACACGGGCCTCCGGGGCCCTCGTATGCACATCTGGCCAGCCGCCTCTCTGGCTTCTCCCCATGTGATAACGCTGGACGAGCCACTTCCCCTGTCCGAGCCAGTTTCCCTCATGTGCAAACTGGGAGATGAAAGCCCCCAGGCCCGGGGCTTCCTGGGAGAGTCTAAAGTAGGCACAGCTCAGAGCCCGGGGCACAGGGCCAGCAGGTGGCACACATAAGCTCTCAGGCGCAGCCCGGGCCGCCCCTACCTGCTGGGCACACAGTAGGCACTCAATCCACCTGAGCAGAATGGGCACAGTGATGCCATAACAAGGAAGCAAGTGACTGCCACGTATGGGGTTCTCTGTAACCAGGCACCAAGCCAAGTGCTGGGTCCCACTTAACTCTCAGGAAAACCAAAATGGACAGGGGACTCTGCTGATCTCCACCTTCCAAAGGAGCAGACTTGTCTGTGGTCTCACACTGCTAGATTACGGAGGGAAAAAAATCTTGGCTTCCACTTGATGCTAAATGCTGAGCACTTAATTACCAGGAATGTCAGAAAGACACAGTTTAGACATCCATCACCTGACCCTATACTCCTGCCATGGCAGGCATCACAAATGGATTCCTGCTGTCTTTCTCTCCAAGAATCCAGGAAGCAGCCACTACCAATCAACTGACGATGGTGCAAGAGACAGAAACTTTTTCCTACTACCAAAATGACAGAATTCTGCTTTCCCTGTGTTAACAGAACCAAGCAGCAGCTTGGTGACCGGAGCCCATGTATTCAGGATCGCAGTCGGCTCCTGTGTTCCCTGGAGCTGTGCAGCCTCCCTTCCATTACAACCCTGGGTGCTCTGGATACCCACAAGGGGAGGCAGGGAAGAGACCCCTCCGGCTGCTCTCCCTGCCCTGCCACAAGATCACACTTACACAGGTTTAGGGGTGTCAGGTCTTCCCGCGGTGCCCCCCAGGGACTCTCAGAGGGGTGCGGCTCCCCATGAAGGGTCCCTGGCAGCATCTCCCGCTTGATCTCCACCCGCATTTGTTCAGGCTTCAGCTTCTTGGGCAGGGAGGGTGCGGCCAGGCCTGGGAACATCTTCCGGGCCGTGGGAGGAGGAGAGGCAGTTGGTGAGTGGCCCAGAGGGCTGCCTGGCGGCGGTGGCAACTTCTTGGCCAGGGGCGAGAGGTGAAGGTCCGAGGGGCTGCGGGCTTCCAGAGAGCTGCCAGGACCTCCGCTGCCCACCACCTTGGCCAAGGCTTTCGGGCTGGGCCCCGGCGGGTTGGGAGGTCCACCAGGCCGGGACTGGGTCCGTCTCTTCAGGATCTCCCGCAGCGTGTCGATGGGCGAGCCATTGACGTACCACTCGGTCACGCCCATCTGCCGCAGGTGGGAGCGCGCATGGCTCGACAGGCCCTTGCGGTTCTCAAAGAACTCACCGCAGAACTCACAGCGGATGTCCCGCGCTGGCTCAGGGCCGGAGGCTGTGGCAAGAGGAGAGAGTGGCAGTTAGTGTCGTGGGCACTGCTGGTGTGTTCGCCTGCAGGAAGTGTCCTGGACGGCTAGGTGGGGGGGGCAGCGACGTGCCCACAGGTGAGGGTGGTGGTGGAGAGTAGGTGTGAGTGAGGGAGCTGAGGAGTGGGATGGGGGTGGGGGGCAGACACCTGGCAGAAGGGAGGGGGGAGGCTCCAGAGAGAACGCACGCACGCACGCATGCACGGCCCTTGGATCTGGTGCAGGAGGAGGGAACCAAGAACTCCACAGCTCTGCGGGTCCCAGGGAGGATGGGGAGGGCAGGAGGCAGTGGCCTAGGTGCCCCAGGGCCTCCGGACCAGGGGCAGCTGTGGTGCCTGCCACACCTTGAGGCATAATCCCTGCCTTCGACCCTGATTCAGAGACCAGGGTCACAGTCGTGGAGGGGGTGGAAGACCAAGAGAAAGGGCTGAGCAGAGCCAGCCCCCTGCCAACGAGCTCTCTTGGATAGAACTGTCACTGCCAAGGGCCTGTCTCCTCCCTGCCTCGGCAGGGAGAGAGTCGGGAGGGGGCTGTGACCCTCCCCTCCCCCAGGAGGGGCTCCAGGGCCCACAGGGAGGAGAGGACGGCTGAAGAGAGAACCTACAGAGGTTGAGAGGAGACGGCTCCACATCAGAGGCCCAGAAAATGCCGGCGGCTGTGGCGGCCGAGAAGTCCTGCTTCCCCCAGGGGCTGGCCATACCCACGGCCTTCAGCTTGGCCTTCTTGGCCGGCGGTAGGGAGGGGAGCAAGGAGAGGGCCGAAGAGGTGGGAGGCGGCTGCCCCAGCTGGCCCGGGGCACCGTGCCCGAGTGGGAGGCGGAGCTGGACACCGTCCCTCCTGATGAGCCCGTGGAGCACGTCTATGGGGGATCCCTTGGCGTCCGGATCGCTGACGCCCAGGTGGCGCAGGTGGGCACGGGCGTGGCTGGACAGGCCCTTTCGGGTCTCAAACCAGGCACCGCACAGCTGGCAGTCCAGCTCTCTGCCCCCGTCACTATCTAAAGCTGCGGAGACAAAACACAGGGAGGGGAGGGGGCAGTTTCACGGCCGCCACCTTGGCCGGCCTTTTAGGGGACTGAGGCAGGAGGGTCTCGTGTGATTGCTTTTTTTTTCTTTCCAGCTGCCCAGGCACTTTGGAGTCCAAGGTTCCATGCCACAGGAATTATTTGGAGGTCCTGTTCCCCAGCCTTGCCCTCCGGCATCAAGGCGAGTACTGAAGAGCTGGAGGATACGACAGAGCGGACAGGCGGCGACCAAGTTCAAACCCTGATGCTCCTGGGCCCTCTCGCACGGCGCCCTTGCCACAGGCACCACAGGGAATATACGGGGGGCACAGGACAGGAACCCCTCCCTCCAGCCTTGGGACCCTTGCCAAGGGAGCTGTGAGGACAGAGAGGGGGTGCAGAGCAGGGGTTCCCACCTGCTGCCAAGCACCCTATGAGGGCACTTCAAAAAGTGTGCAGAAAATTGGAGTGACAAGGTTAAGCATATTCTGGTGCAAAAGATGGTGAAGTCCATGCACAGCTGATTCATAACACACGCTTCCCATGAACTTTCTGGAAGGCTCCTCGTCTAGCCAGGGGCACACCTGTCAGGGCCCCTGGAGCAGACTCAGGGGAAGCAGTTCCCAGGGGAACGTGAGATGCCACCAGCAGGAGGCCAGACCCCAGTGTGTGGGGGTGGGGTGGGGTCGCCCCCAGACACTAAAGCCCACAAACTACAGCCTCTGCTCCCAAGGGATGCCTGATGTTCCCTCGCTCACTGCTCCCCTGCCTCTATCGGCTGGGCCTCTACCCCTGGGCACTGACAGAGGGGGAGTCGCCTCCCATGAGAACTGGGCTGCCCAGGGGGAATCTCCTGTCCCCCCCTTGACTATCTGCAAGACCCATGATGCTCCGAGCTCCCACCGGGGAAGTCAGGCCCCTAACCCTCGGGCCCAGAGGAGGCCCAGTGCTGAGGATGACCCTGGCAGGACTCAGCAGCCGTAGCCAAGCCTCCAGGGCGGGGGCGGTGGAGAACGGAGTGAGGGAGACAGAAGATCATACGCAAGCGAGCGCCTCAACCACTGATGCCTGACCCAGCCAACCCAAGACGTGGGGCTGCAAGTCCCCCTCTGCCCCTACCCTGGGCCCTAGAGCCCGACCAGAGGCTCCCGCCCTCCCGGCACTGGGACCTCCCTTGGTTCCCTGGACCCACACTCACTGAGGTTCAGGGGCCCTTCGTCATCGGACTGGGGCCACTGCGCCTTGGGGGAGGCCGGCCGGGGGCTCAGGGACAGCTGGGGGCTCTTGTCCTCAGGATTCTTGGGGGTAGGGGAGCCCACCAGGGCCAGCGGCGCCTTCTTGAGGAGCGGAGAGCCGGGTGGATGAGCCAGGCCCTTGGCTGAGAAGCCAGGAGGTGACTTGACGGCTTTGTGGATGGCAGGGGCATCCAGAGGCTTGGCCAGGGTGAGGAGGCCGGGCCGGGGGCCCCCGGAGACCACCTCCTTTGGTGAGCTGGACTTCTTAGCCAGGCTTGGGGGCAGCCCAAGGGGGGCGTCAGGCAGACCCTTCTGCTTCACAAGCTCGTAGAGGAGGTCGATGGGGGCACCGCTGCTCTCAGACTCCGCCACCCCCAGCTGCCGCAGGTGCGAGCGCGCGTGGCTGGACAGGCCCTTGCGGGTCTCGAAGCAGGCGCCGCAGACCTCGCAAGTGGTCAGGCTCTGAGCTGGAGGGCGAGACGGGGGCCGGGGGGAGGGCGGGCTGTGAGGCCTGTGGGCCCAGCTCGCCCACTTCTCCTCTCCCTGAGGGCCCCACTCAGCCAGGTTCCATGAAAGTGTTTTGCCTCTGTCAAGTTCCACCCTCCACCCCCCCACTCCCCATTCTTATAAGGATTCTAAGGAGGCAGGGATGGGCCTGTGTGGTTTGCAAGCAAGGGAACTGAGGCTCAGAGAGGGGAAGAGTTACGCCCAAGGGCACACAGCTGGAGGCTGAGGCCACGTGTGGTCTAGCCAGTGGGGATGCCCCTTCAGAGCCCCAAAGCACCGCATTTGCCCAACACCGACCTGCCAGCCACATGCTCCACCAAGCGAGGGTCACCTGGGCTCAGCCCCACAGACTGAGCCACAGACCCCAGACACAGCCTCAGCGGGACCCCACACCCTCTTCTGTAGAGCTCCTAGCCCTGACTGCGTCTCTGCCTCGCTGGCCCCAAGCTTCAAGGACTGCCCCCCCGCTCATACACACACACACACAAGTGCAAGGCCAGGGCTGTCTGTCCTCTCACACACCTGGGCTCTAGCCCAGGGCCCGAGACTACTCAACCACGACAAACACAGAGGAATCGGTGGCATGCGAAGATTCTGCGCAGCTGAGGAGGGTCAGGGTTGGCAAAGGAACTGGGTCTGAACCAGAAACCCCGCAGCCTCTCTGGACGCCCCGCCCTCACCCAGCTGGGGGGGCACATGTGCTCTGGAAGCTCAAGAGCAAAAGACAGGTGTTGCCTTGGTGCCTGCAGGGAGCCATGGCCAACCTGCGGGCCCCACATGAACCCGCCAGGCCCAAGCGCTCCCCTCTGATTGGGACCAGCCCGGCCAGCACCCCCGCCTGCCACCTGGGCCACTCACCCTTGAGGTCTGGCAGCTCCTGCTTGCTGCCTTGAGAAGCCTCTGCAGCCACTTTGCTGCTCAGCCGACTGGCCACCTGTTCCAAGGCCCCAGTGACAGGCAGGCTCTTCTTAGGGAGTGGGGGGGACCCCAAGTCCACGGCCACCATGGCGTTTTCCTCAGAACCCAGGCCTGCGGGGTGGGGGTGGGGGGACACAGGCTGAGCCCAGGTGGCGGTCAGCCTGTCTACCCGCAGGGGGCGGCCCTTCTTCCTCCATCCTGGGGGCCTGCGCTCACTCTGGGCACAGCTCCTACTCCATGAAGCCTGCGGCCCCACTGACAGCACGGACACTTGGGGGAGGGGACGCAGCGCAAACCTGAGCTGAGCCTCTCCTGGTGGGCACCTCAGACTAAACATCTCTTGGGACAGAACTTGAAAGGGAGGCAACACCTGTCAGGCCAGAGGGTGGAGGTGGTGGGGAGAGGTCGGAAGGGGAACCCCAAAAAGGCAGCCAGGGTCAGGAGCCCCGAAAGCCAATGTGGGGGATGCGGAGGCGGGTGGCTCCTTGTCAGCTTTGGCCTTGTGAGAAAGTGCCACCAGCCAGCCACCCTGGGGCTAGGACTGGTCATAACGCTAAAGCGAGGCCCTCTAGCCTGGACCAACAGTGGACAGGAAGAGTAGGAACCAAAGAACTTCCTGCGAAGTGATGGTGACACCCATCGGGGGTGACGGGTGTCGTGGCCAGAGGAGGAGCAAGGCTGGATTTTGGCCGAATCGCTAGGAAGAAAGGAGCCCGGGAGGCCTGCTTGAGCCTCCAAGTTGAGAGTTGAGAGAGAATGGCGACAGCTCAGAGCAGGAAGCATCTATGTGTGGAGTTGGGGCCTTGGAGGCAGGAGAGAGGCACGGGGCAGGCGGAAGGGCCAGCCAGGTCCCCTGCTCAGTGCGAGTCCTCCAGAGCCAGGGACAGGGCAGTCCAGGCCAGGGGACCCTGGGGCGCAGCGCCACCGAGGACTTTGTCAAAAGTCGCGGGGTCGGGTGGGCACATCTGTCAGAAGGGGCCCGGCCCAAGTGGGTCTCCGCGCCTCAGGGACTGCGGTCGCGGCCTGGGCCCCTCCCGGGGGGCCCCCAGGCGACAGGGACATCTGTCAGGCAGTACGAGGGCGTCGCGGAGCGGCGGCGCAGAGCTTCTGGGCCCGGGGACTCTGCGAGCGGCGACAGGAGCCCAGGAGCCCGCGCCCCTGGACGGCCTAGGGGAGGGAATCCCCGAGACTGGACGGCGGGCGTCGGGGGCGACGGCGGCGGCACGGGCAGGCAGGACACCGACTTCCCCTCCCCGCACCCTCCCGGGCGCGGGCTCTTACCCGGCGGGGGCGCGGGCCCCGGGCCCGGCTCCGGCTCGGCCTTGGGCCCGTCCCGCGACGGCGGCGGCGGCGGCGGCGGCGGCGGGGGTGGGGGCGGCGGCGGCGGCGGCGGCGCGGGGAGGGCCACCGGGCCGGGGCTCGGGGGACCGGACGGGGGCGCCCCCGTGGGCGCGCGCTCCCGGGCGCCCCCCGCGCGCGGCCCCGCCGCCGCCTTGCTCTCCGCTTTTGTCACTCGGCACTGGGCGGTGGAGGCGGCCATCTTGGCTCCGGCGCACGCGGGGCGGCCGCCCCAGGCGGGAGCAGCCGAGCGCCGAGCGCCTCCGCCGCCGAGCCGCTCCGCCCCGCCTCTCGGGCGCGCCCAGGGTGGCCTGCCGAGCGCAGAGCGCCATGAGCGAAAACGCCTGTGCGGGACCGGCGGAGTCGCGGCTGGAGCCACCTCCAACCGCCGTCCCAGGTGGGACCTCGGCTATCGCGACGTCCAGGATGGGAATCCTCCTGCCGCATGCATCCACACCCCGACAGCATCTAGCCTCCCAGAGCCCCGACTGGTAGAGCTAGGACTGCCCCCAAGACCCCACCCCCTCCCCCGGCGCGGACCCTGCCCCATTCATTCTCTGTCTTGCAAGTCTCCCCCTCCAGATCGAGGATCCTGGAAGACAGCTGATCCACAACCCTGAGGAGTCCCCAAGATCGTCCTGGCCATCCCTCGACGGTGCTGCACCACACTCTTGCGGACCCCTCCCCTCCCCTCGGTCGGCACCCAATTTAAACACACTGCCTGCTTCTCCCTCTCCAACACCAAACTGACTGTCCCCAGCTGTTCCTTGACAGCTGGGGTGGGGCCAAACTGACTTGCCCCGCCCCCAGCCTGGCCCCGCCCCCGTCAGCCCTCTAGGGGAGGCGCCTAAGGACAGAGCCCAGACACCCAAAGGCATTCGCTGAAAGACTGGCCACAGCGCCCCCTCCCCGGGGACAGGGCAGGGACAGTGCCACACACACACACACACACACACACACCCCTCCTGTCTTAAGCTGACTCCTCACAACCCAGTGGCTGCACCGGCAGGCTCAACACTACCTGGGGGCTGATCTTAGCTAAAAACGGTGTGCTCCCATCCTTGGGATGCAGGTGCCAGGTAGGGAACTGTGGGTCTCATATACAGGCCCCTGCTGGGGCAACACAGAAGTCAAGGGGGCAGGATGGGAGCTAGAAACTGCCCCCTGCGCACCCTTAGCCATCCTCAAAGGCAGCTGTGCCTCCAAATAGCTCAAGTGGGTGAGCTGAACACCTAGGCTTCAGCAGAGGCAGGACGCTGCGGGTCACATCCCAGTTCGGCCTCTCCTCCTTGTCCGGGGGGAGAGAAGGGGCTTATGGCAGCCCCCCCCCACACACACACTTCGCTTCTACACACTCCTGAGTGGTAGTCTGCAAGGGTTCTGATGGAGCCTGCAGTACAGATCCACATGGAATCTTGCAAACTGCCCCAAGCAGTCCCCGGAGACAATTCCTAACCAGGCATCCTCCGGTCCTCAGAGCCCAGCTAGTTCTCAAGCTCTCTGGTCAAAGGCTCTTGCAAAGTCAGATTTTGTAGACTCTCACTTTTCCACTCCCTGTGCAGGTGCCCAGCCCCAGGCTCCCTCACAGAACAGTTTTACACCCCGATCTCTTAAGCCCCCCGCCCTTACTGGAAACAACCACGGATCAGGACACAAGGCCAAGACTGCCGCTGGCTGGGCGACTGTGGCAAAGCAAAGGACACTCAGCTTCCTGTGCTGTGGTCCTTCCTACAGACCTCAGCCCCCCACCCCCACCACAAACAGAACAGCAACAGTTTGAAGACTGAGTACTCAGCCCGTGCACGGTTATGGGAGGGGATTGTCCACGCTGCTGGAGCAACAGTCCTGGGACCCGAGATTTGTGCTGTCCAGTAAGCTCACCCCTAGCCTCCGACCAGCCATAGTTCAAGTGTTCAACAGCTCCCAGTGACTGGTGGGGACCCCTTCCAGAACAGCGCAGATAGCCACACAGCATCTCCCACATTCCAGAAAGTTCTATCAGACTGCTTTTTGGGTTCCAAAACCCTGACCCCACTTCTTCCAGCTGTGTGACCCTGGGCAGGTTAATTACCTTTCTGTGCCTCAGTCTGTGATCTGTAAAATGGGGATGGTGATGATGATGATGATAATAAAAGTGCCTTCTAGGGTTATGTTGAGGAAATCAGTGTGTTCGTGCATATGAAGTTGCTAAGTGCAGCTTTTGGCTCTTAGAGCTCCATAAGCACTTGTGAAAATGTGTTAGGAAGGGCAGGAAGAGACCATATCCAGAAAAGATTCCTGGCCCACAAATGACCCCCTAAGTGGAAGGGTGGCTGTGTGATTTGACAGCGTTCTTTGGAAAGGGACACAAAACACTTTCAGGAAAACTGAGTGGCTGCTCCCTGCCCCCCAACCCCCAGGGACCCCACCCACCCCACCACCATCCCCTCTGAACTCCAGGGAAGGACCAGGGCTCCAGCCCCAGTCCACTCCCTCCTCTTACCATCTCCGTAGGCCGGCCCAGGGTCCTCGGCCCAGGTGGGCGGGAAGGGCACTGTGAGAGGGAATCGGGGTCTACGAGAGGACAGGAAGCTGCCTGGGGGCCCGCCAGGCTCCCGGCCCAGGGGGCTGGGGGGCAGCTCAGCGGCTGAGGTGGCCAGCAGCTCCTGCAGGATGTTGATGGGCGAGACGGTGAGCTCCCAATTGGTGATGCCGAAGTCGCGCAGGTGCGCCCGGGCGTGGCTGGAGAGGCCGGCGCGCGTGTCAAAGCCGGCCCCACAGAAGTCACAGCGCATCAGGCTGAAGGTGCCTGGGTCGAAGTTCGCCACTGCAGAGAGAGAAAGAGAGAGGCGTGTGGACTGGCTTGGGGAGGGGAGTGGTGGGGAGGGGCGACTCTCCAGTCCCAGCCTCTGCCAGACCCCAGGGCCTCTTATCCTCTGCAGGTTCACACGGCCAGTACCGTTCATCTCCCCTTGGCTGCTCAGGGCCTGCCTGCCTGCCTGCCCGCCCCTTGGCTCTCTGCACCTGCACCTGCATCCCCCTGCCTGGGGGTTTCCCTCTTCACACATCTGGACAACATCAGGGAACTCCGTCCCCAAAGCACATTCTCCAATGGGAGGCTTGTGATCATTTCGGTGAGTATTCGGTAAACAGATTTCTCTTGTCTACTTTTGCTTGTAGTCATCCTGGTGCTATCAGTTAAATATGCAATGGATGAAATGGACAAAAAGGACCTAACACACGCTCCTCTGGATATCCTCCCCTCCACGCCCCCCCCCCCACCTCCTGCAGGTGCACCTAGAGACTTCTAAGCTTCCCCTAACTCCACCAGGACCACTCAATGTCCTGACCACCCACCCGGCTTTCTGGTTGTCTGCTTCTAGAGTACACACACACACACACACACACATACACACATACACACACCATATCAGCATCTCCCCATGTGGGCTCCAGGTCTACCAGTATCACAACCACCCCTGGACCTCCGGGATCAGAATCTCACTGCCTGGGAATCTGCGTACTTCAGTGCAGTTCCTGGGGTTCTAAGCCAGCCGGCGTGTGTGTGTGTGTGTGTGTGTGTGTGTGTGTGTGTGTTGGGGGTGAGGGCAGAGTCTCTCTGGACCTGAATTCCAGGGCAGCAAGAATGACTCTTGCATTCATTGCTGAATCTGCAGTGCCCAGACAGGGGAGATCTCGATGGATCAATTATTTGTCCAATGAAGGGATTAAATTCTCCCCTGGGAGAGATCTGCTGCCTGTTCTCCTTTGGGGCCAGCTGCTGGCACAGCCAGGGCACTGACCTTCAGTGGTAACCTTGGCCCTGACTCAAAGATCTCTCAGCAGAGGAGGCCCCAACATCACCCTCCTTGGTAGTAAGGGAGGGGTTAAGAGTGAGAGTGGGTGGGTTAAGAACTCAGCTATCAATGCCTGCATTGTGGCGCCGTAGGGTAAGCCATCACCTGAGACACCAGCATCCCATGAGACCACCAGTATGCGTCCTGGTTGCTCCACTTCCGATCCACCCCTCACCCACCATGAAGTGCCTGGGAAAGCAACAAAAGATAGCCGAAAGTACCATCCTGGGGAGTGAACCAGCGAATGGAAGATTCTCTCTCCCTCTCTCTCTCTCCTTTCCTTCTATAACTCTGCCTTCCAAATAGGATTTATGTATTTACTTGAAAAGCAGAGTTACAGAGAGAGAGAGAGAGAGAGAGAGAGAGAGAGAATCTTCCATCCGCTGGTTCACTCCCCAGATGGCTGGAAGCCAGGAGCCAGGAATTCCATCTGGGTCTCCCACATGGGTGGCAGGGGCCCAAGCACTTGGGCCATCTTCCGCAGCTTCTCCCAGACCATTAGCAAAGAAGTGGATCAGAACAGGGATGCCACTGCTGCGGCTTTACCTGCTATCCTACAATGCTGGCCCAATAAATAAATAGGAAAAAAAAAAAAGCTAAGAAGAACTCAGCCGCCTGCCTCCTGAGCCTTGGAGGAAGGTGGGTGCTGCACCGAAGTCCCCCCACTCCTACCCTACCTTTTTTCTTTTTCTTCTGGAAGGAGAACCTGCGCTCGATGGCTTTCACCTCCTCGGCGGAGATGAAATGCCGCACGTTGTAGCTGACGCCCACGCGGTTCAGATGGCCCCGCACGTGGTTGGCCAAGCCGATGCCATTGTGGAAACGGTCGGGGCAGTAGGGGCATTTCCGCTCCTCCGGCTTCAGTGCCGCGGCCGGGTCTCCCTCCAAGAGCGTGTCCAGCCCCAGGGGGTCACCCATCGGCGCATCCAAGAGCAGGAAGTCCAAGGGGTGGGTGCCTGCCAGGCCCAGCTCCTCCTCCGGCGGCAGCCTCGGGGGCGCCCGGGCCGCCGCCGCCGCCATCACCTGCGGCCCCAGCCTTGCCACCAGCACGATGGGTACCATCCCTCGGAGCTGTTGCTGCTGCGCGCGCGACGCCTCGGCTGTGCGCAGCGCATCTTGGAAAGTCCGCTTCAGCTCCAGGGCTGGCTGTGGGAGGAGGCTGGGGGTGGCTGGGGCTGGACAGAGCCCATTTTGGGGGGAACAATACATTTCTGAGGTCAGCGCTGCAGCCTCCTCCTCCTCTTCCTCCTCTTCCTCTTCTTCCTCCTCTTCGCTCCACGGGCGCCTCCGGTCCCCCAGCCTCTGCGGGCGGAGGATGCTTTTGCCTCTCCCGAGCTGTAGGGAGTATGGGGTGGACGCCAGCGGTGAGGAAAAGGCCAGCCTTCCAAAAGGACTCTGGCTGGAGCCATGCGCCAGTGGCTTCGACGTTGGGAAATCCCTCACGCCCAGCTGCGGGCAGTCTGGGCGCAAGTCCAGGCCAGGGTCGTATTCAGCAGGGTTCTCCCGCCACACGGGGGCTAGGAACGGCTCAGCTTTGCCAAAGTAATCCACAGCAACATCGGGGAAGCGGGCGTAGGCATCCTGGCTGGTGCCTGGCTGGCTGGCAGGGTCCTGTTCCTCCTGCTCCTCCTCCTCCTCCTCCTCTTCTTCCTCAAAGGTGTCCTCCCTGCCCTCCTCCCAGTGGGGAGGGGCATGCGCCAGCCTCACGTGCTCCCTGAGCAGGCTCTCGCTGGGTGCGGGGAAGCCACACACGACGCAGGCACTCAGCCCCGAGGCGGGGGTGGCTCCGTAGGGGTGATACACAAGGGTGCTGGCGTCCAGGCTGGGGCTAGCGGGCCGGCTGCCACCTGGGAGGGGCTCCTTGGCCGGCTGGCCCGGCGGCTCGCGCACGTGCAGCTTGGCATGCTGCACGAAGGCCCTGGAAGAATTGGTGCCAAACACACACTTGGGGCACTGCAGCCGCGCCTCGCGGCCCTCATCGCCCGGAACTTGTTTCAGCTTCTGGATCTCCTCAATGATTTTCTCCCGCGAGGCCTGGTGCAGCTGCCGGTGCTGCTCCAGGGCCGTGGGGTCAGCAAAGCCCCAGCCACACTCCCCGCAGGCCAGCGGGGCCACGTGGGCGGGAGGCTCCTGGCCCGGGGCCTGGCGGTGTTGGGTCATGTGGTCTAGGAGGTGTTCCTTCTCTTTGAAGTATATGCTGCATTCGATGCACGGGAACACGGCCGGCTCTTCATCCTCGTCCTCGCCCTCGTCCATGCTGGCCACCCCCTCGACCACCTCCTCCAGTAGCTCACACAGGTAGGGCCCTGGCCGGACAGGGGACAGCAGTGGCTGCAGCCGCTCCACGGATGCCTCTGAGTTCACCGTCCAGGTCTGTGTGGCCACCTCTGAGGCCGAGGCAGGCAGGTCCCATTCGGACCGCTGGGACAGCCCATCAAGGTCCTCCAGGTCTTCCGTGGTGCCCACCATGGCCACGTCCATCGTCTTGGGCGTGTCCTCCACTGGCACCAGAACCCTCCTGAAGGAGGGGAGGGGCGGGAGCAGCTGGGGGCGCAGGTCCAAATGCAGCTCTGTGTCCCTGGGGGCCCTTTGCTCGTCGGTATCTCTGAGCCATTCAAACCCGGGGCGGCCCCTGTGGGCCTTCTCCAAGAGCTTTGGGTCACCCTGGTGGTGCAAGAACCTTCTAGAGCCCTCGAGCTCAGCATGGGGTTTCAGGGTTCTCACGATAACCGAGTCCTCGAACCCCTGCTCAGAGGGGTTGCCCTCCCCTGCTTCTTGAGCCAGGGGGTGCTCCCAGGGCCCCTGGCCATCAGGGGGCTCAGGAAAGTGGCCCAGGAGATGGGGTGGCGGAGAGCCTGGCCGGAAGTCCAGGCTGCCTCCATCCCAGCAGCTGCAAGGAAGTGCCAATGAGGGAAAGGTTAGCCACACGCCTTAGTTTGCCTTCCTAGGGTGGTGGTGGGATCCTCTCGGACAGTCTGATGCAGACCCCCCGGAGATCCACTCAGAAGGCAGCCTCAGAGGGGCTGTGTGGGTGAGGGGGGCGGTCCCTCTGGACATTCCCCAAGCTGTGGGTCAAGAGCCAGGTTCAGCTCCCGGGATGCACCAGCCCTAGTGCATTATCTGGGAGGTGGGGGAGGGGACATGCAGAGAGACCACACCCAGGGCCACTTCTACGGAGTGTCTCCCAGTCTGGTGGCACAGTCAACTCTCATCTCTCTCCAGAGGCTGACCTGTGGTCCCAGCTGCTTCTGCGTCCTGGGGCTGATTTAGTTACTTTTGGTCCCCCCTTCTCCCCAGATTTGGTGAATGTCACCTTTGTGGCAGAGCAATTCCAAGGAGAGCACCTTTGCTCTTGCAAGGAGAGGTTGAGGCAACCCCCCCCCCCACACCCCTCTGTTCAGTCTCTGGCCCCAGTGACTGTGAGGTCGGGGGGAGGCGAGACAACCCCTCCAGGCCTGAGTTTTCTGATCCTAAAAACGAGGGTGACTCCCAAGAACTGAACACCCTCCTTGTCCTTATCCAGAGCCTAGGGAGATTTCTCACAGCCGTCATCAAGGAAAGTTTCACCCCCAGCTGGCAAGTGCTTTAAAAAAAATAATAAAAGGCTTGCAACCACAACCTTTGCAAAGGGGGACATGGAATGGTGGCAACACAACCCGGAGCGAAGAAGACACCTGCCCGTGACCAGTGTGAGTCCTCACTACGGTTCTTCCTGGTCACCGCTCCTTTTGTTTCCAAGTTCTCGCCTGCATGAGGGGGACGCTGGATTCCTGGGACGTGGGTTCCAACAAGCGGGCTGGGCTGTGTGGCCCGTCAGGGGCACACGATGCTCACAGGACGGTGCCGAGAGCCTAGCGCGGTGGCTGCCGTTCATATGGAGAGCTCTCATGAATCCTGGTAAGACGATCATTTTTACACCAGCGCCCACCAGGCCGTTTCCTCACACAGGGAGTGGCCGTCGGCCCTGTTATCACTTCCTGCTTTTTACCCAATACAGATCCTGTCCCCTGGATCCTCACATCTGTGAGACGCAGCTCATGGATTCCTTTATGCCCGACGAGAAAGCTGAGGCTCAGAAAGGCCCTAGCATCATTTCAAGGTGGGGAGGAGGTGGGGAGGCACCTAGCAGAGACCAGCCAGGACTTCAAAGGGTCCAACCTCCAGGCCTGGACCCCTCCGCCCCTGCTCCTGGCAGAGATAATGAGAGTTGACTGTGCTCATTCCAGACCTCTCCCACCCCTCCCCACCAAGGGACTAGGCCTGCTGGGAGCCACCTCCTCCTGCCTGGCCTCCTAATTCCCTACTGTGTCCCCTCTCACTCCCCAGGGGGACTTTCTTTCTCTCTCTTTCTCTCTCTCGGGCCTGGGCACCTGCAGCTTACCCCCTGCCCTCCCTGAGGCCAGGGCCAGCATGGCACTCACCAGCTGCTGATCCGATGGGTGGCCGAGGTAGCACAGGGGAGGGCTTCGCTGAGGCCGGGATGGGGCTGCCCATCTGCAACAGAGAGGGGAGACCCTGAGGGGCTGGGGTTCCCCCTGGCTGGGGCCCTCCACACCCCAGCTCCAGGAACCCTGCCGGGGCACCTTGGAAGGGCCCTGCTGGCTCCCACAACCCCTCATCCCAGAGAGCCCTTTGGGCCTCTCTCCACTCCTGAACCCTGAAAGGGGTTTCTTAGTACCAGCTCCCTGGGCTTTCTGCTTCCCTCCCCCCACCAGCCCCGCAACACCTGGCAGCCAGGGTGGGTTTTAGAAGTCAAGCCCTGGCAGGAACTCACCTGGGCTTCTCATTCTACCTACAGGAAGAGCCGGATTGCTAACTGCCACCTGCAAGGCCCTGTGAGGTCAGACTCAGCACTTGTCCAACCACCCTCCTCTGTCTCTGGGCCCCTCACTGCCTCTGTCTGACTGTCCTGCCTTCCTTGTGGAGCCCCCTGTGTGGGCCAGCTAACTCTGGCTGACCTCAGGGGCTTGGCATGTGCTCCTCGCTCTGCCTGGAACACCCTTCTCTGGCCACTTGTTCCAAAGGGAACCCCTGTGAGGTTTGTCTCTCCCTTCCTCTCTCTCTTTCTCTCAGCAGCCCCTTGGAGATGCCTGGCTCCCTCTCTGGATGGCTGCTTGTCACTCACAGCAGTGACTTGCTTGGCCTAGTTCATTACAGGAGCCCATCCAACACCTGGTGCCACCACAGGACGACTCACAAAATACTCGCCAGGCTGGCGTGTGCAGTGACCGAGCCTTGTTGGCCTGAGCTGTGCCTGCCGCCTTCTGGACCCCCTTCCAGGCCCTAAGCCCTAAATTTAATCCCCTCCTGGAATACTGCCCCTCCACCCCCCGACCCCCACCCTACCTCACTAGACAGAGCCAACTCTCCATTATCCGCCTGTAGAGCCAGGGCCTGGAGCGACCACAGGAATCCTGGCCTGCATCTACTCTGCCCGCCGCGCTTGCCTGATGCCGGTGAGCGCGTGCCAATCGGGGCGCGGGCCAATTGTCTGGGCCAAGGTTAACACACTGGGTTGGGGGGGGGGGAGGCGGAGGGCGGGGGAACTTGCGCCCTGTCCAGAACCCAGCAGATGCAACTGCTGGATCACCTTCAACTTGAGGGTGATCCAGAGAGACAGAGGACCGCTGCTGGGGTGAATTCTGGTATTTTTTTCTTTTTTGCCACTGTCCTCACCATTCCATATTTGCCCAGGCAAATTTGAAAGCTGGCCATTTAGGAATCAAGAAATAAAAATGAAGCCAGGGTGGGGTGTGGGGGGCAGCGTGAAGGAAGGGGTGTGTGTGTGTCCAGAAAAGGGGGGGCTACCACCCTGGCTGGGAGGGTCGTCTTTCTGCTGAGTCTTATAAAGGCTGTGATTGCTACACAGGGTCTGCAAAGGCAGGGAGGTTTGCAATGTCTGAAGCAGATTAAAAAAAAAAAAAAACCAAAACCCTGACATTTGGGACCAGACCATGGGAGGGTGGGGGGAAGCTGTCCTGTGGGTAGTAGGATATTAAGTGGCATCTCTAGTCTCCACCCACCAGATGGGAGGAGCAGCCTCCCCACCGCATGGTGATAACAACTGACAATCTTTGCAGATGTTAACAGTGTCCCCCAGTAGGCAGAATCAACAACCCCCCAGCTTCCCCACCCCACCCCCCACCCTGCCTGGTTTGAGAGCCGCTGGGGTGGGGCAGATGGGGATGCTGTGCAGGGTGTGAGAGTTGGTTGATTGATCAACTCTGTGAGCAAGAACCCAAGAAACAGGGTCCCCGGCGAGTCATAGATGCGAACTTCTCTGGAGAAGGCGGTCGGTAGGTTGGGTACCCAGCCCCGGCAGAGCCTGGTGTCCTGTTTGTCCTGCTCCTGAGATTCCAAGGTGTCCCAGATTTGATGATCCTACGATTGCCACTAAGAATTCTCAAGCCAGGGCCGGGGTGGGGGTGGTGGTGGCAGTGCTGCGTTGCCCTCTTTGTCTGAACGGGCTCCCAGTGCAGGCTCCTGTTTTTAATAACTTTGGAGGAAGCAGGCCAAAGCAGGGCCCATGTCCGAGATGCCTGGAGGCCTCCAAGGATGATGATGATGATGATGATGATGGAGGAGGAGGAGGAAGGATCCAGAAGTCCCATTGTGGACAGCTGTTCTTGGGTTAGTGGCCGTGCCAAGAAGGGGGAGGCTCTCATTGGCTCTTGTCACCTGAGGTCTCTCCTGGGAGGACTCGCCATAGAGAGGAGGGCATCCATGAGCAGCTTGAAGCCAGGCGGTGTTGTGGAGCTGCCAAGAATCTAGACTTTGGAGCTGAACAGATTCAAGTTCAAGGCCCAGTGCTGTGACCTGAAGGGCTTGCGTTTCCCAGGCTTGGTTTCCTCTTGTGTGCAGGGCCAGTAATGGGTGCCAGTGAGAACCCACAGAATGCTCCAGCCAGAGGAGCGGCAGTAGAGGGCCAGGGGAGAGGGTGGTTCTGGGGGCGGTGCCAGGTGGTGGTGGGGGGGTGCGGGACAGGGCAAGAGCTAGTTCAAGCAGAAGCCAAAGACAGGACCTGAAGCCTCAGAACCCTCCCATTCGCTCCACACTCTGGTTTCATCCCCAGCAATGATGCATTTTTTGTCCCTAAGCTCCCTGTCCCCCCACACAAGGCCAAGCACACACCAGACATCATCCTCTCTGATCCTTAGCTACACCTGGAAGGCCCGGCTAGAGAGGCAGAGGATGCAAGCAGTGAGGTGGCCCTCCCAGGGTGTCCCTGGGGCCTCTGAGGGCTGAGTGGGAGTGAGGGAGGGCTGGGCTTCAGGGTACACCAGTCGCCCCTCAGAGGCTCTTGGGATTTGCACCTACAGCAGGTGCATGGGGGAAGGCAGGTGGGGCGGGCTAGAGGACAGTGAGAGAGACACAATGTTCCAAGCCCCAGCTTTCCTCCAACCTCCAGACAGAAACTCCACTCCAAGTCAAACCAGCCGCACTCCATGCTACCGGAGAGAACACCCCGTCATTCTGAGGCTATATGACAGATACGCTGGCACTAATACCTGGTTGGCTCCCTGGGGTGGGGAGGGGAGGACTCAGGATGCCCCTGATCTGCCCTTCCCCTCCCTCCAGACCTAGGGTATCTGCTAGGGAAAGAAGAAACACCCCATTTCTCAGAACCAAAGGGGACCCCAGGCTCCCACAGTCAAGATGTCTGCTCCTTCCTGGCCTGGCTGTGTGACTGACAAGGTCCTGCCACCTCTCTGAGTCTCAGGTTTGGAAGAAGGGCTTGCCAAGGTTTCCAGGGTGCCGGGTTAGCCCTTTTGCCCTCCTGGGGTTTCACTCTGCCATGTGGCTGCCAGACACACATATCACCAGCACCTTCAGGCGTTGGCACGGATAAGGGCGGGTGGCGGTGGCAGCTGTGGCGTGCACTAGGGGTGCGGGTGAGGGTGTCTCCTACCTAGATATCTCTTGCTCCATTCTGTCTGGCTCATTGTCCCTTGTCCTCCTGGAGCACCCAGGCTGGGCTAGCAGCTTTCTCCACCACTATGCCACCAGACCTGGTGGCGTGTCAGTGTCCTCTGTCCCAGATGGTAGAAAGGGAATGGGGTGTGTATGTGTGTGTGTGTGCGCACACGCAGTCACCACTGTGCTCCAGTGCCTGGCTCCAAGGGACAGCTGCTCTATAAGCCTCTGAGGATCAGGGTAAGTGTTGCAGGTGGCTGGGGACAGGTCCAGTGTCCTGCAGGACACCAGCGTGGGGATTCCAGATAAAGGGTGTCAGAGTCATGCGGCTGCTGGGCTGTGTGACCGCGGCAGCTTTATTACCCCTTGGAGTCTCAAAGTTTCCCCATCTTGAAATGGAACCATCCTCGGGGCTACTCCACAAGCTTTTCCCACTCAGAGAATGGCATGAGGTGAGTACTCAAAGGGCTTGGCATGGAGGAAACCCCTGATGCGATGTGGATTGCAAACCAAAGTCTTGGAGCAGAAGACGATGAAGGCAGAGGTGTGGTGCATCAGCTCCTTATTTTGCAGCCACAGAGGCTCCTCCCCGCTGCCACAGGCCCTTTGCACTTGCTGTTCCCACCACCCTGCATGCCATTCATTCCTTGTTGCACTTAGATGCCACCCTCTCAGGGTGACAGTTGGGGGCACTTCCAGGTCCCCACCCCCAACCCCAGCCCAGGCACTTCCCTTCCTAATACCCTCACAGCACCTGTCACCACCTGCCCCTGGGATATTTTAGCTGTTGGATTGTCTCCTGTCTCAGAATGCCAGCCCCTTGAGGGCAGGAGCTCTCGCCTTTGATTTTTATTTGTTCATGGGCTGTTTAACTCAGCACCTAGAACACAGCTTGGCACACAGCACCTGCTCAGCATTGACTGCATGAATAACCGATTTTGAGCAGGGACGCCATGTGAGATACATTTTTGCTGGGTAGACCAAGGCACAAAGAAGTGGGGCAGGTGCCCCTGACACCCCACTCTCTCCCCAGCCACTAGAGGGCACAAGCTGTTTAGGTTCGTGATTCAGGAGCTGGGGTACCCAAGATACCAACCAGGAGATAGATGGGAGCAAGGTGTACCTGGGGACGAGGTTGGCCTTGAGGCAGGGAGCTTGGGGTGCTGAGGTGGCCACTTAGACCCCCTGAGGACACTCTGCGCAGAAGATGGAGCCAAGCCAACCTGGGGTTTGAGTCCCAGCTGCTTGCCACTCACTGGGTGGCCTTGGTCCAATCACCAGCTCCCAGAGCACCTGTTTCCTGCGCCCACCCCTCCCCCCCGCAGCCCCTGCCACTTTGAGAAGACAAGGCTCAAGAGGAATCCGAATCCCAAGTCAGCCCCTGCTGGGCTGGGTGACCTGGCTCTCTCTGAGTTTCAGGTGCCAGCTCAGATATACCCTTGGGGCCACAGGGCCCCCCGCTCTTACCAGAAATGCCACCTCTGCCATCCAGAATGTCTCGAGGGCCCTCCTTGGTGACAGGTAGGTAACGGGCAGACCGGAAGATGCCACCTTCCCCCTCAGTGGCCTCGGCCCCACCCTCGATGTCCTCCCGCGGCGCTGGGCCTGGCAGTCTCTCGGGGCCTCGGGGACGATCTGGTGTGGCCAGACCACCTGTCAGGGCCCCCTCCATGAGTACTGTCTGTCTGGCTCCACTCAGTGGCGGGGGCTGGCTCAGCAGGACATTGTGGGTCTAGGGGCAGAGAGAGGGAGATGCTTAGGAAAGAGCCCGAGTTTCCCTTCTTGCAAAACCCCAGTCCTTACCCCGAACACTCAGCTTGCCTGACTTGACCTCCAGTCCAGGTAAGCTCCGTGAATGGTTCTGACACCTCCCCCATCCCCACACACGACCCCGACCCCATCAATCACTCCCCCTTTACCCAGATCCCGCCTTGCCTCAGTTTCCCCACACACACCCATCGGCAATCCCAGCACTTCCCTGCAACGCTGTCTGGTACCCACACACGGCTGAGCTCTCCCCAGCTGTGTCTCCATTCACCATGCACATGCACATCCTCCCCCCACCGCCCCTACAAGTCCCCCCCCCCCCAGTCCTTATGGGTCCACTTTCTTCTCTTCCACTGCCCAAATCAATCCCCTGCACTTTTCCCACACTCCTCCCCCCTTCCCCACCCCTCCGGCCCTTAGGGTTCTCCAGCTTTAACCCCTTCACCCCCACACACAGCCTCAAGTGACCCTAGTCTCAACCCTCTCGCTTTTTCATGCACACCCAGCCTGGGTTTCTCCATTCTGACCACCCCCCCCAAACACACACCCCACCAGCAGATTGCTCTAGTCCTTGGGCCAAAGGGAACCGTGGGGCCCCTGGTTTAGAAATGAGGACCCTGGGGAGGGGGGGCGGTCCTCGCCACCTATAAATACCTTCAAGGTAACGGCGGAAAGTGAAGGGCAGGAATGAGGCGCCCTCCCCGGGGAGACGGTGGGGAGGCCGGGCCCAGGCAACCGGGGCGGGGCCGGGGCTCCAGGCCTGGTTTCAGGCGCTGCCCTCGGGAGCCTGGGGGCTCCCAGGGGGCCCGTCCTTGGGCTGGCAGTCCTGGCGGGGGTCCCTGCCCAGGCCCGAAGGAAGCACCTGCAGGTGCCCACAGGGTGGGCACTGCCCGCGGGGAACGGGCGGGACCGCAACTTCGGAGCACTTTGGCAGCGTGGGGAGGGGGCTCCCGCCCGGACGCCCCCCGGGGGTCGCAGAGGTAGGGGCTGCGCCGCGTTGGCGCACCCCTTAGGGGGGAAAAGGTCCGGGAGATGTGCCCTCCGCCCGTGCACCTCGAGGCGGGAGACCCCGCGGGACGCGCCGAGGTGGGGGGGGACACCTGCCCCAAGACCCCCGCCCCTCCCCCCACCTGCGCGGCCCCGCCCCCACCCAGGCCCCGCCCCTACAGGTCCCGCCCCGCCCCCCACCCCGGGGGGTCCCGCCTGGCCCGGCCCGGCCCGGGCCTCCCCCTCCCCGCTCCGGCTCCGCCCCGCCCGCGGGCTCCCCAGGCCGGGCCGGGCCTCACCGGGGAGGCGGCGCCGCCGGCTGGACGCCGGGGCTTGGAGCTCCCCTCCTCGGTGCGGCCGTCGCTGCCGCTACCGCCGCCGCCGCTCCCGGTGCCGGTGCCGCGGCCTCCGCAGCCGCCGCCGCCTCCACCGCTCGGGGGACATTGTCCCTTTAAATCGCTCCCCCCGCCGCCCCGCCCCCCCGGCGCGCCGCCGTGACCTCAGCGCGACAGCCCCGCCGCGCCGCCATGATGGGGAGGTCCGGGGCGCCCCCTCCCCCCGCGCCACCCCGCCGAGGGGGGGGGCGGCCAGCGGGCGCGCCGCCATATTGGGAGTGGCCCGGCGGGTCACCCTTAAAGGGCCCGCCTGGACCGAGAGTCGGGGGTGAGGGGGCAAGGCTCTGTTGTCATGACAACACTCTTGCCCTTCGGCCCCAATGGCTTTTCATCACCCCAATGGTTCTTCCATTGCTAAGCTCACTATTAGCACCAGAACAGTGGGGAGGGGGCAGAGAAGTTCCAGCACCTCATAAGCCATCGAGGATTCTCCCCAGCCAGTCCTCGCGTCCCTAATCAGCCGTCTTCCAATCCCAAACTCATTCCCTCCTTCTCCATCATTCATACTGGACTTCAGCACCTGCATACACTCCTAGGTCTTCAAAGCTGAACACCTGGTCTCCACCCAGTCTCCAGGACCAGCCTGTTGCCTTCTTCCATCCATCACCCATCCATAAACCCAACTACCCAGCCATTTCCCCACCCACTCATCCATGTACCCCATCCATCAACCACCCATCCATTCAACCCACCACCCACCCAGCTACCCCATCATCCAAGCAAACACCCATCCAACCCACCCATCCCTATCCCATCCACCTGCCATCCATATGCCACACCAGCAAGTACCCAACAAGCCCTACAAAACCCTTCCACCGCGGCTCCCAGATGTCCGTTGGTCAACTGCAAGTTTGTGTGTCCTCTCCGCTAGTGTGTGAGCTCCCCAAACTGTGTGTATCCTGAGTTGTTTTCCCATCGCCCAGCTCAGAGTGTTCTGAGACCTCAAATAAAAGTACATATGTTCGATGTAATCGCTTATCCAATTAACTCAAATATTTCTTAAAATGCGTCAGGCAGTCTATCTGGCTGAACTGCCTATCTGGTCAAACACCCAGCAAAAGCTATCTAATGCACGTTGCCACCTTTCACCTATCCATTCCTGCATGAGTCCAGTGCCTACTTCTTTACCCAGTCATTCACTCAGAGCACAACCATCTCCACACTTCCCTCCAGCTGCCTGCCAGACCCCCAAACCTTCTCTGCTGTAGGCGAGCTGGTCTGGAACTTGGAGAAACCTAGGAAGATGATTCTATCTGGGGTCGGCAGAGCTGGGGACAGGGGCTTCCATGCAAAGCAGGTGCTTGCCCATAACAACAAAGAATACCATGTCGGGAACGCCTTTCACTATGGATCTTCCCCTGTGAATGGGGCACGTTGGATCCATTTTAGAGAGAAACAGAGACTCCTAGGCAGTGGACACTGTAGGTCCTAGCATGGGTGAGAAATCTGCTGACATTGCTCTCTTGCTGAAAGAGAAAAGTTGAGCGAGCTCGGAGTGAGTGTGTGTGTGTGAGTACGTGTGTGTGTGTGTGGAGGCTGGAGTACTCTTTGATCGGCAACACTTAGGGGCAAAGAAGCAACTTTTTTTTTTTTTTTACTGGAATCAAGACTTTACTGGGTGACCTCAGGGTGCTATCTGCAACGATAACCACACTACCCTGAAGGCTGAAGCTGGGTGCATCGGACACCCCCCCCCCCCGAGACGTCAATCTCTGCTCAAGGTCCCCGTGGAGGGGTGGCTCAAGTAGTGCCTCCATTGACACAAGGTGCTTTGAAGGACAGGGGCTGGCCCTGGGAGCATGGCGTCCTTGGATGCTGTAGGCGCTGGACAGCGTCCCCCAAGTGGGTCTGAAAGGTCTCCATCTCAGCCAGTCGCCGCTCCTGAGGGGGTTAGCAGCAGGGGGCTTAGAGCCAGCAGAGGGCTGCACCCCAACCCTTACTCTTACACCCCTCAGACCCACATGTCCCAGGACTGGGCTGGCATCTCACCAGATTTTTCATCCTGTGACTCTCCCTGCTTGGAAAGTCATGCTCAGAATCCGACTCTGAGTTCCTGCAGGGGAAGGGGGTGGGGGGTGTCGGGAGAGCCAGAGGTTAGAGGCTAAGGGAATCCCTTCCAGCTCCTGGTTAGAGACCCAGACATTCAGAGGGGCGGGGCTTGGGGCTGGAGGCGGGGCTTGTATAGACTGGAGGGCGGTGCCTAAGGTGCCTCTGATTCCAGCCTGACCCTGAAGAAAGATGGGATGTCGGAGCTTGGAACGGTCAACAGGAGCTGGGGCTTGGCTAACCCTGAGTGGAGCCGGGGCTGGGTAAGGGAAGCGCTCAGCCTGGCTGCTTGGGGGGCCTGGACTGGCGTATGTGGGGGGTGGGCCCACTTCGGGGCGGGACTGACCAAGAGGCGGGGCCTGAACAGATTACTGGGGGCGCGGCTGACCTAGGGGTATGGCCGTCCAGGCGCGACTGACAGGCACAGCCCCCCCTCCACTCCGGGGGCAGGCCCGTCTTGGCGGGGGCGGGGCTAGCGGCGGGGGTGGGGCTCACCCAGCGCGGAGCCTGGAGTCCAGGTCCTGCAGCTGGCCCCGCAGCTGCTGCTGCTGCTCCGTCAAGGCCCGGATGTGGGTGCTCAGCGACTCCACCAGGCGGGCCAGTGCTTTCTGCTCCTCGCGCAGGGCGGCCACCTCGCCCTGCAGCTCCGTTAGCTATGCGGGAGACATCAGCTGTAATCCGACCCACCCGCCATCGTCCCGCCCCTTCGTCTCCCGGGAGACCCTGTCCTCCTCCCCGTCTGAGTCCCGGGCGCTCGGGCCACGTCACCGCCCGGGGAAGCACGGCTGCGGTCGTGCGAGGGGGTAAAGCCCAGACGGCGGGCTCCGAAAGCGAGATCTCCGGAGCAAGGCGCCGACCGGGGCTGCACCCCACCTTGCCCAGGGGTCGCGGCGTGTCCGGTGCGTGGTCTCGATCTCGCGGCTGGTCCAGCTGGCGCTGCCAGGGCACCGACGGCTTCCGAGGCAGCGAGGCCGAAGCCCCGATTCGGGGTCTGCCGCGGGGCGCGGCGCTGGAGTGCAGGGAGTCCTTGGGGCGCGTCCGCGGTCCCGCAGACGGGCGGCGGCGAGCGGGGCGCCGGGCAGGGACGCTCTGCGTGCGTTGCACCGGCCGCTGCCGCCGCGGGAGTCGGTCCTCATCGGGCCGCGGCCGGGCCCAGCTCCCCGCGCCGAGAAAGCTACGCAGGGACTGGCTCTTGGAGATGAGGGGCGTGTGCTTTGGGAGGTCCCGGGGGGCCACGAAGCCAGGTTTTTCCCCTGCGGACAAGCTGCGGGTGGGGTGGGAAGGTTCAGATCCTGGAAGGACTCCTGACGTGACCCTATGCCGACCTCTGAGCACCACCTCTGGACTTTTAGATCCATAAAACTCCTTTTGACTTATGACCCAGTCCTTAACTTCTATTATACCATTCTCTCTATGACCCCTGCTGTAACTCCAACCTAACCTTTGATCTGTCTGAGCCTAGTCCCTGACCTCTGACCTCTGATGTAATGTGACCCTTGACCTGACCCTTTCCAAAGCCTCTGATTCCAGTGGGACCCTGCACTTGACCTCTGCTCATAAAAGTCTTTCTTCCCAGTGTGAACTTATTTCCTCACCAATCTCTGCATATGATCCTGCCTCCTCCCCCACACCACTGGAATCCAGATCAGACTTGTGGTTACCTGGAGTGGACCTGGGCCGGGGGCGGTAAGAGACGCATCGGCACAGACACAGGCACAGGCCGGCCCTCCTCGATGGCTCGCAGGATGGTGGGCAGGGGTTCTAGGCTGTCACAAGTGGCCTGGCCAGGTAGGCAGGGAGGATGCGGAACATTCAGAACCCACCAGCTTTCTTGCCTCCCTCCTCTGCATCACGGGCTTTGGGCTCGGGGTCGTACCTGGTCCAGCTCTGCAAAGATGGTGCAGAGCTGCGCGTGCAGAACAGCCAACTGGAGCGCCAGGTCGCTGCTGCTCTGATAACCACCGGGGGCTGCGCCGGCATCTACCATGGCCACCTGCTCCAGGAAGCGCTGCATGGCTGGCCCGTGGTCCTCCAGGAAACCATTCATGAAACCCATGTAGGCTTCCTTCTCGCCAAACCTGCGTTGTCAGGGCCAGGCTGGGTGAGTCACGGCAGGCACAGGCCACCCCCCTACGCCCCCTCGCACGGTTTGCCCAGGCTTCCACCACCTACGGGGCACAGTTGGCAAGGTTCTGGATGACCTTGGCGATCAGCGTGAGGGTGCGGGCTGGGCCGGGTGCCGGGTGTTCTGGGGCCAGGCCAAAGAGGCTGGGTGCCAGGATGGCGGGGCACAGGAGCCGCAGGAAGAGGGAGGCACACACCAGTCGGGGGCCCAGCGCCTCAGAGCCGCGAGTTTTGCACGCTTCTCGCCAGCTTGAGAACACGGTGGCCAGCTCTGCCGGGAACCAGCTAAAGGCAGAACAGGGTGGTGGTCAGAGAGAGTATAAAGTTCACACAGGTGATCAAGCTCCTAAACTCAGGGGTCCGTGTTGTGCCACAGTGGATGAAGCCACCACTTGCAAAAAGCCGGCATCCTTTCTGGGGACCTGTTTGAGTCCCGACTGCTCGATTCTGGTCCAGCTCCCTGCTAACGCACCTGGGAAAGCAGCAGAAGATGGCCCAAGTGCTTGGATCCCTGCACCCACATGAGAGACCAGGATAAAGCTACTGGCTCCCAGCTTTGGCTTGGCCCAGCCTTAGCTTTGTGGCTATTTGGGCGAATGAACCAGTGGTTGGAAGATCTCTTTTTGTCTCTCCATATCTGTGTTACTCTGCCCTTCCAACCTAAAGTCAGGCTTTGCAGTTACAAGTGCACTTGGGGTCAGGGTGTAGATTTTGGGATGTGGGGTCACTTGGGGACAGATGTCAGGAGCTTGAGATGTGGTTCAAACAGGACAGAGCTACTATCCACATCCACCATGGCCACCTGGCTCAGGAAGCCTCGTGTGGTTGGAGCATGATCCTTCAGGAAACTCACGCAGTTGAGACTGAAGGAAGATGGGGTGGAGGGGTTACAGGGTCACAAAGAGGGTCAGAAGTCATTGGGGTTGAAGTCCCAAGAGACATGGGATTGGGCATGCAAGTGGAACGCCAAGTTGTGTGGGGTTTGGGAGGCGGGGTCATGGGATTGGGGGAGGGGTCAGGGAATGTGCTTAAAGGACAAGGCATTGGTTTGAGTTACCTGGGTCATGTGGTATGGCCTTGGTTGCAAGCTCTGGCCAATAAAACCTCAGGACACCTAGTTAAACTTGAATCTCTGATAAGCATTGAATATGGTGTTTTGCAGAACCACATCCCAAATATCACATCAAATGTAAGTAAGCATCCCAAGTTTCATCCGGCCACCGTAATTGAGGGTGGGGGGAGGGTTGGTCAAGGTTAGCAGCGGGGCTGCTGGGGCCCCGATTCTCACTCGTAGGAGTGGACGATGGTTTCGAAGACCTCCTCACAGCTGTTCCGGAGTCTGGTCTGGTGCTGGGGCAGCTCTGGGGCAGGACATTTACTGGGGTCCACCTCACAGTCCTCAGTGGAGGCACAGAGACGCTGCACGACCTGCCCTGAAAGCCCAGCACAGTCGCACAGGGGTTGGGGCCACGACCATGCCAAAGCACCACACCCAGCCTTCACCTCTAGCTCCAACTCTCACCACTCATCCTTGGGAGGAGGCCCCAACCGCTCCCGGGATGGTTCCCACCTCCGCAAACACCACACACTGGCAGAAGCATCCAGGCTCCCCGGGAGACTCCCGGCTCTCCCCCTCCCCAGCTCACCCAGGGTCTCCTGCAGGTAATCCTGGGCCACCAGCTTCATGTACTCGTCGATGGCTTTGGTGGCTAACGTGTTTTCCCGGAACAGCAGCGCCTCACGGCCTCCACAGCGAACCAGCTCGGCGGTGCCCAGATCTGTCACCAAAGCCTGGGCGGGGCGGGGCGGGGCGGGGAGGGACAGCACGTGGCGGCGGGGCGCAGACTGAGCCTGGGCAATCCAGGCCCCTGGACCGTCTCTCATACCTGGGGCACGGGCCCGGCCCCTTGTAGCTGATGCACAAGGAGTGCCGGATCTGAATCTTTACCCTCTTAGTCTTGAGTGATGAAACTCAACCCAGGCCCCGCCCCTCAAGTTATCCACAAGTGCAGCTCAAGCCCCGCCCCTGCCAAGAAGTCTCCGCCCCTCCGTGGCTCCGCCCCGTTTAGGCCTCGTCTCCCCGCTGCTGTCCAGCGCACGGGGTCCATCCGTCCGCGCGCCTCACCTGAGCCTGTCCGGTGGCCTGCAGCACGCGCACCATGGCGGCCGCCAGCTCCTCCTTGGCCTGAGCAGGTAGAGCGGGCTCCAGCGCCCCGCAGAGGCGCGCGTAGTGAAAGGTGAGGAACTCCGCCAGCTCCTTGTAGCGTTCAGACGGCAGCACCCGCAGGCGTCGCGCCCGGATCCGTGCCCGCAGCGCCGCGCCCGCCGGCGCCCCGAGCAGCGGGAACCAGCGCTCCAGGCCGGCGGCTGGCGCGCGGGGCACGGCCAGCTCCTCCAGCTCCAGCGCCACGCGGCCCAGCGCCGCAGCCCCGGAGCCGGAGCCGGAGCCACGCAGCCGCAGCGACAGGCGCCGCGCCGGTGGCAGCGCTTCGAAGTGGAAGCGCTCGGCCCAGAAGAGCGGGCCTGGGCCGGCGCGCGGTGCGGTGCGCGCCAGCAGGGCGCCGTCCAGCCACAGCTCGGCGCGCACGCCCGGGGGCGCGGCCGCCGCCGTCCGGGGCAGCCCCTTCGCCTCGTGCACCCACACGCTCAGCCACGTCTCTTCCCGCTCCACGTTGTCCTGTGGCGGGAGGGAGGACGAGAGGGGGCGCGCGTCGGAGATCAGTGGGGGAATGAGGGTGGGGGTCGCGGGAGATTCCGGGGGGGTTCCTGAGGCCCAGAGTGAGGACTTGGCGAGTGCCCGGGAGGAGTGACAACAGGTTTCGGTGCCAGGACTTGATAGAAAGGGGCGGGTCTGACACGCAGAGTTGGCGCGGGTTGGGGTATGGATCGATAGACTAGAAGGGGCGGGGGTCTCCTCGCTGCTGCAGAAGCTGTGGGCGGGGCAGGCGTGTGTCAGGGGGCGGAGCTGGAACGCTGTTTGGGGAGCATAAGAGAGGCGTGCCCGGGAGTGGGCGGGGTGTCCACGTCCAGCCTTCTAGTGCAGGGGTGGGGTGGGGTGGGGTGGATGGCGGGGACAGTGAATGACCTGGCTGGGCTGGAACTGACGACGAAGATCCTGAATCCAGCGGTCTCTCTGAGCGGCAGAGCGACACGAGAAGCAGCGGCTCCCGCCTGCCCATGTAACCTTTGGCACCAGGGGATTCCAAGGTGACGTGGAAGCCAAAGGTGGAGCCACAGGGCTCTGCCCCTAAGCCACCCTCCAGCACCTTGGGGGCCACTCCCCGTGGGGGTGCACCCCCTGCACTTACCTGGAAGCAATGGGGCTCCCCCAGGAGGCTGGGATGCAGCGGCCAGACTCGCACGTCCCGCTCGGCGCCCAGGTCCAGCTCGGAGAGCGTGGCCAGCGATTCCCTAGAGCCTAGAGCACTGGGAGACCTGGGGGGCCTGGTTGGGTGGGGGGAGGGAGGAGGTGAGCAAGGGGTCACTCCTCCTTCCTCCCTACCACCCTGTCGCCCCTACAGGGAGAGGAAGGCTAGGAAACACTCCTTGGATCTAAACAGGATCTGGTCCCCAGGCTCTCTCTCCACCCCTTTCACATGAGGCCCCATCAATTTCAGGATAAACCCAACCCCCGTGACTTCCTGTAGTCCAAGCCTTGCGCTCATCCCCCTTGGTTGAATTCCTTGCTTTCTGAACCCCGGCTGCCCAACCCTGCTTCTGTCGCTTCCTTCAGCCTCTTGGTCATTGTACTTGCTGTTCCCTCTGCTGGAATGCTTTTCCCCACCCCCTCTCGTGGCCGACTTGACTTCCCTCCATCCTTCAGTGCTCGGCTCAAGGGTCCCTTCTTCCCTCACCCGTCCAGACCTGGGTATGTGTTGGCCAACTTTGCTACCAGCCCCTTGGCAACCCTTACCCGTCCCGAGAAGTGTTGGATCCTGCCTCTGACCTGGCCTTTTTCTTCTCTTTCAGTCTCTTGAGCAATCCCTATAGGAAGGAGAGCGTCGGGGGGCTGGGCAGACCCTGTGCTCCCTCCTCCCCAGCTCCATCCCACCCACCCCCACCTGAGATGTCCCAGAGGATCTTGGGTAAATGAGGCCCAGCTCAGGCTATATTAGTAGGAGTGACCAGGGCAGCCAACAGCTCCCATTTCTAAAGCAATCATTACTTTTTTGAAGCTCTACAGATCTCTTGTAACAGCCCACCTAGAGGCTAGCCCATTATTAGGGACATCAGGTGACACAGAGAGCCCGTGCTTTGACCCACACTGCCCAGTGCGAGGCTCCTCTCAGCTCAGTGGGCCTGGGAGTCCCTGCTGCGCCTGTCTCCCCATCATGGAAGACTCACCCTAACATTGTGCACTTGGTTGGGGTTAGCAGTCTCCGTCTCAGTCCTTCCCAGGCTCCGATCTGTGTGAGTGTGTATTGGGGAGATTGGGAAGTCAAATCATTTTGGGGATGCCCGAAGAGATCCCCCAATGCCCCAGCCTGACCTTTCTCCCTGCCACCCTGCCCCAACATTCAAACTTACCTGGGTCTCTGTAGTTCCCCATGGCCACTTGGATGCTGCCTTCGGAGCTGGCACTTCCCACCCGGGGCCGTCGAAGACCCTGTAGGCAGTCAGAAAGAGGAGGCTGGCAGAGGGAGAGGCAAAAGCTGCCTGTCATCCTCCCTCCCACCCCACCTCTGAGGAGGAGGAGGAGGAGCATGGGAGGGGGCGGGGCTGGGGGTGGGCAGTGAATGACCTGGCTGCCTGCTTGCCCAGGCGCCCATCTCACCTCCTCTTCCCCGCCAAATAGCACCAGCCTCCCGTCCAGCAGGGTAAAGCTGCCGATGTCCCAAACAGGTGCATCAGGAGTGGGAGCCTCGGGAATCTGTGGGACAGTGGGCTCCGGCTCTGGGAAGATGGGGGACACACTCAGAGACCCAGGAGCCCTTCCTTGTTCCTCCCTCCAGCCAACCTCTCCATTCGCCGAGCCCCATCTGAGATTCTCTCCTCGGTGCCGCTCAGGAGCCATGCCAGGCTGCGTGTGTGACCTTGGGCCAGTTGCTGCTTCTCCCTGGGCCTTGTCCTCACCAACCCTGTTCCACGGGACCATATCTATCTCTCCACACACTTCCCGTTAATCCATCAGAAATAATCATGAGGCTGTTATAGAGCAAGTGTTGTGGTTCAGTGAGTTAAGCCATCCCTTGGGATGCTCACATCCCATTTCCAAACGTAGCTTCTGCTAATGCACCCTGAGAGGCAGCAGATGCAAGTGCTTGGGTCCCTGCACCCATGTGTGAGACTTGGATGGAGTTCCTGGCTCCTGGCTTCAGCGTGGCCCAGCCCTGGCTGTTGTGGGCATTTGATTTGGAGAGTAAACCAGAGGATAGATGACATAGCACACTCTCTTTCTCTGTTAGCCTTTCAAGTAGCTGAGAAAATAAACATTTTTTTTTAATATTTATTTATCAGATCCTGTTGCTGTGAATTCGTTCTGAGAGGAGGAGTGTGTGGGGGGGTGCAGGAGACACAGAGTCACCACACAGACCCTGGGAGTCAGGTGAAAGTGGGCCAGAGGTGAGCAGCCTGCAGACTCGTTTATTTCAGTTGGTACAGCAGCTTAAATAGCCAAGGCAGCCAATCCGGTCAAGGGGCGGTTTATGCCCTAACCAATCACAGCCTGTTGCCAGGCAGTTTCCGAAGCCATCCAATCACAACCTATTGCCAGGCAGGCTCCATTGCCATGTGGTTTCCAAAGCCATTCCTAAGTAACTGAAGCTTGCTTGCCAGCGGCCATCTTGGCATGGCCATCTCATTCCAACACATTGGCCAGCATTGTGACACAGTTAAGCCACCATCTGCAATGTTGGCATCCATTATGATTGCTGGTTCGAGTCCTGGCTGCTCCACTTCCAATGCATCTTCCCACTAATGCACCTTGGGAGGCAGCAGACTCAAGTGCTTGGGTCCCTGCCACCCACATGGGAGACCCAGATGGAGCTGCTGGATCCTGGTGTGGGCCTGGCACAGCTCTGGGTATTGTGGCCATTTGAGAAGTGAACCAGCAGATGGAAGATACCTCTCTCTGGCTCCCTCTGTAACTAAATACATTTAAAAAAAGTTTTTTTTTAAAAAAGATTTATTTAATTTAAAGGCAGAGTTATATCCATTGGTTCACTACCCAAATGGCCAGGACTGGGCCAGGCCAAAGCTGGGAGCCAGGAACTCCATCTAAGTCTCCCACTTGGATGCCAGGGGCCCAAGCACTTGGGCCATCTTCCACTGTTTTCCCAGGCACATTAGCAGGGAGCTGGATCAGAAGTGGAGAAGCTGGGACTCGAACTGGCCCATATGATATTTTGGTGTTGGTGCTACAAACAGCGGCTTAACCCGCTACGCCGTAGCACCAGCCACAAAAACTATTGTAACAGAAGCCTAGGGCTGTTGAATGGCTTGCTAGGGTCACACAGCTTGTGAATAGCTGAGCCAGGCTTCAGAGACAAACATTTCTTCTCTTAATCAAAACAGTGGGTAGATCTAATAGGTTAAAAAAAAAAAAAAGACCAGAAGCCAAGAACTATGGGAACTATGGTTCCTTACCTAAACAACTAATCTAAGGCAGAAAGTATTCAAAGTTTGAGAAAGGAACAAAGTTTGGCCACAAGGGGGGGTCACTTTCTTGGGGAAGGGACGGTGTTGGCCAGTGAGGTCAGGGAGGACGTCCAACAGGGGAGAAGAGTTTGAACCAGAGAAGCCTCAGGTGCCAGTTGGAGGAACTAGGTTTTATCCTGGGAGTAATGGGAGGTGTTAGGGTAGGTGATGAGAGGATCTGCTCAGGAGTCAGCTGTCTCCGGGTCTCGTGGTGTGGGGATTGCTTGGTTGCAGAGTGGGAGTATGAGGGGGGCCATTTGGGACACTTGCATCTCATATCAGTGACTGGGTCCACATCCCTGGCTTCTCACTTTTTTCAAATATCGATTCATTTATTTGAGAGACAGAGTTAGAGAGAGAGAGAGAGAGATCGAGAGAGAGAGAGATCGAGAGAGATCTTCCATCTGCTGGTTCACTCCCCAAATGGCCACAATGGTCGGAGCTTGGGGGAAGTCAGGAGCCAGGGGCCAGGAGCTTCCTCTGGGTCTCCCATGGGGGTGTAGGGGCCCAAGCACTTGGGCCATCTTCTGCCGTTTCCCAGGCCATCAACAGAGAGCTGGAACAGAAGTGGAACAGCTGGGACTCGAACCGGTGCTCATATGGGATGCTGGCACTGCAGGTGGCAGCTTTACCTGCTATGCCACAGCGCCAGCTCCCAGAGCCTTCTTCTGAAGTTCATTTTTCATCAGATTCTGGCTTCAGCCTGAGCCAGTGCTGGCTGCTGTGGGCATTTGAGGGAATGAACCAGCAAATGAAAGCTAACTCTCTCTCTCCCTCTCAATCTGTCTCTTAAATAAAAATAAATACAGTTGTTTTTTAAAGCTGGAGATATGAATGAGAGAGTTAAATGAACTTCCAGCAGTTAGCCCTCTACTCTCTAGCTTTACCACCAGTGGCTGTTAAGGGACAACCACCATGCATGAATAGGTCACTTCCAGTATGCAGTGTCCCAAGGCACTCATTTCCATGGCCTCCTGGTCCTCTCTGGATTCCCACTGTGTGAGTCCTGGCACCAGCTATCATTTTAGTGTTGGCGTGTTTGTTGGCTGTCACCTCCTTCCCCCCACCTCCAACCACCACCACCACCATTGCTGTGAGTGTACCAGGCAGAGTGCCAGCTGTCTCAGTCCCTGCTGTATTCTTATTGCCTAAACCAGGGTCTGGCACACAAAATGAAATGTTGCACCCTTCAAGGTAGGGATCGGAATTCCCGTTTAACTGATGGGGCAAACTCAGGCTCCAGGGGGTGCAGAAACTAAGACACAAAGGCTCAAAGGAAGAAGAGCAAGGAGGCGGAGGCAGAGGACCCGCCAAGGACAGACCCAACGGCACCAAGAGCAGTTTGACGTCTGGATGAAGTTACTGCGCCTCTATGGTCCTGCCTCTTCCACAGGCTGGACCACCCGCCATGCCCACAGATACCCCCTCCCTGGCTACTCCCCCAGCCCCTCTCTAGGTGGAAAGAGGGAAGAGCTGGGGCCCCAGTCGCTTCCTGCCTGACTTTCGTACTCCCCACAACTTCCTGTGTCTGTGCGGCTGATGCTTCTTTGGAGGCAAACACGACTAAGCATCCGGCCGCCTAGCCTGGCCAAGCTCAGGGTAGAGGAGTTGGGGGAAGGGGAGAAAGCCACGTACCTGGGGTGTCTGTCTCTGGTTCTGGCTCCGGTGGTGGGGTCTTCTGTTTCCCCCAGAGGGTCTTGGAGAGCCGGAGGCGACTGGTTCGTGACTCCTTGGGGGGTGCAGACAGCACCCGACGGAACAGCGAGCGAGAGGCTGGCTGGGGACTCACCATGGACTCCTGGTGGCTCAGCGCCCTTCCCCAGCCTGCCAGCCGGGCCCAGCGGAACCCTCCGGCCCCTTTCTCCCCGTTGCCCCCTGTGTGCCAGCGGTAGGAGGTCAGTGGCGAGGAGGCTGCCGGCTGGGGCTGGGGAGCCTGGCTCGGTGATGGTGGTGGGTCCATGGCGGGGCTTCTCCTGGGAGGCACAAGACAGGGTCACGGTTCTGCCCAGTGTCTGCCCTCATCTTGGCACCCTCTCCCACTCCCACTCTGCCCCCCAGGGAGGCCCCTTAGCCAGGGGGAGGCCCCTTGCACTTGAGCCCTTACCTAATTCCCTGAAGAGCCCCACAACCCGGCAGACGTCTGTACCCTGCCTGGCTTCCTCACGCTGAGCCTGGGGCCACGTGACCCTGTCTGTCCCTCCCTGCCCCACAGCCAGGCTGGGAGGGCACAGTAGGGGCAGGATGAGGGGGCGGGGACGAGGGAGGTGGCAGAGCAGGTTTCTGACAAGAAGGACCCACCGTGCCTCGCTGGACCAGGCGGCAGCACCTGCTGCTTTCCCCAAAAGCCTCAATTACCTTCTCTGTACAATGGGTACATGCTGAACAAATGTCGGTGAGATTATGGAGAACCCTGAACTCTCAACCATGGCTGGCTGGGTCATGTCTGCGGGGTGCCCCCAAACAGATGTGTCCACCAGAAATATTAGGGTTCGCCATAGATCCAGACTAGAAATAATCCTAGTTCAATGATAGTACAGTGGATGAATGATGGTCTTGTCACACAGTGGAAGATACCTTATCTTGGTTTGTGGAACATGGAATTAAAAGATGGGGGAGGGTGTTAGGTGCGGTGATTAAGATGCTATTTGGGGCCAGCGCTGAAGCTCAATAGGCTAATCCTCCGCCTTGTGGTGCCAGCACACCAGGTTCTAGTCCCAGTCGGGGCGCCGGATTCTGTCCCGGTTGCCCCTCTTCCAGGCCAACTCTCTGCTGTGGCCCGGGAGTGCAGTGGAGGATGGCCCAAGTGCTTGGGCCCTGCACCCCATGGGAGACCAGGAGAAGCACCTGGCTCCTGCCTTCGGATCAGTGCGGTGCGCTGGCCGCAGCATGCTGGCCGCGGCGGCCATTGGAGGGTGAACCAACGGCAAAAAGGAAGACCTTTCTCTCTCTGTCTACTCTGCCTGTCAAAAAATTCAAAAAAGATGCTATTTGGGGGGCTGTGTTGGGGCACAGGGGGTCCAGCAGCTGCCAATGTCCCATATTAGAGTGCTGGGTTGAGCCTCCATTCCTCTGCTTCTGACCCAGCTTCTTTCTAATGCACCTGGAAAAGCAGCAGATGGGAGAGTAGTGGGTCAAGCGGCCACCTGCAGCACCAGCATCCCATAGGGGCACCGGTTCAAGTTCCCACTGCTCCACTTCTGATCCAGCTCCCTGCAATGTGCCTGGGAAAGCAGTGGAAGATGGCCCAAGTGCCTTGATGCTTATACCCACATGGGAGGCCCAGTCCTGGCTGTTGCGGCAATTTGGGGAGTGAATGCATGAAGGATCTCTCTTTGTCTCTGCCTCTCTGTAGTTCTGCCTTTCAAATAAATAAATAAAAAATTTTAATAGGAAGGCAGCAGGTGATGGCTCAAGTGCTTGGGGTCCTGTCAACCATGTGGGAGACTCTGATGGAGTTCCTGGTTCCTGGCTTGGACCTGGCCCAGCCCTTGTCTGTTTCGGTCGTTTGGGAAGTGACCCAGTGGATAAAATTACCCCCCCCCCCGCCCCCCCATGGATAAAAGATCCCTCCCTCTGTTTCTCCCTCTCATGCTGTTCATGCTGTGTCTTGCTTGCTTGCTCGCTTGCTTGACAGGCAGAGTTAGACAGTGAGAGAGAGAGACAGAGAGAAAGGTCTTCCTTCCGTTGGTTCACCCCACAAATGGCTGCTACAGCCAGTGCGCCACGCCGATCTGAAGCCAGAAACCAGGTGCCTCTTCCTGGTCTCCCATGCGGGTGCAGGGCCCAAGCACCTGGGCCATCCTCCACTGCCTTCCAGGCCACAGCAGAGAGTTGGATCGGAAGAGGAGCAACCGGGACAGAATCTGGTGTCCCAACCAGGACTAGAACCCGGTGTGCCGGCGCCGCAGGCAGAGGATTAGCCAAGTGAGCCGCGGTGTCGGCCCTCATGCTGTGTCTTTCAAATAAATAAATTTTCAAAAAAAAAAAAGAGGCTTTTATCCAGGAGTTCGGGTTTGAGTCACAACTCTGGTTGCAATCCAGTCTCCTGCCAGTGGGTATTCTGGGAGGCAGCAGTTGATAGTTCAAAACCAGGATTGATGGGGCCAGTGCTGTGGTGCAGTGGGTTAAAGCCCTGGCCTGAAGTGCCAGCAGACCATACGGGTGCAGGTTCTAGTCCCGGCTGCTCTATTTCTGATCTAGCTCTCTGCTATGGCCTGGGATAGCAGTAGAAGATGGCCCAAGTCCCTAGGCTCCTGCACCCATGTGGGAGACCCAGAAGAAGCTCCTGGCTCCTGGCTTTGGATTGGCGCAGCTCCGGCCATTGCAGTCATCTGGGGAGTGAACCAGCGGATGGAAGACCTCTTTCTCTAACTCTGTCTTTCAAATAAATAAAATAAATCTTAAAAAAAAAAAAAAGTCAGGATTGAGTTTTAGGCTCCCTGCTGCTGCTGCCGCCTTTTTTTTCCCCTCTGGGATTTAGAAAGGAAGGCAGAGCTACTGAGAGAGAGAAGGAGAAGCAGAGAGAGGGAGAGGTCTTCTATCCACCGGTACACTCCCCAATTGGCTACAGTGGCCAGAGCTGGGCCGATCTGAAGCCAGGAGCCAGGAGCTTCTTCTTGGTCTCCCACATAGGGAGACCCAAACACTTGGCCATTTTCTGCTGCTTCCCAGGTGCATTAGCAGGGAGCTGGATTGGAAGTGGAGCAACTGGGACTCGAACCGGTGCTCATATGGGATGCCAATGTCACAGGTGGTGGCTTTACCTGTTATGCCACAATGCCAGCACCCTGAATTCCATTAAAAATATTTTACTTATTTGAGAGACACAGAGAGAACTTCCATTGACTGGTTTACTCCCCAAATGCCTGTAATAGTTGAGTCCAGGACAAAACCAGGAGCCTGCAACTCCATCTGGGTCTCCCACACGGGTGCAGAGGTCCAAACACTTGTGCCGTCTTCTGCTGCTTTCCCAGGTGCATTAGCAGGGAGCGGGATCGGAAGCCAGGAAGAAACTGGCTCTCTGGTATGGGAGGATAGCACTACAGGCAGTGGATTTGAATGGCTGCACCAAGCCAGCCCTGCCTTTTCTTTACTGAAGTGAAAATTCACATAGCACACATTTAACACGTTCTATTTTTTGAGCTGGGTGCTGCCTGCCTGGGTGTGGTTCCTAGCAGAAACTCATCAGCCGTGCATTCTGCTGTGTGATCCTGTATTGGTTACTCCTCCTGTCCATGGTTCCTTGAAGAAATAAAAATGCAAAAGGTGAGTCCACGGTGTTTCTGAGGAATAAGTGAGCGGGTGTCATTCGGACCCAGAAACTGGACTGCAGGGGGTGGCGCGCCAGCTGGCCCCTGTGTCACCGTTTGACGTCCGGGGAGTCACTTCCTCTCTCTCAGACTAGGTTTCCTTGTTTGTATGGCAAGATGATAATATCAGTTTCAAGAGGTTCATAAGGTGAGTCTTTGTTGATTCAACAAATGTCTCCTCAGTGTCTACTACATTGAAGAAGCCCCGGGGAATGAGATAACTGTGGTTCCTGCCTTCCTGAAGCCCACCGGTCACGGAGAGAGACAGATCCTAAATGCGAGCACAGGACATTTGTGGCTAGTGAAGGGCACTGGGATGTGAGCCTTGAGGCACAGCAGGGTAAGCCACTGCCTGAGATAGCTGCATCCCGTATGGACACCGGTTCGAGTCCCGGCTGCTCCACTTCTGCTCCAGCTCTCTGCTAAGGCACCTGGGAAAGCAGCCGCAGATGACTCAAGTGCTTCAGTCCCCGCTACCCATGTGGGAGAATGGCATGGAGTTCCTGGATCCTGGCTTCGGCCACATGCAGTTCTGGGCTGTTGTGGCCATTTGGGGGGGGGGGGGCGGGTGAACCAGCGGATGGAGGATCTCTCTCTCTCTCTCTCTCTCTGTAATTGCCTTTCAAGTAAATAAATAAAAGATTACTTGGAAGGAAATAGATTGGAGTAGATGTTGAGCAGGACTGCTGCTCTTGGAGCTGGAAAAATCAGAGAGGGCTTTCCTGAGGGGGTGACATTTACACTGACGTATAAACAGGAGGTGTATACCAGGTAGAGGAAATAGTTTTTGCAAAGGCAGGGTTGCCAAGAATCCATGGGATGTAGAGGGTAGACTGCATGGGTGTGTGGCCTGTGTAATCCCAAAGGACCCTAGGCTCAGAAGGATCCACTCTGCTGCTTTCCTGAAATTATTGCATTTTTAAAGCAAGGGACCCTGCATTTTTCTTTTGCACTGGGTCTTGTAAACTTTGCAGTCTATTCTGAGTAGGAGGTCTTTATTTCTTGCTTTTATTTTTTAAAAATCTTTTATATAAAGATTGATTCATTTATTTGAAAGTCAGAGTTGAGAGAGAGAGAGAGAGAGAGAGAGAGAGATCTTCCATCTGTTGGTTCATGCCCCAGATGGCTGCAACAGCCAGGGCTGGGCCAGGCTGAAGCCAGAAGATTTCTTTGCGTCTCCCACATGGGTGGCAGAGCCTCAAGCACCTTCCACCACTTTTCCAGGTGCATTAGCAGGGAGCTGGATGGGAAGTGGAGCAGCTGGGACTCAAACCGATGCCCCGTTTGGGATGCTGGTGTCGTAGGCAGTGGCTTTACTCCCTACACCACAATGCCAGCCCCTGTTTTATTATTTTTGACTATCAGATTGTAATTGAATATGTTTGTGGGTTGTGATGTCATATGATATATGCATACAAGGTGGAATGATCAAAGCAAGCTGAGGGGGACGGTGCTGTGGCATAGCAGGCAAAGCTGCTGCCTGCAGTGCCAGCATCCCATGTGGGCGCCGGTTTGAGACCCGGTTGCTCCACTTCTGATCCAGCTCTCTTCTGTGGCCTGGGAAAGCGGTGGAAGATAGCCCAAGTCCTGCACCCATGTGGGGGACCTGGAGGAAGCTCCTGGCTCCTGGCTTTGGATTGGTGCAGCTCTGACTGTTTCAGCCAACTGGGGAGTGAACCAGCAAATGGAAGACCTCTCTCTGCCTCTACTTCTCTTTCTGTGTAACTATGACTTTCAGATAAAAAAAGAATCTTCAAAAAAAAAAAAAAAAAGGCAAGCTAAGGAGTGGGGGGTGTCTCTGCACACACAAGTGCACTTCCAAGAGTTTGTGAAGGGGCCAGCACTGTGTCACAGCACGTTAAGCCACTGCTTGGAACCCCTGCATCCCAAACTGGAGTGTCTGGGGTCAAGTCCTGGCTACTCTGCTTCCAGTCCAGCTCCCTGCTAATGTGCTTAGGAGTGTGGCAGATGATGGCCCAGGGACCCGGATCCCTGCCACCCATGCAGGAGACCCAGATGGTATTCCTGGCTCCTGGTTTCAGCCTGGACCAGCCCTGGCTGTTTCGACCATTTAGACAGTCAATCAGTGGATGGAAGATCTCTCTCTCTCTCTCATGCTGCCTTTCCAATCAATCAATCAATCTCTCTTTTTTTGAAAAAAGTATTTGTTTATTTATTTCAAAGGCAGAGTTACAGAGAGGCAGAGGCGGGGGGTGGTGGTCTTCCATTCGCTGGTTCACTCCCCAAATGTCCACAATGGCTGGAGCTGGGGCAATCCAAAGCCAGGAGCCAGGAGTTTCTTCTGGGTTTCTCATGTGGGTACAGGGGCCCAAGCACCCAGGCCATCTTTACTGCTTTTCCAGGCCATCAGAGGGCTAGATCGGAAGTGGAGCAGCTGGGACTTGAACTGGTGCCCATATGCGATGCTGGCACTGTGGGCAGCAGCTTTACCTGCTACACTACAGTGCTGGCCCTGATCAATCTTTTTAATAAGTTTGTGGAAGCAGCCAGCATTATGGCATGGTGGGTAAAGCTGCCACCTGCAGCACCAGCATCTCATATGGGCACTGGTTTGTGTCTCAGCTGCTCCACTTCCCATCCAGCTCCCTGCTCATGGCCTGGGAAAATAGCAGAAGATGATCCCAAGTACTTGGGCCCCTGCCACCTATGTGGGAGACCTGGATAAAGCTCCTGGCTTCAGCCTGGCCCGGTGCTGGTCATTGTGGCCATTTGGATAGTGAACCAGTGGATGGAAGAGCTCCTCTCTCTGTGTTTCTCTCTTTCTCTCTCTCTGTAACTCTGGCCTTTAAAAAGTTTGTGAAAAATAGAATTAAATAATAAGTTTATTTTGGTGCCCCAAATTTTGAAATATATGGATAATTTTTCCATAATACACTTTTCCATGAACTTTCTGAAGACTTCATTGTTTTTTTAAAAAGATGTTATTTATTTGCTTGGGGGGTAGAGTTACAGACAGAGAGAGGGAGAGACACAGAAAGAGAGAGGTCTTCCACCCACTGGTTCACTCCCCAAATGGCTGCAATGGCTTGAGTGGGGCTGATCCAAAGCCAGGGGCCAGGAGCTTCTTCCAGGTTTCCCAAGTGGATGCAGGGGCCCGAGGACTTGGGCCATCTTCCACTGCTTTCTCAGGTGAATTGTCAGGGAGGTGGATCAGAAGTGGAGCAGCCAGGACTCGTACTGGCGCCCATATGGAATGCCGGCTCTGCATAGCCTACTATGCCACAGCACCAGCCCAGAGACTTCTTATATACATACATTTCAAACCATTTTTGCACCAAAGTAGAATTATCTTGAATTTTTTCTAACCTATTGATTCGCATTTTTTGAAAGACAAAGACAAAGACAGAGGCAGAGAGAGAGAGAGAGAGAGAGATCCCATCTACCTGGTTCACTCTTCAAATGCCCACAACAACTGGAGCTGGGCTAAACCAAAGCCTGGAGCCCAGAATCCAATCCAGGTTATCTACATGGGTGGTGGCAACCCAAGAACTCGAGCCATCATCTGCTGCCTCCCAGGATGACCGACAGCAGGAAGCTGGACTAGAAAGCAGAGCTGGGATTTGAACCCAAGTGCTGATACTGGATGCAGGTGTCTTATGGATACAGCTGGGTCTTATGTGCCATGCCGCAGCCCCTGTCCTGGAATTCTCATCGCAGGTCTGCTCTGGGCAAACTCCAGCAAGACGACAGGTGCAAACACAGAGGAAGCAGGAACAGGTGCTTTCTCTCCAGGGTCTCTTTATTGGAGGTCTGCGGTGGGGGGGATGCTCCTTGAGGGGTGGGCTCTGTTCCGTCTGCGAGAGCTCCTCCTGGCCGTTCTCCTCCTCACAGTCTAGAAAAAGGCAAGGGAGTGTGTGAGGCCTGGGGTTGTGGGTGGCTGGGTTTGCCCTCCTGGAGGTGGGATAGGGACCCAGAGCCAGAGCGCCCACTGCAGGCTGGTGTGGGCAGAGCAGGCGCGTGGCAGGAGGAGGCAGGGAGCCTGAGATAGTCCAGGTGTGACTGAGAGGTGCTTAAGCGGTCGAGGCTGGGGGGCCGGGACAGGGCGAGGCCATGGCTGGGTGGAGGTTGTGTTGGCAGAAGGGGGTGACAGGCGGGGGTCGGGGGCCTCAGACTCACGGCGGCGAAGCGTGGCCAGGTGCGCAGTAGGCCGAAGAGCGCGTCTCCCGGGCAGTCGGTGGACACGAGCTGGCGGTGGCCGAGCAGCGCGTAGTCGGCCCGCAGGAGACCGGCGCGTAGCGCGCAGGCGGGGAGCTGGTCTCGCAGGGCGCGCTGCGCGGCCTCGGTGGGCAGCGCTGCCGTGTAGTTGCCCACGAAGGCCACGCCGAAGCCGCGGGAGTTGTGGCCGAGCGTGTGTGCGCCCACCCAGTGCCAGCCGCGGCCCTCGTACACGTAGCCGTCCGAGCCCACCACGAAACTGCGCAGGGAGGGGAGCGAGAGAGGTAGGCGTCCGGGGGGCACCTTCTCCTTTGGCCAGGAGCCTTGGGACCCCCCCAAGTCCCGGGGGACACCCGACTGCAGCGTGGTACCCCCCCCCGCATTGACCTCTCCTGGTATGCCCCCTGCGTCGCGCCCCTCTCGCCACTTTTTCTCAAGTCTAGCATGTCCTGCCCCAGTCCCAACCCTCTCATAGGCTCTGCCCCTCCCCCAAACCCCGCCTCTGCCCTACTTCCATCTCCGCCCTCAGGGGTCCTACCCTTGGTTATCTTCTTAGAATTGTGCCTATGAAATCTGGTCTCGTTATATAAATAAAATTAAAAAAAAAAAAAAAACAGATTTCCACGGTTCAGCTATTTCTAGTCCTCCATAAGGCCCCGGCCCGAGAATAGACCCTCTCCAACTTAGTCCCACGCTTAGCAAACTCTTCCCCTGTCAAGCCACACCCCCTCGCAAAGGCTCCGCCCCCTCAGCCTCCCACCCGAGCTCCTCCGCCCCGCCCCTGCTCCAGGCCCGGCCTCGCCCACCTGTAGCCTATGTCGTCCCAGCCACGCGTGTCCTGGTGGAAACGTTGCATGGAGCGCATGTCGGCGGCGCAGTGCGCGAAGTCGGTGCAGGCTGGCGCCGGCACGTACGTGTGATGCACGTACAAGAACCCCAGCGGCAGCTGCAGTGGCTTCGGATGGCCCCGGTAGGGCGCTGCGCCCCAGCGGCAGCGCGGGTGGATGGCGGGGCATCCTAAGGGCCAGGGCGTGCAGGGCTGGGGTCAGCAAGCGTTTCCCCGTGACAGCGCGGGTCGGCACCATCCCTCCAGCCTCCTCCCAGGTTTGGGACGAGGGGTCTGGTGTCACCGCACCCTGGCCCCCGTTGGGGGACAGCTGGACTAAAATCGAACACCATCCTTAGCTTTGCTGCAATAGCTTCAGGATAAAGCCCAAGACTTTGAGAGCAGATTTCAAGGCTCTGCGGTCTCTCCAGCTGGCCCTGCCCTGAGCGCTGGGACAGAACAGCCACACTGAGGAAATAAGACTGTGGCATAGCCCCTCCCCTGGAAGCCTGCGATCCCGTGGCCAACAGCTCCTTCACTTCCCATCCAGCTCCCTGCACCTGGGGAAACAGCGGAGGATGGCCCAAATACCTGAGCCCCTGCCACCCACGTGGGAGCTCTGGATGGAGCTCCTGGCTCCTGGCTCCCAAACCTAGGCTGTTGCAACCATTTGGAGAGTGAACCAGTGAATGGAAGATCTCTGTCATTTCAAATACATATATAAATTTTTTTATAGGATGGGGAATCTCCGTTGAGATTCAGCAAACCCAAGAGGTGGCTGAGATGTCGTGAGGTCCAGAGAAGTGAAGCAACTTCCCTGAAGACGCTCTGACCTTGCACTTCAACTCTGCTTTAGCAGAGGCTGAGACTGTTATTGGGAACATCCGCTTCCTCACATTAAAAAAAAAAAAAAAAATCAGGGGCAGATGTGTCATAGTAGGTAAAGCCGCCACCGCAGTGCCAGCATCCCATATGGGCACCAGTTCGAGTCCCGGCTGCTCTGCTTCTGTTCCAACTGCCTGCTAATGTGGCTGGAAAAAGCAGTAGAGGATGCCCCCAAGTGCTTGGGCCTCTGCCACCCACTTGGGAGACCCGGATGAAACTCCTGGCTCCTGGGTTTGGCCTGGCCTAGCCTGTGGCTGTTGGGGCCATCTGGGGAGTAAATCAGCAGATGGAGGATTTCTCTCTCTCTCTCAGCCTTAAAAATTAAAATAAATCTTAAAAAATTATCAAAAAATTAATCAGATGAACTCCTGCTCATCCTTCAAAGCTCCACCACAGCACTGGCTCGCCTGTGCAGCTGTCTCTGCCTCCCAACCAGATACCTGGTTGTGCCTTCTGTGTGCACCCCCCACCACCACCACCCCACCTAGTCCTGGGCTTTCTTGATCACAAAGAGTGGGGAGGAAGAGGGTCAGAGAGGGTGGGGGCCATCTCACCCAGGAAGGCCTCAGTGAACTCCTTGGTGGCGTGGGTAGCCACCTGGGCCAGCTGTTCTTGGCTCATATTCTGCAGCTGGGGGTGGGCTGGCTCCAGGGCCTGTAGCAGGACAAGGGCCCCCAACACCTGCCGTGCCAGGGTAGGGGCCAAAGCCAGAGTGGCCCCATTCTGCCGTCGGAAGTTGCTGCGGAGTCCCGGGTCTCCCGCAACCCCAGCTCCATAGTACTGGCCCAGCAGGTCGCTGAGGGGTAGCCGGGGCTCAGGGTTCCGGCTCAGGTAGTCTCCGAGGAGGATCCCGTCCAGGGCACCATTGAGGAAGGCCATGGTGAGTGCTGACGGCTTGGGGTCCAGGAGTGTGAAGTTCCTTGGGAAAGAGAGCTCATCCCAGCAGCCCTCCGTTCCCAGGCCTGGCTGGCTCGGGATTTGGGGGTCTTGGAGGAAGGTCAGGCCCAGGTCTCCAGCCAGGGTAGCCACCAGGAGGCTGTCCATAGTATTGGGGGACTCGGCTTGGTCTGCTGGGAAGCTGGCTCCAGCACCCCAGGACGCAGCGGCATAGCTATCCAAGGTCAAGTTCACAGCCCTGCGCCCCCGCAACCCTGCCTCCAGCCCCACCAGCAGAGGCTCCACGGCCACGGTTGAGCCATCAGGGGCCAGCACCACCCCATATTCCTGCCCGTCCCGTACATCATGTCTGGTAACTTCCTCCACGAAGCTTAGGAGCTCGGGGCTCAGTGGGCGGGGCTCCCGCGCCGCAGCCTTGAACTCTGGTGCCTCCAGGAGGAAGCCACGGAGTGGGTTGCGGTGGCCAGCGTCCTGCACTGACAACAGCCATGCGGGGGCTGTGTGTCTGGCCTCAGTGGCTGGTGCCTCCTGCTCCAGCTCGGTCAGGGCCTGGATTACAGATTCCATGTTCAAGGGCAAAGAGGCTGCAGATAAGAGAGGACGTGTGAGGCCAGAGGGGCAGCTTCCTGCCTTCCTAAACCTTCCCCAGCCGATTCTGCCTTTTCCTGGCGCTCCCGGCTCTCTTTCTGAGGATCTGGGTCCCGAGCACTGTCCTGGGCAGACAGGGAAACTGAGGCAGGCTGTGTTGGCCCAGGAGTTTGGACCACCTGTGAGCACTGGGGAGACACAGTGGGGTTACGAGCAGGAGAGGGCCAGAGCTAGGCTGGCATTCTAAGACTGTGCCTTTGGCTGCTTTGTGGAGCTGGATTTTGGTGTGTGTGTGTGTGTGTATGTGTGTGTGTGCAGGGATAGACAAGGTAGCCAGGGTGTGGTGGGGTGGTGAGTGATGAAGATGGCAGAGGGGTCCCCCGATACTAAAGGGGTGGGGAAGATGGACAGGTTTAGGTGACAGAGCAGAAGTGGGTGATTTTACAGGGAAAAGTGTCTTAAAGGAAACCCCAGGGGGAGGAGCGGGGCAGGCTTGTGCCTTGTGGGGGGAAGTATCAGTGGCTGTACCTGGGCCCCAGAAGGGCTAGGATCATCTGAGTAGTGGTTGGGTTGTTGAATCATGTTTATTCAATATGTATCATGTGCCAAGCTCCACTCTGGGTGGCTTACGTAACTTAACTCATGTGATCTTCACAACAACCCCGCAAGCTGGGTCCTATCGGCTGCCTTTCATAGCTAAGCCACCCGGAGCACAGAGAGGTTCAGTTACCCACAAAGGCCACACAGCTGGGAAAACGGCAGAGACAGGACTTGAACCCAGGATGCTTTAATCCCCTCCCAGTCCAGAATCTGAGTTCTCCTCCAGACAGCCTGTTCTGTAATTTCTCCATAACCTTGTTCTTCCCTGCATAAAAAATGTCCCCTTCGGTCGGCGCTGTGGCACAGCGGGTTAACGCCCTGGCCTGCAGTGCCAGCATCCCATGTGGGTGCCGTTTTGAGACCTGGCTGCTCCACTTCCCAGCCAGCTCTCTGCTATGGCCTGGGATAGCAGTAAAACATGGTCCAAGTCTTTGGGCCCCTGCACCCGCATGGGAGACCCAGAAGACGTTCCTGGCTTCAGATTGGCACAGCTCCAGCCTTTGCGGCCAATTGGGGAGTGAACCATCGGAAGGAAGACCTCTCTCTCTCTCTTTCTCTCTCTCTCTCTCTCTCTCTCTCTCTGCCTCTCCTCTCTCTGTGTAACTCTGACTTTCAAATAAATAAATAAATCTTTTTTAAAAAAAGTTCCATTCTTCCTCTCTACCAAATGCAATTCTTTCTGTCCTCTCTCCGTGCCTCCTCCTCCAGGAAGCCTTCCTTCCCAGGTCCCAGGTCCCAGGTCCCAGGTCCCAGGTCCTTTCCACCCATTCCTGACCTGATTTCACAGGGCTAGGAACATCTGTATCCCCAGACTGAGAGCTGGGGCCCCTGAGATCTCCAGCCACACCTCACACAGGACCAGAGAGAGGGGAGCGGAGAGTCCCGGCTCCAGGCCTCTGCCTTCCCCCAACCCCGACCCGACCCACCTCTCCCTGGCTCCGGCCACAACAGCAATCCAAGCAGGATCCCGAAGACACCCCAGGTCATCATTGTGGGGTCGCAGCTTCCTGGGGGCAGTGCCCTGACAGTCTCAGCCGGGAACCTTAGCAGGTGCTGTTCAGAGACAGGCACAGAGAACCAAGCAGAGTCTTTGGCCCTCTCAAAGTCCAGCGGTGAATGACACGGTCACCCCCTCGCAGAGCTGTGGGCGGGAGGCAGCAGCAGCAGCAGTGGCAGCGGGGTGGTGGTGGTCAGAGTACCCTAGGCCAAGGTCATCTGGGGCTCAACAGCTCTCCCATCCTGTTCTGTGCCTCTCAGGCTGAAACCAAGGGTCAGTAAGCCAGGCTCAACTTAGGAGGGGCCTGAAGGAGGGGTGGTTCAGAATCCAACAATGTGCCTATTCTCGACAGAGGTAAACTGAGGCTCATCCAGTAAATCCAGCTCTCTCCCAACAGTGACAGCTCTATAGCTGCTGCTGACCACTGCAGAGTACTCTCATTTTCCCACCTGCCGGGCTGGTTAAGACTGGCTGTGTTGTGGCTGGAGGCACAGGGTGGGGGGGAAGGAGCTGTCATTCTGTGTCTCAGCAGATGGTGGGTGCAGGGGCTGAGGGCAGGGGCCAGGAGATATCACCCATTACCTAATTCTAGTCCATGATCCCAAGCCCCCCCCCCCCCCGGGGGGGGGGTTCAGCCTGGGTATTAGGGAGCCTAGCTTTGTCCTAGGAGTTGGCTCCTGGACTCACCTGGCTTGGCTGATAGTCAAGGGTCCTCCGTCTTCCTCTGCCCCGGGGCCTGTGAACGCGTTTCACAGAGTGTGGGTCAATTTCCCCTTTATCCCAGAGCCAGCGGGGGCGGCTCGAGGTGTGTAACCTGCTGAGCCTGTGAATCACTTCCTTATGGACCTCCCACCCCAAAACCAGCCCAGGGAGTTTCCAAAGGCACCCACCAGGCTGGAGACTCAGTGACAGGCAGGCGCTGTACAGGCCTCGGAAAGCCCAGGCTGAGCCCAGAGCTGGGAATCCCCCTGGGAGCCATCACTGGGACCTGCTCAGATGGGAAAGGGGAGATCTCCTCTTCCTGGGGGCCCAGCTCCAACCCCTCCTCCACAGCAACCCAGACACACAGTTAGGGACTCAGGATGTAGGGTGCTGAGGGACCCTGTGTCTGGGGGCCGCACCCCAGGGGAGGCAGAGGCAGAGGCAAGAGTGGCGGATGTTCCTTTTTTTTTTTTTTTTTTTTTTTTTGGACAGGCAGAGTGGACAGTGAGAGAGAGAGAGAGAGAGAGAAAGGTCTTCCTTTGCCGTTGGTTCACCCTCCAATGGCCGCCGCGGCCGGCGCACTGCGCTGATCCGATGGCAGGAGCCAGGAGCCAGGTGCTTTTCCTGGTCTCCCATGGGGTGCAGGGCCCAAGCACCTGGGCCATCCTCCACTGCACTCCCTGGCCACAGCAGAGAGCTGGCCTGGAAGAGGGGCAACCGGGACAGAATCCGGCGCCCCGACTGGGACTAGAACCCGGTGTGCCGGCGCCACTAGGCGGAGGATTAGCCTAGTGAGCCACGGCGCCAGCCCCCCCCCCCCCTTTTTTTTAAGATTCATTTGAGAGGCAGAGTTACAGACAGACAGAGGGAGAGGGAGAGAGAGAGAGACACACACACACACACACACACACAGAGAGAGAGAGAGAGAGAGAGAGAGAGAAATCTTCCATCCTCTGGTTCACTCCCCCAGTGGCTGCAAGGGCCCAGGACCCAGGAACTTCATCTGGGTCTCCCATGTGGGTGGTAGGAACTCAAACATTTAGGCCATCTTCTGCTGCTTTTCCAAGCAGGGAGCGGAGCATATGGGACTTGAACCGGTACCCACATGGGATGCCGGCACTGCAGGCAGTAGCTTTACCCACTACGCCACAGAATCGGCCCCAAGATTTTTCTGAAGCGCCATCTTAGGTTCGGGAAAAACCAGACATAACGTACAGAGAGTTCCTGTAATCTGCACTTGCACAGCCTCCTCCACCGTCAACGCCACGCACCAGTGCAGCACGTTTGTAGCAGTCAATGAACCCATATTGACACATGCTTATCACCCAGAGTCCATCGTCCACATCAGGCATGTGTGCGTGGGTGGGGGAGTTTACAAGAAGTTCATGGAGGAGCCAACGCTGTGGCATAGTGGGAAAAACTGCCACCTGCAGTGCCAGCATCCCATATAGGTGCTGGTTCGAGTCCCGGCTGCTCCTCCTCTGATCCAGCTCTCTGCTGTGACCTGGGAAAGCAGTGGAAGATGGCCCAAGCCCTTGGGCCCCTGCACCCGTGTGGGAGACCCTGAAGAAACTCCTGGCTCCTGGCTTTGGATTGGCACAGCTCCAGGTGTTGTGGCCATTTGGGGAGTGAGCCAATGGATGGAAGACTCACCCCCTCTGTAACTCTACCTTTCAAATAAATAAATCTTTTTTTAAAAAAAGTTCATAGAAAACATGTAGTATGGAAAACTATGCATGATTTCAATTTTTTAAAGATTTATTTATTTATTTGAAAGGCAGAGTTACAGAGAGAAAGAGAGAAAGAGAAAGAGAGAGAGAGAGAGAGGGAGGTCTTCCATCCAGTGGTTCACTCCCCAAATGGCCCCAATGGTCAGAGCTGTGCCGATTCAAAGCCAGGAGCCAGGAGCCTCTTCCAGGTCTCCCACATGGGTGCAGGGGGCCCAAGCACTTGGACCATCTTCTACTGCTTTCCCAGGCACATTAACAGGGAGCCGGCTAGGAAGTGGAGCAGCTGGGACTGGAACCGGTGCCCATATGGGATGCCAGCACTGCGGGCAGAGGCTTTTACCTGCAACGCCACAGTGTCAGCCCCCAAACTTAATTTTGAAAAAAGATTCGTTATTTGAAGGGCAGAGCTGCAGAGAGAGCGAAGCAGAGAGAAATCTCTTCCATTCGCTGGTTCGCTCCCCGGATGCCTGCGGTAGCCAGGGTTGGGTCAGGCCAAAGCCAGGAGCCGAGGACTCCGCCTGGTTCCTTACAGCGGTGGCAGGAGCCCAGATAGTTGGGCCATCATCTGTTGCCTTCCCAGGTGGATTACCAGGGCGTTGGGTTGGAAATGGAGCAGCTGGGACAGGAACCAGTGCTCTGATATGGGATACAGGCCACACGAGGTCCAGCTTAACCCGCTGTGCCATCATCCCAGCCACAGTGTGTAGGACTTCGTGTGGATTTAAGTTTTTCATCTCAGTTGTGTCGATACCAAGGAGTATGTTGGCTGCATCAAATGGTAAGAACAAATTTCATCTGAAAAACAAACAAACAAGCAAAAAGCAGCCAGTACTGGCACTGTGGCACAGTGGGTTAAGCCACCATCTGTTACGCCAGCATCCCATATGGGCACCGGTCTGAGTTCTGTCTGCTCCACTTTTAATCCAGCTCCCTGCTAATGTGTCTGGGAAAGCAGCAGAGATGGCCCAAGTGCTTGGGCCGCTGCACCCATGTGGGAGACCCGGAAGAAGCTCCTAGCTCCTGGCTTTGCCCTGGCCCAATCTTTAAAGAAGGGAGAGGCAGCTTTGGAGAGGTTAGGTAACTTGCCCAAGGTCACACAGCCAGAACCAAGGGCTGTTCCATTAACCCCTGAGGTTTCCAAATCAGAATCAGAGGCATAAAGGCCCTGCCCGGACTGACCTCAGAGCCACTTCTCACCCAGCGTTCACAGGGCCGGCCACATGGGCTGCCCCAACTTCTTTTTTAAATCTTGGAGGAGGGACAGAGGCTGAGTTGTGTTCAAGTGCGTCTCAGGCTGCTTGGGTCTGCTGGGGCAGGCTCCCTCATCTAGGAAGTCCCCCCGGGTTATCCGTCGCTCCTCACTTCCCTTCCTGGCTCCCAGGCTCGGGGTTCCTCCTTCTGTCCCCAGGCCTGTGCTGTGAGATGCTGAGTGTCCTCGCAGGGACCAGGAGGGCCTCGCACAGGCTCAGCGTGGATGGCAGAGAGGGCTGGCTGTGAGCACAGGCAGTCAGATTGAGGATGTGGGGTTGGTTTGGGGTTTGGACTTTCAACCACACACACACCTTCAGGAACCCACCACATTCATTCTGGGCTGGACCCAGGAGGCAGGGGGAAGTCCTTCCCCTCCCCACGTGAGACCCACATGCCAGCAGGGGTCCAGGCCCCTCCAGGCTGCAGAGAAACAGGTGGTCTCGGGTGAGTAGTTGCTAACAACGGCATGGGGCTGGCGCTAACAGGGGAAACACTGGCAGCAGCAGGTGCAGCCATAGGCCCCAGATCTTAAAGATTATTTATTTTATCTGAAAGGTAGAGTTATATATATATATATATGAGATATATATATATATATAATATATAAATATATATATCTCATCCATATGTTGGTTCACTCCCCATACGCCCACAACAGCTGCGGCTGGTGCAGGCCGACATCAGGAGATAAGAACTCTGTCCTGGTCTCCTACATGGGTGGCAGGGGCCCAAATACTTGGGCCATCATTTGTGACCTTCCTAGGCTCATTAGCTGGGATCAGAAGCAGAGCAGGGGGCCGGCACTGTGGCATAGTGGGTAAAGCTGCGCCTGCAATACAGGCATCCCTTATGGATGCCGGTTTGAGACCCGGCTGCTCCACTTCTGATTCAGCTCTCTGCTATGGCCTGGGAAAGCAGTGGAAGAGGGCCCAAGTGCTTGGTCTCTTGCAGCTGTGTGGGAGACCCAGAAGAAGCTCCTGGCTCCTGGCTTCTGATTGGTACAGTTCTGGCCATTGTGGCCATCTATGGAGTGAAGCAGCAGATAAAAGACCTCTTGCTCTCTCTCGCTCAAATAAATAAATAAATAAATAAATCTTAAAAAAAAATAAGAGCAGTAGGGATTGGAGCTGGTGTTTTGCTATGAGAGGCCAGTGTAGCAAGAGGTGGCTTAACCTGCTGTGTCAGCCACAGCACTTGGCCCCCTGAGCTAAGATTTTATGTACCTGTGCTTACTTATTCAAACTTGGTCTTATTAAGAGGTCTCCTACATGGTGCAAGGGCCTAAGCACTTGGGCCATTTTCTACTGCTTTCCCAGGTGCATTAGCAGGGAGCTGGAACTGAAGTGGAGCAGTCGGGATGCGAACCGGTGCCCGTATAGGATGCTGGTGCATTTATTAGAAAGATAGAGAAAAGCAGAGAGACAGATTCAGAGACAGACAGAGATGTCCCATTTGCTGTTCACTTCCCAAATGCCTACAGAAACCAAGGCTGGGCCAGACTGAAGCCAGGAGCTGGGAACTCAGGCTGGGTCTTCCACCTGGGTGGTAGGGACCCCGGTATGTGAGCCTGTCTGTCTGTCTTTCTCCTATTTCTCTCTTCTGTCTCTCTGCCTTGCACATCAGAAAAATGAACGAACAAACCAAACCAAACCAAACCCCTGCTCTGCCACGTCGTCTCTCAGGCAGGTGGCTTTCTTCTTGAGCCCTCATTTTGCCCGTCTCTGAAATGGGTGGATAGTCCTGAGGTCACAGGGTTACTGTGAAGGTTAAAGGAGGTTCAGGGCAGTGCTTAGTAGGGGCTGAGAGAGGAGCTGGGGTCAGGGACAACCTGGATCCCTTCTGTCCTCAAACTCCTGAGCAGAATCCAGTCCAGCCCACGGGGCTTCATCTATTTAATTTTCTTTGGACTGACTCGCACATCTTACATGGATGATTTCTGCCGCTGCGGCACCTGTCCAAACCCAGGGCTTGTCTGCCGGCCCCCAGCACCCGCCCCTCCAACCCTAGCAGCCAGCTGGGCCTGAAGGCTGGGCCCTGAGCCAGTCTGGAGCAGCAGCCAAATTATTCAAAAGCCAGCATTGGCCAGCCCAGGGATTGCTCGAGCCCAGTTTGCCAAAGGGGAAAGCCAGCTGGAGCCGCTGAGCCCGCAGCCTGGAGCCTGTACCATGGGGGCATGCTTCTGGTGGAACAAGGGCGGAGGTGACAGCTCGTCTCTGGGGCACCTGATCCTTGGGGCTGACGAGGAGGGAGTTTTGTAACCGAGGACTCCGGGGTATTGCAGAGATTTGGTGTGCTCAGCCTTCGGTCATGTGCACAGGGACCAAGAACGAGTGTGGGGTAAGTGGTTAGGCAAAGCGCTGGCTCTCCCCCGAGGGAGGATTTGCAGTGCACCCAAAGGCTCCCAGCTGCTTCCCTACGCAAGAGAATGATGCAAGGCAAAGAGCTATAGACATTGATTGAAAATAGTATTTATCTGAAAAGCAGAGAGAGAGAGAGAGAGAGAGAGAGAGGTCTTCCAACCACTAGTTCACTCTCCAAATGGCTTCAATGGCCCAGAGCTGGACTGATCTGAAGCCAGGAGCCAGGAACTTCTTCCTGGTCTCCCAGGCAGGTGCAGGGGCCCAAGGTCTTGGGCCATGTCTACTGCTATCCCAGGCCATAGCAGACAGCTGGATCAGAAGTGGAGCAGCCGAGACTCGAATCAGCACCCATATGGGTTGTCGACATCGCAGGCTAAGACTTTACTCCTTAGGCCATGACACCAGCCCCTTATTTTATTTTCTGCATGAAAGACAGAGCGAGAGTGAGAGCGAGAGCGAGAGCGAGAGCGAGAGCGAGAGCGAGAGAGAGAGAGAGAGAGAGAGATATCTTACATCAACTGGTCCATTCCCCAAATACCTGCAACAGCCAGGGCCAGACTAAGAACTCCATCCGGGTCTCCCACGTGGGTGGCAGGGATCCAACACCTGCGCCATTACCTGCTGCTTTTCCCAGGATGCATTAGCAGGAAGCTGGACTGGAAGTGGACTAGCCAGGACCTGAACAGGCACTTGGTTACGGGATTTGGGTGTACCAAACAGCAGGCCACAATGCCGTCTTCCCCCAGCCCTCCCTGCCCTGGGGAGATCTTAACTGCTTCACCGGGCACTTGCCTTCCTTACTTTCAAAAATATCACCATCAGTTAAAGCTACACCTTGGGGCTGGCACTGTGGCATAGCAGGTGGAGCCGCCACCTGCTGTGCTGGCATCCCATATGGGCGCCGGTTCAAGACCTGGCTGTTCCACTTCCGGTCCAGCTCTCTGTTGCGGCCTGGGAAATGGTAGAAGATGGCCCAAGTGCTTAGGCCTCTGCACTCACATGGGAGACCTGGAGGAAGCTCCTGGCTCCTGACTTCAGCTGAGCTCTGGCAAATGTAGCCATTTTAGGTGTGAACCAGTGGATGGAAGATTCTCTCTCTCTCTCTCTAGCTCTGCCTCTCAAACAAATAAATAAATGAATCTTCAAAACGATTTTACTTATTTGGGAGGGGAGAAGAAAGAGAGCGAGTAAGAGCGAGTACCTCAATCTTCTGGTTTACTCCCCCAGATGTCTGCAACAGCTGGGCTGGGCCAGGCTGAAGTCGGGAGCCGGAGACTCCATCCAGGTCTCCTACGTCGGGGGCAGGAACCCAAGTACCCGAGCCATCACTGCTGCCTCCCGGGGATTGCATTAGCCAGAAACGGGCCTCAGGAGCTGCGGATGGAAGCCAGTTACTCACTAAGGGACATGGAGGCAGCGTTCCCCTGAGGATTTTCACATGTCCAGGTGAGTGCATTCACCTTGTGCAGTTCTTGTCACCAGCTGCTTGTCTCCAGAACCTTCCGATGCTTCCAGCTGAAACTGTCTCCATGAAACACTCACTCCCCACACTCTTCTTTTTTTTTTTTTTTTTGACAGGCAGAATGGACAGTGAGAGAGACAGAGACAGAGAGAAAGGTCTTCCTTTTGCCGGTGGTTCACCCTCCAATGGCCGCCACGGCCGGCGCGCTGCGGCCGGCGCACCGCGCTGATCCGATGGCAGGAGCCAGCAGCCAGGTGCTTTTCCTGGTCTCCCATGGGGTGCAGGGCCCAACCACTTGGGCCATCCTCCACTGCACTCCCTGGCCACAGCTGAGAGCTGGCCTGGAAGAGGGGCAACCGGGACTAGAACCCGGTGTGCCAGCGCCGCTAGGCGGAGGATTAGCCTAGTGAGCCACGGCGCCGGCCCCACACTCTTCTTTTAATACGTCTTTATTTGAGAGGCAGAGCGAGAGCCAGAGTGAGCGAGCGAGAGAGAATCTCTTCCATCCACTGGTTTACTCCCCAATACTCGCAAGAGCCAGGGCTGGGCCAGGCTGAAGCTGGGCTCCAGGAACTCCATCCGGGTCTCCCACATGGGTGCAGGCACACAAGCACTTGAGCCATCACCTGCTACCTTCCTGGTGCATTAGCAGGGAGCTGGACCAGCAGTGGAGCAGCCGGGACTCGAATCGGTGCCCATAAGGGATGCTGGCATTGCAGGCAGTGGCTTAACCCATTCTGCCCCGAAACCAGCCCCTCCTATGCAGTTTTTTAAAGATTTATTTATTTATTTGAAGGGCAGAGTTATAGAGAGACAGAGGCAGAGAGAGAGAGAGAGAGAGAGAGAGAGAGAGATCCTCCATCCTCCATCTGCTCGTTCACTCCCCAAATGGTCACAACAGCCGGAGCTTGGCTGATCTGCAGCCAGGAGCCAGGAGCTTCTTCCAGGTCTCCCGTGTGGGTGCAGGAGCCCAAGGACTTGAGCCATTTTCCACCCCTGTCCCAGGCCATTAGCAGAGAGCTGGATTGGAAGTGAAGCAGCCGGGACTTGAACCTGTGCCCATATAGGATGCTGGCACTGCGGGCAGCTGCTTTACCTGCTAAGCCACAGCCCCCCACCAATGTATTCTTTAAAACCCATCTTAAGAATCCCTTTCCGGGGCCAGCGCCATGGCTCAATAGGCTAATCCTCCACATAGCAGCGCCGGCACACCGGGTTCTAGTCCCGGTCAGGGTGTCAGATTCTTTCCCGGTTGCCCCTCTTCCAGGCCAGCTCTCTGCTGTGGCCTGGGAAGGCAGTGGAGGATGGCCCAAGTGCTTGGGCCCTGCACCCGCATTGGAGACCAGGAGAAGCACCTGGCTCCTGCCTTCGGATCAGCCTGGTGTGCCGGCCGCAGCGCGCCAGCTGTGGCGACCATTGGAGGGTGAACCAACAGCAAAAGGAAGACCTTTCTGTCTCTCTCTCTCACTATCCACTCTGCCTGTCAAAAAAAAAAAAAAAAAAAAAAAAAAGAATCCCTTTCCAAGAAACCATCTTTTTGCCCTGAGGTTTCTGCCTCAATTCAGGGCAGTACCTGAGCTCCTGGCCTCTCTGGCTGGACTCTCCTGGGCCAGGTCAAGTGCCAGGGCTTGCTGTTCTCTCACGGAGTGACCTGTGCCCTAGGGTGGTAACCACCATGGGTGTCTCAACTGTATGCTCCCCGCCAGTGGAGTGGGAGCTCTCTAAGGCCAGGGAGACCCTAGAGCCAGTCCAGGTTCCCCACTGTCCAGGTGGAGAGCTGCCTTTCTCTGTGCCTTGATTTTTCCCATCTCTAAAATGGGAATGATAATCGCTCTCTCCCTCTCTCTCACCCACCCATTTTCTCCTCTGTTGCTGTTATTTGTTTATCTAAGGAGGTGAGATTCCTACAACGTCAAGTGTATCCCTTGGAAAACAACTCAGCTACGTTTTAGTCCATCACAGCATTGTGTAACCGCGCTATCTAGGTCCAAAACATTTTCGTCACCCCAGACGGAAATCCGTGAAGCAATCATGTCCCAGTCCCTCCTCCCGCCGGCCCTCCATAACCACCAATCCGCTTCCTGTCCTTGCAGATCTGTCTGTGCTGAAAGTTCCAGCGCAGTGGCGTCATGTCCTGGCTTCTCTCATTCAGCACCGTGTTTCTGAGGTTCCTCCACGCTGCAGCCAGAGAAAGAAACAGCGGAAGAGGGAGGGGGAGGGGGAGGAAGAAACAGAGGGAGGGAGGGAGAGAGAAGGAGAAAGAGAGGGAGGGAGAGGGGGGAGGGAGGGAGAGAGAGGGGGAGGGAGAGGGGGGAGGGAGGGAGAGAGAGGGGGAGGGAGGGAGGTAGAGAGAGGGAGGGAGAGAGGGGGAGAAGGAGGGGGGAGGGAGGGAGATGGGGTAGGGATGGAGGGATATGGGGGAGGGAGAGAGGGAGAGAGAGGGAGGGAGGGAGGGATATGGGGGAGGGAGAGAGGGAGAGAGAGGGAGGGAGGGAGGAATATGGGGGAGGGAGAGAGGGAGAGAGAGGGAGGGAGGGAGGGGGAGGGAGGGAGGAAGAGAGAGGGAGGGAGGGAGGGGGAAGGAGAGAGAGGGAGAGAGAGAGGAGAGGGGGATGGAGAGGGAAAGGGAGAGAGGGAGGGAGGGGGAGGCAGGGAGAGGTGGAGGGAGAGGGAGGGAGGGAGAGGGGGAGGGAGAAGGAGATGGAGGGAGAGGGAGACAGTCTCTTCTATTCACTGGCTCACCCCCCAAATGCTTCCAACAGCCAGGATCCTGGATCTCCCACATGGGTGGCAGGGACCCCCTGCTGCCTCCCGGGTGCACATGCGCAGGAAGCCGCATGGGCGGTGGGGTTTGCCAGGACTGGAATCGGGCACTCTGAGAGGAGATGCCGGTGCCCTTAATTGCCGCGCCCAATGCCAGCCCCATTTGTACCCACGTTGTGTCTCCACCATGTCCCAGAGCCAGTGAGGAGAGACTCCAGGGGTAGGGATGAGCTCACAGACCCATTTTCTCGGGTGGCCACCGAAGCGGACAGCTATGGCTCAGAGGGGGTGCAGTAGGTGGCCCAAAGTCCCACAAAGTCTGGATCCGGTGGGCGAGCATCATTTACTTCAATTGACTGATTTCTGAGCAGCTTTCAGAAGCATCTTCCGCCTTCTGCAAGCCACGTCCTCTGGGGGCAGGGGCCATGGTGCTGTATGGCCTGGCTCTGTGGGATGCTGACTTCTAACAGCACACAATCTTGTTTGCATCAGCCTGCGGTGGCCTGTGGGTCATGAGCAGCAGCAACCGGTTTCCTGGTGGAGGTGGCCGTGCCACCTTTGCCCCAAGCCACGCTCACTCCTCCTCTGTTTATATCAGCACAGCCATCATAGGCAGGGTGGTTTCCGCTTCCCTGAAATGGGGTAGGTAGGTGCCAGGCACTGCCCTGCCTTCAGTCATTTGAGTTCTGCTGGCCTCTGCATGGAGCCATATTTCCTCTGTTCCTTCTGTGTCTGCCTGACACACAAAAACCGAGCCATCACTCTCATTCCAACCCCAGGACCTTTGCTCCTGCTGCTGGCTCCTTGGGCTGGGAATGCTCATTGAATTCACATCTTCCCATCCTCCTGGGTCACTTGTCTCCTCCAGGGCTCCCTGACCACCTACATGATCTAAATGAGGTTCCTGCCCCTTCCTCAAGACATCGCCTTAGGCAGATCCCTCCTTGGATTTACCTTTTCAATTTGCCTTCCCTGGTTGCACGTCCTGCCTTGTGCCAGCTGCATCCTCTGGCCGGAGACAAGGGTTTAAGGCCTTTTCCACACCCAGCGTCAGAATCCAGGGACAAAGGGGTCCCCGGTTTTCTGTCTCCAACAGACTGTGTGACTCAAGGCAAGTCACTGCCCCTCTCTGGGCCTCCAGCTTAAAAGACAAAGTCCTGGGGCCAGCACTGTGGTGTAGCAGGTAAAGCTGCCATCTGCAATGCCAGCATTCCATATGGACACTGGTTCTAGTCCTGGCTGCTCCACTTCTGATCTTGCTCTGTGCTATGGCCTGGGAAAGCAGTGGCAGATTGCCCAAGTCCTTGGGCCCCTGCACCCATGTGGGAGACCCAGAGAAAGCTCCTGGCTCCTGGCTTCAGATCTGCCCATCTCCAGCCATTGTGGCCATTTGGGGAGTGAACTAGAGGATGTTAGACACTTCTCTCTCTCTCTCTCTCTAACTGCCTCTCAAATAAATAAATATATCTTAAAAAAAATACAAAGCCCTTAACCTGTTCCCCTACTCCACAGTGCTGGTGGAAGCTATGCTTCCCAATCTCCCCCAAAAAGTGAACTCATGATTTTGCACCTGATTTTAGATTCACCCCTCACCTGCTCTCACTGGGTCAGTGTTAAAATGTATTTGACGTTGGCTTACTTGGTCAGCATCCGCACTGTGTGCCCAGCCTCCTGCTGGGAACTTCTGGGCCCGCAAGAGATCCCAGCACAGGGCTTTTTGGCTCTGAGCTTTTGGAGGGGGATTATTGCAGCCAAATACCATCAACGCAATGTGGTCAGGTTAGAGGAGGAAGCAGGATTCAGCCTGGAAAGCAGCATAGAACATTTCTTGGAGGAGGGGTTGCTGCAACTGGGGTTTGGACGCATGAGTAGGAGTTGATCTGGCCAGGAAAAGCAATCTAGCATGGAGAATAGCTTTAGGGGACTTTGGGGAAGGGGGAGAAATAATAAGAAATATTTACAGACTCTCCTAGGGACCGGTTTTATACCCACCTGTCTGTTAGAGCCTCAGACCATCCCCAAGTCACAACTAGGGGGATGAAGCTCTGAGCAGCCAAAAGGCCAGCGAGCTGCTAAGTGGCAGAGCCAGGCCTGGTTGGCTTCTCTTACAGGGGCATTTTTATTGGCTGAGGGTAAAGAGAGTTGTTTCTGATAGGCTGAGGCAGGGGCAGGGGGCAGGGAGGAAGGGAAGAACCCAAGTGGCTGAGGAACCAGAAGGTGGAGGTAATTGGTTAGGTGAGCAAGCAGGCAAAGTCTGATTGGCTGGGGAGTAGGGGCTAGGGCTCTGATTGGCTGAGTGTTAGAGAGGTTTAACTGGCTAAAGAACAGGGACGGGGGTGGGTGGGTGGGTGGGGAGAGTCTGAAGAGGACATCTGATTGGTTGAAAGGAAAGTGGTCGGAACCTGTAGAGTTTATGGACTGAGGGCAAGGGAGGGGTGGAGCCTAATTGCACATGCAACAGGATTGGAACTTGATTGGCTGAAGGAGCCCTGAGCGTGGAATTGGAGTGAATTAAGGCATACGGGGAGGCGGGACCTCTTAACAAGGCCACTTTCTGCCTCCTCTCCAAATCCTGTGTCCCTGGCCTCTGGGACAGAGAGGAACTGACTAATCTCTGAGGATGATGGGGAAATGAAGGCAGGTGCGTGTGTGCGTGTGTGCGTGTGTGTGTGTGTGTGTGTGTGTAGGAAGGCAGGGGCTTGGGTTAGTCTGGGCAAAGGCGCGAGAAGAAGGCTCCGACCCGGATATACCTGGTGAGAAAGGACTCGTCCCCACCCCCCACCACCATCACACTTCTGCCACACTGGCTTGGCCAGTAGGTTTCTGGACCAGGAGGGACAGGTGTCGCTCTCCCCCTTCTCCCCCACCCGCACACGACCCCTCCCTGGGACCCGAGCTCCTGAGGACAAGGACGATGTCCCCAAGCCGTGTCCTTGGTACCCCTTGGGTCTCTACTGGCTTTCTCTTAACCTTTGCCCTGCCTTCCCTTCCGTCCGCTCCAGTGAAAACTCCAGCCTCAGTGTGACCCAGGCCAATCACCCTGGGGTCCTTCTGGCCCTTCTAGGTTGCTCATCCCCTCCCCCAACCCCAGACTTAGCCCCCCCCCCCCCCCCCCCGCCTCTCAGCAAAAGCCCAATGCCACTCCTTGTCATAGCTCTTGCTCCCTCTATAGTCTGCCCCCGGTATTGCAGCCAGAGAGGGCCGGTTCAAGGCTGTGAGGCAGCCCCCATTGCGCTTTACCGAATATATATTCCAGAATCAAACAAACTCAAAACCAAACCTAACCTGATTTAGGGCAGGTGTTTGGTGCGGCAATTAAGACACTGTTTGATGGGACTACCGATCACCGTTTAAGAGGGCCTGGGTTCGAGTCCTGGCTCCATGTCCCATCCCAGCTCCCTGCTAATGCACACCCTGGGAGGCAGCAGATGGTGGCTTAAGAACTTGGGTCCCTGCTACCCCCCCCCCCCGCCCCCAGCAATGCTGGAGACCTGGATGGAGTTCACGCTCCTGGCTTCAGCCTTGACTCAACACCAGCTGTTGTGGGTATTTGCAGGGAGTGGACCAGAGAGGGAAAATCTCCTCGCTTCTGTTTTTTTTCTCTGCTGTCTCTTTGCCTTGCAAATCAAAACAGATAAATAATTTAAAAAAAATACAGCTTGCCGAATTCAGGCCACATTCTTCTTTGCTCAAAACACTCAATGGTACCCAGCTTCTTCAGGGTAAAATAACCCATGTCCTCCGAGTGACCTATGAGAACCTGCATGGTCTGTCCTGTCACCTCCACACCCTCACCTTCTTCCACTTTCTCCCTTGATCACCCTGTTTCAGCCCCAGGGTCTTTGCACATGCTGTGCCCGCTACCTGAATTCCAGCCCCCCGCCCCATCTCCACCAAGGTCTCTACTTAACACATGCTCAGAGAGTCCTTTCCTGTCTCTTATCTGATGCCAGTAACTCTGTGGGAACTTGGCATTTGTGAAGTGATTATGTGCCATGCAAGGAAGGGCATTCCCAGCCGAGGGAACAGCATGTGCCAAGGCTTTGAGGTGGGAGGCATGGTCTCATTTCCGATCTAGGCTATCTCTTGTCCTGCCTCCACCTGCTGGCCCCCTTCTACTTCCCAGCAAGCTCAATGAGTTCCTTTGCCTGTGGCTTCTGACTGAGTCCAATCCATAGGGAGCCACAGCAGGTGTCGGAGGGAGGAGAGTGACGTTACAGTATTTATGCCTTATCTGACTTTAAACTTTTTTTTTTACTTTATTCACTTTTATTAATTTGAAATATATACCCCCTTGCCTGGTTCACCCCCCCTTTTTTTTTGGACTGGCAGAGTTAGACAGTGAGAGAAAGAGAGAGAGAGACAGAGAACCTCCTTCTGTTGGTTCACCTTCCAAATGGCCTCTGCGGCTGGCACGCTACGGCCGGCGCTGTGCCGATCCGAAGCCAGGAGCCAGGTGCTTCCTCCTGGTCTCCCATGTGGGTGCAGGGCCCAAGCACTTGGGCCATCCTCCACTGCCTTCCTGGGCCACAGCAGAGAGCTGGACTGGAGGAGGAGCAACCGGGACTCGAACCGGCGCCCACATGGGATGCCTGTGCTGTAGGCGGAGGCTTAACCTATTATGCCACAGTGCTGGCCCCACACCTGCACCACTTCCCATTCCCACCAGCAGCCAGGGAGCTTCTGCTGCCCCAGGGCCACAGCCACCCGGGGTGGGGTGGGGCCCTGTCTTGCTGCTTCTTATCACTCCCAGACTCTGAGTCTGGCTGTCACCTCCACTTCCTCCTCCCCTCTCTCCCACTCTGACCCCCAGCCTGCTGAACCCTCGGCTCCACGCCGAGAGCTAAGGGCTCTGCTGGCCCTTGGCAATCACCCCACCCCACCCCATCCGTCCATTCCTAGGGCTCTGATCTTTCTGGGCAGCTGACAGTGTCCGTGCCAACCGTCTTCCATCTCCTCCTCCGACTCCCTGCCTGTGCCTTGGCTGTCCTTTTTCAAAGCGCAGCTGTGACCCGCGCTTCTGCATCCCTGCCCTTGTCTCTGTCCACCTCCCTTGCCCGAGTGACCTCTTGATTCACGCCCGTGGCGCCTACTCTCTAACCTGTGCGGGTGACTCACAGACATGTGTCTCGCGATGGGCACTCCTGTGGGGGGTTCAGGCTGCCTCCTGGGTGTCTCTCTGAATGTTCCCATGGACCTCCTAGCCTGAAGGTGACCAGGCTTTCCCAATCTGGGTGCTGTTGACTGTCCGGGCTCGGGGCCATCCTGTGCCTTTTTTGGGGGAATGTTAAGAAGTACCTCTGGTCTTTCTGTCTCCCCAGAGTGGCAGCTAGGAGGATCTCTGGACATTGCCAAGTTGAAGGGGGCAAAAGGGCGGGGATCTTCTTTGTTTAAGAACCACTGGTGTAGCCCAACTCAAAGAGCAAACTCGCAGAACAAACAGCCAGTGCTGGGTAGCAGGGGAGGGACAGAGAGATCTCGCCTCCTGGTCCTCTCTTTTTATAGGAGGATGCAGAATCAGAGCGGCCCCGCGACTTGCCTGGAGCCACACAGCAAGGAAGCCTACTCTTAGAACCTCCAGGCCAGGAGCTTCTGCCGGGTCTCCCAAATGGGTGTCGGGAGCCCAAGCACTTGGGCCATCCTCCACTGCTTTCCTATGTGCATTAGCAGGGAGCTGGATCAGAAGTGGAGCAGCCGAGACTCGAACCGGTACCCATATGGGATGCTGGTGGTGGCTTTACCCAGCCCCTTTTTATTTACTTAAAAGGCAGAGTTACAGAGAGGAGGAAGAGGAGGAGGGGAGATTGATCTTCCATCTGCTAGCTCACTCTCCAAATGGCCAAAGCCAGGAGCCAGGAGCTTCTTCTGGGTCTCCCACTTGGGCGCAGGGGCCCAAGCACTTGGGCCATCTTCTGCTGCTCTCCCAGGTGCATTAGCAGGGAGCTGGATCGAATGTAGAGCAACCGGGACTGAAATCAAATGTGCTTTAAAACCAACCAACCAACCAACCAACACAGGATGCCTCCCCTGCTCATGCACTGTCCATGACTCCCTACTGCCCACCAGATCAACACCTAGCCCCTCAGGCTCACCTCCAAGGCCCTTCATCGTCAGTCCCTGCAGACCCTCTCTCATCCCAAGGCCAGGGAAAGCCACCTACGAAGCCACTCCCTCCAGGTGTCTGTGCCCATGCCCCGCCCCCTCCCCTGCACCTGTTGAAACTGAACCTCTCTCTGCAGCCTCAGCTCGGATGTCACATCCTTCACGTCCTCACCTTCCCTGGCCTGGCTTCTGGGTCCTGCCTGGGGCACAGCTTCTATTACTTGTGTCTCTTCTTCTTCAGCCTGCCATGGATCTCTGCCACCGCCTACCTTCTGAGACCAGAGAGCAGTATTGCCACAAAGAGGGATAAAGAGCTTTCTTCACTATATCACCTGCCAGGGTCAGCCACCCACCCACCCACCCACTCCCCGTGGCTCTGTCTCACATGCAGGCTGGACCCGGCTGGGACAGCTGGGCTGGCCAAGCGTGATATCTTGTCCAGAAGAGTGGGTAAAGTGGTGGTGGTGATGGGGGGGGGGGGAGCAGCACCAGTCTGGTGCTGCCTGGAGGAGGCTGTCATCACCGCAGAGACCCACGGTGGTGTGTTGGGGTTCAGGATTTGGGGGTTCCCAAGGGATGTGGAGTCTGGGCATTCTTGAGGGTCCCAGAGAAGGCTTCTGGGAGGGAGGCTCCAAGGGCCCCCGAAGTGGACCCTTTGTGTAAGCATGGTCAGGGCAGAGGATTGTTGGAGGAAAAGGAGGGTGGTCCTGAGCTCACCAGGGACAAACAGGGAGGGGGGCAGAAAGGGGAATCTAAAAGCTAAGTAGTTTAGGGGCTGCTGCTGTGGTGCATGGGTTAAGCCGCCACCTCCAGTGCAGGAATCCCATATGGGCACCGGTTCGAGTCCCGGCTGCTCCACTTCCAATCCAGCTCCCTGTTGATGCACCTGGGAAAGCAGCAGAAGATGGCCCGAGTGCTTGGGCCCTTGCACCCATGCGGGAGACCCAGAAGATGCTCCTGGCTCCTGGCTTTGGCCTGGCCCAGCCCTGGCTATTTATACATTTATATTTATATTTATACATATTTATATTTATACATGTATAAATATAAATGTATAAATATATATTTTTAAAAGATACATTTATTTTGGTGCAAGTTTTGCAATCTGAGCATACAGGGGGTCTTCATGGAAGTTCCTGGAAAAACAAAAAAAATACATAGTGTGCAAAAACTTCTTTCTTTCGCTTCCTCTCTCTCTCTTTTTCTCTTTTTCTCTCTCTCTCTCCTTCCCTCCCTCCCTTCCTTCCATCCTTCCTTCCCACCAAAGTCGCTTTCATGTGTTAATTCCATTCTGCACCAACTTTTTGAAGTCCCTGCGTCTGCACCCAGTGCCCCGTCTCTCCCTCCTGACTCCCCCTCCCTTGCTGTGTCTCTCCACGCCTCTACACGTCTCTGGAGTTCTCTCCACCTTCCCCAGCTGGGCTGGCGCGGCTAGGGCGGGGGCGTGTCCGGGGTTGGGTGGTTGGGGGGCGGGCCTCGAGGCGCGGCCGGGCGGGGTTAAAGGGCTGCGCCGGCTGCCGGGTGCGGTCAGAGCCGAGGTTGCGGGGCTGGTGGATCCGGATTCAGAGCTGGAGGCTCGGAGACCCGCGGGGTGAGTGCGCCGAGAAGCGTGTGGGGTAGGGGGTGGAGGGGTCCATGATCCTAGGCGCGCGGCGGGTTAGGGTCTTTGCCCAGCGGCTCGGTGACATCGCCCCCCATGCCCACCCCAGGGCGCATGTGTGCACTTGGATGAGTGGGTGACTTGGGGGGTGGTGGCATGCACCTGACCGTGCGCCTGGGAGTCCTGGGAGTATCTTCCACTCTGGAATGTCTTTGCCGGGAGGGGGCTTCGAGGCGACCCTCCCTCCCATCCTAGGCAGGACATCCATGCCCACTCTGTCCACCCTGGGGGCAGACACAGAGGACAGAGGGTCCCCGCCCTTGGGACTCCAGGAGCTGGATGTGAGGGTAGCGTGAGCTCTTGCATGTGGTCCTCAGTGCTGTTTGTTCCACAAATGCTGGAGGAACCACGCTATCTGGTGTCCCAGGGATTTGGCTTATATCTCTGGGAAATCCGGGGTGGGGGCCATGTGCGCGCCCCGTGGAGGGGCTACTGAAGCCAGTTACCTGGGAGAGGGTGGGGGGAGTACTTGGGGAATCTCAGGCTGGATTAGGTAGCTAGCAGAGGCTTGCAGAAGTGCTGGGCGAGTGATGGGTGCGGAAAAAAAAAATTCGAAGCTCAGAGAAGGAGGGGGTGGGGTGGGGGAAGAGAAGGCACTTGCCCTCCCTCCCCGGGAACACCCAGTGGGGTAGCTGGGATTTGAACAAACAAGCCCTGTCTGACCCCAAAATCCTTGGGCCACTTTCTGAGGGCCCCGCACCTCCGTGTAGCTGGGCTTGGGTTTCAAAGCTGTAACATTAGCCCCAGGCTGGAATCTACACTGGGGTTTGGATGACTTGAGAGATACTCAGGGCACAGGGACCCTAGCTCTCCCCTCCTTGACAACCCTGATGGCTGGGGCGCTTGAATAACTGCGTTGGGGAGGCCCACAGTTAGCTAGGAGCTGTGTGTGCCTTGGCAGGGAGCTGGGCAGTTTTCAAACACTGCATTATCATCTCAGCCAGGTGAGGTAGGGGGAGGAAATCCGGTTGTAGGAATGAAGGCATTGAGGCTCAGAGAGGTGCAGACACTCCCTTGTGACCACACAGCAAAGAGGCAGAGAGCTTCATAGAGTCCTTTGTCGGGGGAATCCTTTGTGGGGCAGTGACGGGCTGTCTTGACTGTAGGCTGGGAAAGAGAGCACCCAGGAGGCTGGGATATGGGGTGACAGAACGCTCAGCATTGGGGTTCTCCTAAGCCAGGCACTCAATGGGCCCAGAGCCTGGTACTCCCCAAGAGGCAGGTGTGTGGTGCCTGGCCCCGCCAGCCCGCCTGCATCCAGGTCCTACATTCCTTCCCGGAGCCCACACACCTTGTATAACAAGTCCCCAGCTGGCATCTGGCCGAACAAACCTGACAAACAGGTGCTCCTTGGGCGTGGGCTGAAGCAGTTGATGACACCTCTGTTGCCAAGATAACACGGGCCATGGTTGCCCAGTGTCAGAGATGAGACTGCGAGTTAGAGAGGAACTGAGCAGCCAGCTACCCACAACATTCTGAGGATTTCACTGGCTCTGGATTTCACTTGCTTCTAGAAAAATCGCAAGGAGAGGGATAAGATAGCAATAATGGCTCACATTTCGTGCACTGGGTGGCAAGGCCTTTGTGGGTCTCATCTTATTGATCAACCTTAAGTGGCAGGAGCTGCTGTTGCTAACCCATTTCACAGATTGGCAAACGGAGACTGAGGGCAGGGACCGGGCTTACTCAACCAAGGCTGCTTCCACCTTGGGGAAGGGCAGGGCTGGGGTTTGAACTGGGACCTGTTAGCCTCAAAAGTGCACGTGGTAAAAGATGATGCAGTGATTGGAGCTGGACTTGGGGCACAGCGGGTTAAGCCTCAGGTTGCATTGCTGGCACTGCATGGCAACACGTGGGCTTGAGTCCTGTCTGTTCTGCTTCTCATCCAGCTCCCTGCGAATGCATATGGAAAGGAAGCAGAAGATGGCCCAAGTACTTGGGTCCCTGCTACCCATGTGGGAGACATGGATGGAGCTCCTGGCTCCTGGCTTCGGACCGGCCCAGTCCCAGCCATTGTGGGTTTCCATCTTCCAGCAGATGGAAGACCTCTCTCTCTCTCTCTCTCTCTCTCTCTCTCTCTCTCTCTCTCCCTGCCTCTGTCTCTCTGTAACTATGCCTTTCAAACAAATAATAAATACATATTTATAAAAAAGCATTGTGGCATAGTGGGCATTTATTTATTTGAAAGAGCCAGAGAGAGAGAGAGAATCTTCCATCTGCTGGTTCACTCCCCAATTGGCCGCAATGGCTGGAGCTGCACCAATCCAAAGCCAGGAGCCAGGAGCTTCTTCTGGGTCTCCCACGCAGGTGCAGGGGCCCAAGGACTTGGACCATCTTCTGCTGCTTTCCTAGGCCATAGCAGGGAGCTGGATCGGAAGTGGAGCAGCCGGGTCTTGAACCGGCGCCCATTTGAGATGCTGGTGCTTCAGGTCAGGGCATTAACCCACCGCTCCACAGCTCCGCCCCCCCTCACCTTTTATCCAACCACCTTCTTGGGTATCAGAAGGACCTCTTGAAATGGTTCCCATTCTATATATGAGAAGCCCCTGGCTCCTAGGGAGATCCAGGTTGGGCACCCGCAGCACGAGCTTTTTCTGCTTGGAAAGAACTGGTTGCCTCTTCTGTGAAAAACTGCTGCCCAGTTTGGAGGCTCCCACCTACCCCTGCACCCACTTTCCCATCACCCTCCTCCCCATGTGCTCACCTCTCTCCTTTTAAAAAAAGATTTATTTATTTGAAATGCAGAGTTACACGGGGCTGGTGCTGTGGTGCAGTGGGTTAAAGCCCCAGCCTGCAGTGCTGGCATTCCATATGGATGCTGGTTCAAGTTTCAGCTGCTCCACTTCTGATCCAGCTTTCTTCTATGGCCTGGGGGAGCAGTGGAAGATGGACCATGTCCTTGGGCCCCTGCACCTGCATGGGAGACCCAGAAGAAGCTCCTGGCTCCTGGCTTCAGATCAGCTCAGTTCTGGCCACTGCAGCCATTTGGAGAGTAAAACAGCAGATGCATGACCTCTACCTCTTTCTGTAACTCTTTCAAATAAATTTTAAAAAATTGTTTAAAAAAATACAATGAAATGCAGAGTTACAAGGAGGGGAGAGAGAGAGAGATCCTCCATCGATTGTTCACTCCCCAAATGGCTGCAATGGCTGGAGCTAGGCCAGGCTGAAGCCAGGACCCTGGAGCTCCACGTAGGTCATCCACATGGGTGGCAGGGGCCCAGGTACTCGGGCCATCACTTGCTGCCTTCTCAGGTCCATTAGTGGGGAGCTAGAACAGAAGCGGGGCAGGTGGATGAGACTTGGACCTGTGCTCCCGGAAGGGATGCTAGTTTTGGGTGATAGCATAGCTCCCTGCCCCACAATGCTGGCCTCCATGTGGAGTTCATCAGTGTGACACGCATTCACAGCATTGTGCAACCATCACCATCCCCCATCTCCTGAACTTCCTTGCAAAACATCAACTCTGTCCCCATTGCACACCAACTCCCTGCTTGCCCACCCCCCCCCCCATCTCCTGCCACGGCCGCTCCACTTCCTGCCTCTGTGAACGTCAATGCTCTAGGAATCTCACAGAAAGGAGGACCCTACGATGTTTGTCCATTGGCGTCTTTCTGTTGTCAACATCGAGGGTCCTCAGTGTTCACTCATGTTGCGTATGGAAGAATCTTGATCCCTTTTACAGCTTAAGCATTCATTTATTGGGGCTGGCTTAAGCTACCATTTGCAGCGCTGCCATCCCATTTTGCAGAGCGCCTTTGAGTCCTGGTTACTCCACTTCCAATTCGGCTCCCTGCTGATGGCCCTAGGAAAGCAGCAGAGGATGGCTCAAGTATTTAGTTCCCTGCCACCCATAGTGGAGACCCAGACGGATGCTTCAGCCTAGACCAGCCCTGGCTGTTGTGAAATTTTGGGGAGCGAACAGGCAAATGGGTGATCTCTCTCTCTTTTTCAGTCTCTGCTTCTCTGTCATATTGCCTTTCAAAGGAATAAATCTTTAAATAAAGTTTATTTTTCATTTTATTTCAAAGGGAGTGAGTGAGGGAGGGGGAGGTGGGGGGGAGAGAGAGAGAGAGAGAGAGAGAGAGAGATCTTGGTTTACTCCCCAAATGCCAACAACAGCCAAGGCTGGGCCAGGCAAAAGCCAGGAGCCAGGAACTCCATCCAGGTCTCCCACGTGTGTGGCAAGGACCCAGCCACTGAGGCCATCCTCCGCTGCTTTCCCAAGTGCATTAGCAGGGAGCTGGATGGGAAGATGAGCAGCCGGGACTTGAAACGGCGCCCATATGGGATGCAGAAGCTGCAGGCGGCGGCTTTACCACCTCCCCGAGGGGGTGTGGCTGGGGTGTGTATCCGCCAGGGTGTTAGCCAGTGGCTGGCAGGTGCTTCTGTGTATGGAGATCTGAATGTCCAGGACGCTGCCCAGCTGTGCAGGGGTGGAGGAAGCCCTGCGTGAGAGGTCTAGGTGGAGGGCGTGTGGGCGGGGCCTCCGGCGGGGTCTGGTACGCGCGCATGGGTATTGGGTACCGTTGGACGCCGTGGGCTCCCGTTGTCTCCTAGGATGCTGCCCATCACGGACCACCTGCTGCACCTGCTGGGACTGGAAAACACAACCTTCCGGGTCTACGCCGTGTCCGCTCTCCTGCTCTCCTTCCTCTTCTTCCTCTTCCGCTTGTTGCTGTGGTTCCTGCGTCTCTGCTGGCGCTTCCACAGCCTCTGCCGCCAGCTCCGCTGCTTCCCGCAGCCGCCGCGGCGCAACTGGCTGCTGGGCCACTTGGGCATGGTGAGTGTGGCCGGGGCAGAGGGTGGGGAACAGGGCTGCCCAGGCCATACGGACTCAGGGAAGGAGGTGAGCCCGCTGGCTTCGCAGGAGGCTGATTGGAGAGTGAGACGGAGGACCAGAGAGGGCAAGCCGTTTACCCAAGGTCACACAGCTGGGAGAAGGAGGCAGACCTGAGTCTGGAGACGAATTTTCTATGTCCCTGAAGCAGCAGGTGCTGTCACTGTACCATTTAGGGTCCTGGGGTGGGGTGGGGCAGGAAGGGGTGCCTGTAGATTGTTTTTTAAGTATTAATTTGTTTGAAAGGCTGAGTGACAGAGAAAGAGAGAGAGAGAGAGAGAGAGAGAGAGAGAGAGAGAGGGAGAAATTCTTCCACCCATGGTTCACTCCCCAAGTGGCTGCAACAGCCAGGCCTGGAACTCTAGCCTGGTCTCTCACATGGGTAGCAGGCACCTGAGCACTTGGGCCATCCTCCACTGCTCCCCAGGCTCATTAGCAGGAAGTTGGATTGGAAGTGGAGCAGTTGGGACTCGAACCAGCAGCCCGTATTGGATGCCAGCATTGCAGAAGGTGGTTTACCTGCTATGCCTTGGGTACCAGCAGGTGCCGAGGGGGAGGTGTGTGCCTTCCCTGGCAAAGCCTTGCAGTCTGGGCGTCTCAGAAGAAGGAGCCAGGACACACATATTCCTGCTTCCTATCAAGAGCGTTCTATTGGAATTTTTTTCTCCCAGTGGGGAACTTAGCAGGGAGCACTTCCCAGTCCTTTCTCCCCCGTGCCTGAATCTCTCCCCTTCCTTCTTCCCTCTGCTGCTGAACCATAGCCCAGCTGCTTGGCTGGGCTCCTATCTCCAGCCCCACCCCTCCAATCTGTGCCTCACCCTGGTTCCAGAGCCACTCTTGAATCCAACCCTGCGCCTTCCCCCAGCTCACACACCCTCCATGGCTCCCCGTTGCCATTCAGAGAGAGGCTGGTGTTCAGTGTCCTCGACGCTGCCCCCACCCTCCTCACCTGCTCTGCCCTGTCCCTCTTGTCCCAGGGAATGGCTGCCACCTCCTCCGTCCCAAGCCCTGGCTTCCCATCTGCAAGGTCCTTGGCCTCCATTTAGAATATTCTTTTCTGCCAGATGAACTTCTACTCATTTTCAGGCCCTGCTTCGAATGTCCTTAGTCCAGAAAGCCGTGTCTGGACACTGGCCCTAGAGGCGGTGGTCAGGCATTGGTGCCCGGGGCAGCCTGAGTGATGTCACAGTCTCATTGGACAGGCTCGAGGCTGGGCAGCAAGAAGCTTTGCTCACTCATTTGCCAATCATAGCTCTGTCCCTGGCTCATTAGTACCCGAGCGGTCTCCTGATTCTCACAGCTTGTAAAGCAAGCCATGGATCTGCCCTGTCTCACTGATTTGCTCTCTTAATGGATTCAAACCCAGAGAGGTTAAGTCACTCGCCCACGGTCACACAGCAACTGGAAGTGGGTTTGAACTTAGATTTGTCTGATGGCCAGGGCTGCACCAGGCTAGGGCTGGCACCGTGGCGCACTAGGTTAATCCTCTGCCTGCAGCTCCAGCATCCCATATGGGTGCCGGGTTCTAGTCTCGGTTGTTCCTCTTCCAGTCCAGCTCTCTGCTGTGGCCCGGGAGGGCAGTGGAGGATGGCCCAAGTGTTTGGGCCTCTGCACCCACATGGGAGACCGGGAGGAAGCACCTGCCTCCTGGCTTCAGATTGGCATAGCTCCGGCTGTTGTGGCCATTTGGGGAGTGAACCAATGGAAGGAAGGCCTTTCTCTCTGTCTCTCTCTCACTGTCTGTAACACTACCTGTCAAAAAAAAAAAAAAAAAAAAGGAAGAAAAAAGGTTTGTCTGACAGCCAGGGCTGCACCAGGCTGAAGCCAGGAGCCCAGAACTCCATCCAGGTCTCCCATGTGGGTGGCAGGGATCCCAGGACTTGAGCCAGCACCAAGGTGTGCATTAGCAGGGAGCTGGATTGGAAGTGGAGCAGCCGGGGCTTGGACCAGTGCCTATACGGGCTGGCACTGCAGGCGGTGGCTTTACCTGCTATGCCGCAGTGCCGGCCCCTGTTTTTATTTCTTTACTCTCAGCCATGTGTCTGCTGCAGTGCTGGACTCCTGCTGTTCTTCCGTTGATCCTCTTGGCTGACCTCAAAGGAAGCGTTGACTCTTGCCTGTTTTCTTTTCAGAGGCTCAGAGAGGGGCAGTGAGCTGTGCACAGTCACACAGCATGGCCGGGCACCGCCTCACCGCCCCTCCCTCATTCCCACCTCCCACAGTACCTTCCGAACGAGTCGGGCCTGCAAGATGAGAAGAAAGTCCTGGACAGTATGCACCATGTGGTTCTGGTGTGGATCGGACCTGTCCTGCCGCTGTTGGTCCTTGTGCACCCGGATTATATCAAACCTGTTGTGGGTGCCTCCGGTAGGTGCCCTGGGCCTCTGAGCTGTGGGTGAGCCCTTGCCTCCCTTTCCCAGAACCCACTTGGGCTTCTAGGCAAGGCCACAAAGATCCAGAGGAAGGGTTGTTTCAGTGGGGTTTCCACAGATGAATAGGAGTAGGAGAGGGGGAGGGGGAGAGGGAGGGGGAGGGAGATCTTTCCTCTGCTGGTTCACTCTGCAAATGGACACAAAGCTGAGGCTGGGCTAGGCTGAAGTCAGGAGCCTGGAGCTCCATCTGAGTCTCCCCCGTGGGTGGCAGGAGCCCAAGCACTGGGGCCAGCTTCCCTGCCTTTTCCAAGTGCATTAGCAGGGAGCTGGGCTGGACGTGTTGCTTATAGGGGTTGATGGTTGCTGGTGGTTTAGGCCCCTGGGCCACAGCACTGGCCCCTCACCTGTGGTTTGTTAAGGAGATGTTGTAGCATTTCCCATGGCTTATGCTGTGACCTCCCCTCTGTGGCCAGAGCTCACAGCATCTCCCGCATTTCCCAGGCTAATCCTGCTCAGCAGGGAGCAAGATGTGAAAGGGATACTCCTCCTTTCTGCCATCCATGCTAAGCCCACTGTGTGTGACTCCTAAACAGGCTCAGTGAGCTCTCAGCCAACCTTCAGTCTTCAATGCTCAGCTCCAGTTACTGCCTCTTCCAGGAAGCCCTCCCTGACCTCCTAGGCTCGGTCCTAACCCTTCAGGGCTGGGTGTGTCTGGATCCAGCTGTGGGGCTCTGGGTGGGGACCATTGGGAGGGGGATGAGAGACAGAGAGCTCCAGATGTTTTAGGATATCTGGCTTCCAGCTTGGGCCCCCTTAGAAACACATATTTGGGGACCACCTTAAGGCTGCCATGCAGGGGCTGTGGCGGGGGGGGGGGGCGGGGGGGAGGAAGGAGCGGCCATCTTCGCTTCCCCATTAACTGCGTCTGTGAAGGGATGATGATCCCCAAGGAACTAAGGGCACACCTGGGGCCTGGCTTTGCTAGGAGGTGGCCATCATTCTGGGAAGGGTCTCAGCCCAGGCCCCAGGTAGGCTGGGTTTGAATCCTGACTTCAGCACGAAGCCAGGAGCCAGGAGTTTCTTCTGGGTCTCCCACATGGGTGCAGGGGCCCTAGGACTTGGGCCAACTTCTACTGCTTTCCCAGGCCACAGCAGAGAGCTGGATCGGAAGTGGAGCAGCCGGGACTCAAACCGGCACCCATATGGGATGCCAACACTGCAAGCGGTGGCTTTACCTGCTATGCCACAGTGCTGGCCTCTTCTGTCTTTTAAAGGAACTCTTTCACTTTCTCTCCCCCTCTGTCCTCTGCCTCCTCTTCCTCCTCCCCAGACCCCCGAGTACCTGTTTCCTTCCTGTGCTTTTCCTGTATGGCTGTGCCCTCCCTGTAAACCCAAGGGACAGAGCCCCCAGCATGAGCCTAGCACATAGACACACTCAGGCTTCCTCCTGTCCCCCCACTCCTCTCCTTCTCCTGGGACAAGCACAGCACCCACTGCCTGTGCACCAGAGGAGCCGCATAGGCAGCTCCCAGATCGAGAGGGTGGGAGCTTGAGTCAGCTTGGAGTGAAACCTCGGGGCGGGGGGGGGGGGGCAGGCATTCCCCACCCCTGTCCCTGCCCACCTGGGTTGGGATAAGCCTGGCTCCAAGCCCCAGACTCTATGCTGCAGCCACAGCCGCTAGGAGATTGCTGCTCTGCACCTGCAGAGCCGGCTGCCCTGAGGCACACAGGGCTCCTCCACTGGTGCCTGGTTTTATTGGCATTTGCAATGGAGAAGATAACTGGGAGTGGTGAAAAGGCTTGAGAGAGTGAATCCTGATAGACAGGTGTTTAATTACAACTTGCTTTGATGCCTGATTTTTTTTATGGAGGTGAACTGCATGGACCATACCATTAACCATTTTAAAGTGAACAATTAGTGGGATTGAGTGTATTCCCCAGCTTGCGCAAACCACTGGCTGTAGTTTCAAAACTTTCTCATCAGGGCCAGTGCTGTGGGATAATAGGTTAAAGTCTCCTCCTGCGGCGACAGCATCCCATATGGGCACCGGTTTGAGCCCCGGCTGCTCCACTTCCTAACCAGCTCCCTGCTAATACACACCCTGGGAAGCAGGTGCTGGCTCAAGTACTTGCGTCCCTGCCTCCCACATGGGAGAACTGGATAGAGTTCTGGCTGCTCAATTTCCCATCTAGCTCCTTGCTATTGCCTGGGAAAACAGTGGAAAATGGCCCAAGTGTTTGGGCCCCTGCACCCATGTGGAAGAAGCTCCTGGTTCCTGGCTTCAGACTGGTCCAGCTCTGGCCATTGCTGCTGTTTGGGGACTGAACCAGTAGATGGAAGATTTCTCTCTGTCTCTCTCTGTCTCTCTCTCTCTCTCTCTCTCCCCCCAATCTCTGTAACTGTGCTTCTCAAATAAATAATCTTTTTTAAAATTTCCCATTGTCCTATAAAGCACCCTATCCCCATGACGTAATTGCTCCCTCCCTTCTCCCTCCTCTGTCTCCCCTGGTATTCTCAGCCATCGTGGTGTTGAGGTCCATATATGTTACAGCAGGGGGCAGAATTTCCATCCCTTTTGATGGCTGAGTGTTGACAGACAGATGGACCACAATTTTTTTTTAAAGATTTTATTTATTTATTTGAGAGGCAGAGCTACAGAGGGAGAGAGAGAGGGAGAGAGAGCGAGATCTTTCATCCGCTAGTTCACTCCCCAAGTGGCTGCAATGGCTGGAGCTGGGCTGATCCAAAGCCAGGAGCCAGGAGCTTCTTCCAGGTCTCCCACGAGTGGCAGGGGCCCAAGCACTTGGGCCATCTTCTGCTGCTTTCCCAGGCCATAGCAGAGAGCTGGATCGGAAGTGGAGCAGTTGGGACTCGAACTGGCGCCCATATGGGATGCTGGTGTTTCAGGCGGCAGCTCAATCTGTCATACCGCAATGCCTGAGCCTCATAAGTTCTTTTTAAAAATGTTTATTTTCATCTACTTGAAAGAGAGAGAGAGAGAGAGAGAGAGAATCTTCCATCCAAATACCTGTAACAGCCAGGTTTGGATCAGGCTGAAGCCAGGATCCAGAGCTCCACCTGTTTCCCACGTGGGTGGCAGAGACTCAAGCACTGGAACCGTCATCTGCTGCTTCCCAGGGTGTGCACTAGCAGGAAGCTGGGTCAGAAGCAGAGCAGCTGAGACCCAAACCAGGCATCCAACAGGGCATGCAGGTGTCCTATGATGTCACTTCTCTGCTGCACTGAGCACCTGCCAGCCGCCCACACATATTAACTGAGCACCTACTGTGTGCTGGGAACACATTAGTTGGGGAGTCTCAGGCTTGTCTACTTCTCCCCTGGAAGATGAGGGCAGAGTGGTTCAAGCCCAAGTTTATTCAGCTGGTTACTGCTTGAACCTTTTTCTTACCCAGCCTCATCCTAGGTAGGCATCACCACTCGCCTTTCCTCTTGGGGGAAAGGCAGCCTGGCCTTTGCTGGCATTGAGTGGTCAGGGTTGGGGTTGGAAGAGGGACCTGCCGCAGAGGGAGAGCTCAGTTGGGGGAAGGGGAGCATCAGTGAATTGGGCCTTGCTGGATGCATAGGAGTTTGTGAGGTGAAGCATCTGGGTGTGTGTGTGAGTGGGTGGAGTCTTGCCAGTTGCACAGGTGTGGGTGTGTGAAGATGTCAGAGAATTCAGGTGAGCTGGTATGGGATGGAGGTGCTGTGTGGGGGAAGCAGGAAGTAAGACTGGGAGCTAAGTAAGATCTGGGCTGCCGAGTGTGTGAGCTGCACTTGATATGGGGGTGGTAGGGAGCCATGGCAGATGTCTGGCCATACCTGGGTGTCAGTTCTGAGTGCCTAGGTGGAAGGGAGGAAGGATGGATGGATGGATGGCCAGGTGGATAGGTGGGTAGGTGGATGGATGGAAGGATGGACAGATGGATGGATGGATGGATGAGTGGACTCCTGCTTTTGTCTCTTAAGCTACATCCTCCAGGAAATAGTCCTTTCTCTGTGCCTCCTGTAGCACTGGCACACTGTCTGCCTCCCTGGTGGTTGCACAGTGCACTTCTGCTTCCCTTTCTTGCCCCACCCAGGAACTCCTCCAGGCAGGGCGTGGAGCTGAGCCATCTCTGGGTGTCCAGCGTCACGCAGCAAGGTTGGGCACAGGAGGTGTGCTGGATGGGAGGACACTTGGATGGGTGACTGTGCATACAGTTGGCCAATTTCTGGGGAGTGTATGTGTGTGGGTGGCTGAGTCACATTCAGGTAACAGTGACATCATTTGAGTTTCAGATGCAACCTTCTTCGAGCCTTGCCCATCAGCCTCACCTCTGGTGCATAGAAGGTGGTTCACTTGTCCATTAATATATTCATGCATCCATCCACCCATCCATGCATCCATCCATCCACCATTTATCCACCCACCCATCCATCCATCCATCCACCCATCTACCCACCCATCCATCGACCTATCCACCTATTTAGTCATCCATTATCCATCCATCTACCTACCTATCCACTCATCCATGCGTCCATCTACCTACCTGTCCATCCATCCACCTATCCACCCATCTACCCACCCATCCATCGACCTATCCACCTATTTAGTCATCCATCATCCATCCATCTACCTACCTATCCACTCATTCATGCGTCCATCTACCTACCTGTCCATGCATTCACCCATCCACCCATCCACCCATCCACCTATCCACTTGACCATCCATCTATCCATCCATCCATACATACATATATACATACACTCATCCACTTACCTCTCCCTCCCTCCCCCTCTCCCTCTCCCTCCCACTCTTTCTTCCTTCATGCATCCATCCTTTGGTTGATTGCTTGATTAATTAATTCAATCAAAACATCTTTAGCAGTCAGGGTGGTCTCTCCCCTGTGTAGATCCAGTCCAGAGTGATGAGTGAGGAAGGGAGCTGCAACCTGAGCTGAGGCCGAGGCAGTGGGGAGAGGGAAGAGTGCTTAGAGAAGAGACGGCAGCTGACAGAGAGACAGAGCAGAGAGCACCTGGGGCCTTTCTGAGGAGCTGAGAAAACTGCTGGGACATGAAATGGGAGAGGCATGGAGGTTAGAGATGTCTTGAGAGAGGACTGGGCAGACGTGGGCTGAGTAGCTGCTGCCTGGGGGTGGCAGGTGTGTGGGAGCAAGAAGAGGACATGGTCAGATCTGACAGTCAGATCTCCCTGGGACCAGCCTGATGGATGGACTGGGGAGGACAAAGCTGGAGGCTGGGAGCCTAGGATGTGTAATACATTTGGCTTGAGCTGGAAGAAAAGAGGAAGACGGGTTAGGGGAATGGTCCCTTCCTGGTGGCCAGTGGCTTGGAGGTGAGCCATGAGAGAGGTGCTGTCTGTTGTAGGCTGAAGGTTAAGATGGGAGAGGCAACAGGAGCCAGAGGGGGCAGGACCTTCAGTGCTAGACTGAACTTGAAGTTTCTTTTTTTTTTTTTTGGCAAGGGTAATAGGGAGCCATGGCAGGTGTTTGAGTGGGAGTGAGGGTGTCATTATTGCCTCTTCCCTCTCCACAGCGGCCGTAGCCCCCAAGGATGACTTCTTCTACGGCTTCCTGAAACCTTGGTTAGGTGAGTGCCATGTGGGTGGGCTGGGGCTTGGGAGAGCTCTTTGGAGAGGCCCCTGACCTCAGTCTTCTGGATCCAGGAGATGGGTTGCTGCTTAGCAAGGGAAACAAGTGGAGCCGGCACCGGCGCCTGCTGACGCCCGCTTTCCACTTCGACATCCTCAAGCCCTACATGAAGATCTTCAACCAGTGCACTGACATCCTGCACGTGAGTCTTGGGCTTTCCTGGATGCAGGGCAGCCTGGGAGCGAGCCTGGCCCCGGGCTCTGGCTCCTGGGCAAGCCACGAGCTGTGAAGACGCCGCTTCCGTTGCTTCCCCTGTGCGGTGGGGCTGGTGGTGAGGGTGCAGCCCGGTCCCCAGCAGCCTGGGGTCTCTACGCCCAACCGGCTTTGTGTCTCTTCCTCCAGGCAAAGTGGCGGCGTCTGGCGGACGGCTCGGTGGTCTCCTTGGACATGTTTGAGCATATCAGCCTCATGACCCTGGACAGCCTGCAGAAATGTGTCTTCAGCTACAACAGTAACTGCCAGGAGTGAGTGTGACCGCCTGCTCTGGGGGCGAGGTGTTCCAGGAAACGCATGCCTGAGCCTCAGTTTCTTTATCCAGAAAATGGGCACGTTCAAGTCCTTTCCCTCTTAAAAAAAGATTTAAAAAAATAGTTACAGAGAGGGAGGGAGGGAGGGAGGGAAGAAGAGAGAGAGAGAGAGAGAGAGAGAGAGAGAGAGAGAGAGAGAGAGATATTCTCCATTTGCTGGTTCACTCCCCAGATGGCCACAGTAGCCAGAGCTGAGTCAGAATGATCTCCCACAAGGCCCCGCCTCTTAAAGGGACCACCACCTCCTAACATCTCCACCTTGGGGATCCAGCTTCCAACACTTGAATCCTGGGGGACAGACCACGTGCAAACCACAACACCCAGAGGGCTTGCTCTTGCCTAAGTCATATGCTGTCTCTTAAGTATTCACGGGTTCTAATCTCACACTGGACCCCATACAGGGGCCCCCTAGTGTGTGTCAGTTTAACCACTTATAAGAACAGGGGCTTGGGTTCCTAAATGCATTCTGGGGCCCTGGCTTTGGTCTGGCCCAGCTGTTGCAGGAGAATATTCCGCCAGGTGGTCTGGTTGGGGGAGGGAGGCCTTGTGTCCTTGACCTTGCCCTCTCCCGGGCAGGAAGATGAGCGATTACATCTCAGCCATCATCGAGCTGAGTGCGCTGGTTGTGCGGCGCCAGTACCGCTTGCACCACTACCTGGACTTCGTCTACTACCACCTCACGGCTGATGGGCGGCGCTTCCGGCAGGCTTGCAGTACCGTGCACCGCTTCACCACAGAGGTCATCCAGGAGCGCCGGCGGGCGCTGTCCGAGCAGGGCCCCAAGGCCTGGCTGAAGGCCAAGCAGGGCAAGGCCCTGGACTTCATCGACGTGCTGCTCCTGGCCAGGGTGAGCTGGGTTCTGGGAGGGGAGTGGAAGGGTGGGGGAGGGGCGGCCTCCACGGCCAGGGCGTGCACCTGCCATAGAAGGTGATCCGTGTCCAGACTCCCGCAGGTCAGGGGCCGAGTCTCAGCCAGGATGAGGAGTTTCAGTCCTTTTAAGTTAATAGAGCCTCTTTTTGACTGATTTATTTTTAATTGATTTTTAAAAGAGATTTTATTTATTTGAGAGGTGGAGTTACAGACAGTGAGAGGGAGACACAGAGAGAAAAGTCTTCCATCCACTTCCATCCCCAGATGGCCGCAATGGCTGGAGCTGAGCCAATCCAAAGCCAGGAGCCAGGACTTCTGGGTTTCCCATGCAGATGCAGGGGACCAAGGACTTGGGCCATCTTCTACTGCTTTCCCAGGCCACAGCAGGGAGCTGGATTGGAAGTGGAGCAGCCAGGACTTGAACCGGTGCCCATATGGGATGGCAGCATTGCAAGTGGCAGCTCTACCTACTGTGCCACAGCGCTGGCCCATGATGGGGATTTGAACCCATGCTCTGATACGCGATGACCATGTTGCAGGCAATGGCTTAACCCACAGTGCTGCGACACTGGCCCCCTGACCTTAGCTTAGGGGAGGGGGTGGGCGTTACTGACTCTGGAGCAGCTCCTGGGATGTGTAGGGGAGGGGGTGAGAGTGCTGAGCCCTCTCCAACTGCCCATTCCAGGATGAAGATGGGAAAGAGCTGTCGGACGAGGACATCCGGGCCGAGGCTGACACCTTCATGTTTGAGGGTGAGGGTGCGGGAGCCGGAGGACGGAGGATGGGAAAGCAGCTCCAGTGTCCTGATCACAGTAGCCTCCTCGCTCACCTGTGCCCGCAGGCCATGACACGACCTCCAGTGGGCTCTCGTGGGTGCTGTTCAACCTGGCCAAGTATCCAGAATACCAGGAGAAGTGCAGAGAAGAGATCCGTGAGGTTATGAAAGGCCGGGAGTTGGAGGAGCTGCAGTGGTCAGTGTGGGGGCCCAGGACTGGGAGGGGCGTGAGTCTCAGCTCTCGTGTCTGGATTGTGGGGCCTTGGAGAAGTTGCTTGAGCTCCCTGCCTTCCAGTGTCTGCAGCTGTCAAGTTGTGTGTGTGTGTGTGTGTGTGTGTGTGTGTGTTAAGATTTATTTATTTATTGGAAAGGCAGAGCCACAGAGAGAATGGGAGAGATAGAGAGAGAGAGGTCACTCCCCAAATGGCCGTCATAGCTGGGACTGGGTCAGGCTGAAGCCAGAAGCCAGGAGCTCCGTCTGGGTCTCCCGTATGGGTGCAGGGGTCCAAGCATTTGGGCCATCGTCCACTGCTTTCCCAGGCCATAAGCAGAGAGCTGGATCAAATGAGGAGCGGCTGGGACGTGAACTGATGCCTATATGGCCCCCAGGTGGACACATAGCCTGCTTTGCCACAGCACCTGCCCTGGTTGTTTATTTCTGACATGTTTGGGTTAATGTTTTCAGACCATGGATAAACCAAAACCATGGAAAGTGAAACAGTGGATAAGGGTCAGGGGACTCCAATATAATTAAACAATTTGAAAGAGTGACAGAGAGGGTTTGGTGCTATGGCATAGCGGGTAAGGACGCCGCCTGCAGTGCCGGTATCCCATATGGGCACCAGTTTGAGTCCTGGCTGCTCCACTTCTGATCCAGCTCTCTGCTATGTCCTGGGAAAGCAGTAGAAGATGGACCAGATGCTTGGGCCCCTGTACCTGCATGGGAGACCCTGAGGAAGCTCCTGGCTTCTGGCTTCAGATCGGTGCAGCTCTGGCTGTTGCGGCCAGCTGGGGAGTGAACTAGCGGTTGGAAGACCTCTCTCTCTCTCTCTCTCTCTCTCTCTTTCTCAGTCCTTCTCCTTCTCTCTATGTAACTCTTTCAAATAAATAAAATCTTTAAAAAAAAAGAAAGAATGACAGAGAGCAAGGAAGAGAGAGGGAGAGAGAGAGAGAGAGAGAGAGAGAGAGAGAGAGAGAGAGGTCTTCCATTCACCAGGTCACACTCCAGATGGCTGTAATGGCCCAGGCCAAAGCCAGAGGCCTGGAACTCCATCCAGGTGCCCCATGGGGGTGGCAGGGACCCAAGCACTTGCACCCGCATCTGCTGCCTCTCTGGCGCATGAGCAGGGAGCAGGGTCAGAAGCAGAGGACTCCAACATGGTATTCTGACGTGCAATGCTGGGGTCCCAAAGCTGCGGCTTAAGCTGCTGCCCCCCCCCCCCCAGCTGGCCCCAGCCTGGTAGATCCTGAGATCAATCCTTACAGACTGCTCAACTTGCTGTTGCCTTGAGCTCTCTTGGCTGTCCAGGCATGCCCCTGACCCCCACACAATTAATCATCCATGAAAGGCCCATGCTGCCCATCCCCCACACCCTCCAGGCCCTGCAGCCTGGCTCAGGGCTAACAGATGTTGGTTGGCGAGCAGGTATTTTGCATCCTGGAGTATGCATGGGACAGCTGAGATGAGACCGGGAGATGCTGGGCCATGATGGCCTGCTGGCGGGGTGTTCTGCTCCTGCCCATGAGTTCAGTGTTTCCGGGGAGTCACCTGCCCCCTTCTCCCCAGGGACGACCTGACCCAGCTACCTTTCACCACCATGTGCATCAAGGAGAGCCTGCGTCAGTTCCCGCCCGTGACCTTGGTCTCTCGCCGCTGCACGGAGGACGTCAAGCTCCCAGACGGACGCATCATCCCCAAAGGTGCCCGGCTGCTGGGGCCCAGGGTGGTGGCATGGTTGTGCTCTGTGTGTCTCCATTCCAGGACAAGAGGCAGCCCTGTGTGTCTCTGCTGCTTCTGGGGTGATGGTGGTGGGTAGTGGGGACACTGTGTAGAGACACAGGTGGGGGCGTCCAGGTGGAAAGGAAGGTGTCGGGGTAAGGGGCTTGGTGGTTCAGTCTTGGTTGATGCTGGGGACCTAGAGAGGCCCTCACTCCAAGGCCCAGGCTTTCAGCACCACCCAGCTAGGGGAGGAGGACCCAGCAGGGCATAGGCATTCTCAGCTACAGGGTGCCAGGGGTGGACTAAAGGGACAGACAGGGACTGGTGCAGCCCAGATAAGAGTCGGCTCTTTCTGGGGGAGAATGCACGGAGGGCTGCCTGGAGGAGAGAAAGTGGGAGGTGAAACCTCAGGAGTTGGAGGTGAAGGAGTGTGCGTGTTTGTGGAGCTGAGCTGCATAGTGCAGACTGCCAGAGACCTTGGATGACAGGTGGAGGTGCTTGGACTTGGCCCTGAGGGTGCTAGGGAGCCACGGGAGGGCCTCTGAGCTGAGGAGGAAGCAGTGACTGCTCTGGGAGTGAGGAAGACCCCTGTGTGGCCAGCATGCAGCCAGAACAGACATGATGGGGAGATTCTCAGGGGGAGGCTGGGCAGTGAAGGGGGCGGTGGAGTTTCTCAGGGGCGGGAGGATAGGAGGTGGTGGCAGATGGGTCTCTGCAGATCCAGAGAGCAGGATGCTTCCAGAGGAGGACCTGGCTCCCTTTGGCCCCACTGACCCCACCTGTCCTCCCCTGTCACCCCCTGTCCCCCCATCCTCCCCTGTCCTCCCTTGTCCCCCCTGCCCTCCCCTGTCCCCACCTGTCCTCTCCTGCCCTCCCCTGTCCCCACCTGTCCTCTCCTGTCCTCCCCTGTCCCCCCTGTCCTCCCCTGTCACCACCTGTCCTCCCCGGTCCTCCCCTGTACCCACCTGTCCTCCCCGGTCCTCCCCTGTACCCACCTGTCCTCCCCTGTCACCCCCTGTCCTCCCCTGTCACCCCCTGTCCTCCCCTGTACCCACCTGTCCTCCCCTGTACCCACCTGTCCTCCCCGGTCCTCCCCTGTACCCACCTGTCCTCCCCTGCCCTCCCCTGTCCCCCCCGTCCTCCCCTGCCCTCCCCTGTCCCCATCTGCCCTCCCCTGTCCTCACCTGTCCTCCCTTGCCCTCCCCTGTCCCCACCTGTCCTCCCCTGTCCCCCCTGTCCTCCCCTGTCCTTTCTTGTCCCCCTGTCCCCACCTGTCCTCCCCTGCCTTCCCTGTCCTCTCCTGCCCTCCCCCATCCCCCTGTCCTCCCCTGCCCTCCCCTGTCCCCCTCTCTCCTCCCCTGTTCCCCCCATCCCCCCTGTCCTCACCTGCCCTCACCTGTCCCAACCTGTCCCCCTGTCCTCCCGTGTCCCCACCTATCCTCCCCTGTCCTCACCTGCCCTCACCTGTCCCCACCCATCCCCACAGGAATCATCTGCTTGGTCAGCATCTATGGGACCCACCACAACCCCACGGTGTGGCCTGATTCCAAGGTGAGTTTCTGTGCCAAACCTCCCTGCCCTATACTCTGTGAAAGAGAGAGAGAGAGAGAGAGAGAGAGAGAGAGAGAGAGATCTTCCTTCTGCTAAGTCACTTCCCAAATGGCCCTAACAGCCAGGGCTGGGTCAGGCTGAAGCCAGGAGTCAGGAACTCCATTCCAGGTCTCCCATGCAGGTGCAGGGGCCCAAGCACTTGGACCATCTTCTACTGCTCTCCCAGGCTCATTAGCAGGAGGGTAGATTGCAAGTAGAGCAGCTGGGATTCGAAATTCGAACCTGCACTCCAGTATGGGATCCTGGTGTTGCAAGCGGTGGCCTGACCCGCTGTGCCGTAAAACAAATATTTCTCAAGCACTGACTGTGTTCCAGACATATGTCAGGCACTGAGAGAGGCTGATGCCATCTTTGCCCTTGTGGATCTCACAGTGAAGTCCAGAAGAGCCAGAAAAGCAAACATAAACAGCTTTACTTTGGCTATGGATAAATGCACAAAAGAAAGAAAAACCTGCAAGGAAGGTGCATGCTAGCCCAGGCCGCCAGGAAAGGCCTCTCCAAGGCGGAGATGCTGAGCTGAGGGCTGCAGGCTCTAAACAGCAAGGATAGGTCTGTTCCAGCAGAGGGTGCAGCACGTGCAAAGGCCCTGAGGTGGCTGGGAACGGAAGGAGGCAGGTGTGGCAGGGCTGTAGTGAATGTGTGGGTGGAATGGAAGAGGTGGTGGCCCTGAGGCCTCCCTGTTAGCTGGGTGGGGAGGGGGACGGGCTGGGGTGGCTAGGCCAGCCCCCAGCCTCACCCTCAGGCTGTTTCTGGCCAGGTATACAACCCCTACCGCTTCGACCCGGACACCCCACAGCAGCGGTCCCCGCTGGCTTACGTGCCGTTCTCTGCAGGACCCAGGTAACTCACGGTTCCGCCCTGCCCCCAAGTCCAAAGCCAGGTGTGGGAGGAGCAGAGCCAGTGAAAGGTGCGCAGGTCAGAGACCACGCCCCAGGACACTGTCCATCCCGTCAACCCCCATGCCTCTCTGCGCCCCCCTGCCCCGTGCACCAGGAGGCCCCTAACCAGACTGCTGTTTGAGCACCTACTGTATACTAGGCTGAGAGCTGTGTGCTCATGTGCTGCCGACGAGGGGTTCAGCCGTCCCATTTTACAGATGAGGCACTTGAGGCTGTGGGTGGGGGGAGAGGGCGTGTGTGCTCAGGAGAGGCTGCGTCAGGATGCGCATACGCGACCCAGAGTGCGCACAGACACGGAGCGAAGTGTCAGGGTCTCACGGAAGCCCCGCGAGGCTTGCCAGCCCTGAGCCCTCCCTCCCTCTCCCCTCCCCAGGAACTGCATCGGACAGAGCTTCGCCATGGCCGAGATGCGCGTGGTCGTGGCGCTCACCCTGCTGCGCTTCCGCCTGAGCGTGGACCGCACGCGCAAGGTGCGGCGGAAGCCTGAGCTCATCCTGCGCACGGAGAACGGGATCTGGCTCAACGTGGAGCCGCTGCCTCCGCGGGCCTGAGAGTCGGGCCGCGCTCCTGCGGACACCCCCCGGGGCGCCAGGCCCACCCCCGAGCTCACAGACCAGACCAGGCTCTGCTTCCGGAGAACCAGGCTGCGCTAGGGAGCAGCCTGAAGGTGCTGGCCACGCCACTCAGGACCAAGACCCCGCCCCCGAGGGTCTGGTCCCTCCCCTTGAGGTCCAGGTCCCGCCCCCTGAGTGCCTGCACCTGCCTGGTCCCGCTTGAGGGACCAGACGCGGCCACGCCCTCTTGGGTTTAGGCCACGCCCTCCGGTAATCCCATGGATTGCGGTTCCCCAGGCCCCGCCCACTGAGCCTTCCAGGACCTAAGACCTACCTCTGCTAGAGCCCCGCCCCCGATGCGAGACCACACCCCCACCCCTTGTCCCCCTGCCCCAGCCTGCTTAGGCTTTGAGGACTCAAGCTGCAGGCTGACCCCCATCAGCTTCTTGCGGACACCCCCAACTCCCAGGCGTTGGGTCCCAGCCCAGCTTTGGAGCTGCTGTTTGTTTTCTGTGGCTGCACTGGAAACTCACACCCCTACCCCGCAAAGCCCCCGCCTTCTTCCGGCGCTCACAGGCCCTTTGCTGAGGGTGCTGATTTTTGAAGAATAAAAGTGAGGTATGCAGACTTCTCCCTTCCACGCGGGTGCAGGGGCCCAAGGACCTGGGCCATCTTCCACTGCTTTCCCAGCCCACAGCAGAGAGCTGGATCGGAAGTCGAGCAGCCGGGACTCGAACCGGTGTCCATAAGGGATGCTGGTGCTGCAGGTGGTGGTTCAATTTAGTTCCCCTAGTTCCTGCTCTTGCAGAGACTGGGGTCAGATACTGAGAAAATGATTCCATGTGTAAGCCTTTGTCCATACCTGTGACAGGTGCTGGGCGAATGTCATTAGGGGGATGGTGGCTGAACTGGGAGCACACACGGCGTGGATGACAAATGCAGGGAAGAGCACGGGGGTGGGGTGGGGAGGAACAGCAACTGTGAGTGCTCTGAGCAGAGAGAGAGAGAGAGATGGAGAAACTCACAGGGAAGTGGACAGGGCCAGACGCGCAGCCTTGCTGCTCAGGGCCCTGGGGAGCCATGGAGTGTGTGTGTGTGTGAGAGAGCAGGGACACAGCAGGACATGGTCAGGTCAGAGGGGAGGGGTGTGGCTCATGCACCAGCTGCAGGATTAGGGACACGGGAGAAGGAAGCGATGGTCTCTGCAGGACAGCAGCAGCCTGGATGGGGCTGCGGAGGGGAGAGGGGGTCATGGTGCTGGTTGCATCTCTGGCTGGGGGAACTCGATGGTGGGGTGGTCCAGAGCTTGGGGATGTGGAAGGTGGGGCAGTGACAGGGCCGAGATGGATGGACGCCTGCATCCAGTGTCTAAGTGCATGGGTCTTGAGTCCTGGCTCTGCTTCCCACCCACCCCAGCTGCCTGCTCAAGTCCTTGGGTCCCTGTCACCCTTGTGGGAGACCTGGATGGACTTTTTCTAGCTCTTAGCTTCAGCCTAATCCAGCTCCACTTGGTGTGGGGTTTTGAGGCGTGAACCCCTCTGCCTGTCTCTGCTAAGTAAATAAAAAGTTGGCCAGATCACTTTCAATGATGTCACAGGTGGAAAGCCAGGCTTTGAAAGGAAGTCACTTACCCAAGGCTCTTCACGTTCCGGGCCTCAGCGGGCATCTTGTCTTTTCTCACCTCTATCTTTCTGGCTCCCGGGCCTGGTCTGCACCCCACACACCCCGCGTCTTGTTTGTGTGGAAGCGGGTGCCCCCGCACAGGCTGGGGCCAAGCAGGCAGTCAGCTCTGCAGGTGCCTGTGACGCGAGTCTTGGGTGCCCCCAAGTGGCTGCTTCCGGGATCGTCGGCCGGAATCCCAAAGCCCGAGTCCTGCGTGGCCGCCCCAGGGACGCCTGGTTTTTGCTGCTGCTGCTGCTTCTCCCACACCCCCGACCCCACAGAGAGTCTCCAAGAGCGCACCATCCCCCTCAACACCTCCTGCAACCCCCCAGTTCACCAACAAAAAGTAAAATAAACCAACAACCAAAGAAGCAGACATTATGCGGGTTCAGTTTTCCTAAGTGGTGGCCTTGGGCAGGTGAATGTCCCTCTCCGCACCTCCATTCTCCCCTGGCTTGTGGATAACGCGGGTTCACCATGCTTGAATGCTCGAACGAACGGTGAACGAACGAGAGGGGTGCGGAGGGGTGGGTCGGAGGGACCCTGCTGTACCTGCAGCTGTCAATCTGAGCAATGCACTGGGGTAGGGGGGGCCTGGTCCTGTCCGCGGCCGCATCTCCCTCTGCAGAGCGTGGCGGAGGCGCCCTCTGCTGGACAGTCCGCAAACGACAGGTTCCCACACACCTGCTGCTGCGTGCACTGCTGTGTGTGCACATGCTGGGGTGTGTGCACACATGCGTGTGTGCATGTGGGTGTGTGTCCGAACCACTGCTCACCGTCCACGCAGCTCGCTTAACGCTGGCTGACTTTCCCAAATACTCGCCGAACAGCTGCGGCTGGGCGGCCAGGCTCAAAACAAGAGCCAGGAGCTCCACTAGGGCGGTGGAGACCCTTGTACCTGAGCTCTGACCGCTGCCTCCTTGGGTGCCCAGTGGACAGGAGCAGAGCTGGGACCCAGCTATGGGAGGCAGGCAGCCCAGGTAGGGTGGTTGCCGCTAGGACAGACTCCTTGCCCCCGAGTCTTGGTGTTTTATAACAATCCAGTATCAAGGCCAGCGCCGCGGCTCAATAGGCTAATCCTCCACCTGCGGTGCCGGCACACCGGGTTCTAGTCCCGGTCGGGGCGCCGGATTCTGTCCCGGTTGCCCCTCTTCCAGGCCAGCTCTCTGCTGTGGCCGGGAGTGCAGTGGAGGATGGCCCAAGTGCTTGGGCCCTGCACCCCATGGGAGACCAGGAGAAGCACCTGGCTCCTGCCTTCGGATCAGCGTGGTGCGCCGGCCACAGTGGCCATTGGAGGGTGAACCAACAGCAAAAGGAAGACCTTTCTCTCTGTCTCTCTCTCACTCTCTACTCTGCCTGTCAAAAAACAAAAAAACAAACAAAAAAACAAAAAAACAAGCCTGATGGTGGCGGTCATGAAAAGAAAAAGAAATTCACAGGGTGAGACGTGTGGACTTGTGGACTTGGTGGTCAGAGAGGGACTGCCCAAGAGGTGACCTTGGAGCAGAAACGGGGGGGAGGTGAGGAGAGGAGAGGAGAGAGGGGCTGTGGATAGGAGCCGCAAAGGAAGACCTTTCTCTCTGTCTCTCTCACTGTCCACTCTGCCTGTCAAAAACAAAACAAAAACAAAACAAAACAAAAAACACAATCCAGTATCCAAGGAGCTAACTCCAGGAGAGGGGAAGGCATCCCTGTTGAAGACCACGCCCCTAAGCCCCACCTCTTAAAGGTCCCATCACTATAATCTCCTTCCACTAAGCCCTACCTCTTTTTAAAAAAATTCATTGGGGACTGAAGCTGTGGTGTAGTGGGTAAAGCCAGCACCTACAGTGCTGGCATCTCATATGGGCGCTGGTTCAAGTCCCGGCTGCTCCAATTCCAATCCGGCTCTTTGGCATGTCCTGGGAAAGCAGTAGGAGATGGCCCAAGTTCTTGGGCCCCTGCACCTGTGTGGGAGACCTGGAAGAACCTCCTGGCTCCTGAGTTTGGATCTGTGCAGCCCTTACCATTGCGGCCATCTGGGGAGTGAACCAGCGGATGAAGACCCCTCCCATCCCCACCTCTGCCTCTCTGTAACTCTGACTTTCAAATAAATAAATAAATCTTTACAAAATTTTTATCTAAGGTACACAAATTTCATGTATTTTACATATACAGATTTAGGAACACAGTGATTCTTCCTACCCTACCCTCTCTCCCACACTCCCACCCTTCCTCCTCCTTCCTCTCTTATTCCCTCTCTTAATTTTTACAATGATCTATTTTCAGTTTACTTTATACTCCTCAGATTAACCATACACTAAGAGTTCAACAAACATGAAGAAGAAAAAAAAAACAACACTGTTCCTCCACAGTAGAGACAAGGGCTGTAAACAAATCATCGAATCTCAAAGTGTCCATTTCACTCCTATACATTGCATTTTTGGTACTCTATTAGTTACCGCAGATCAGGGAGAACATGTGGTATTTGTCTTTTGGGGACTGGCTTATTTCACTAAGTATAATGGTGTCCTGTTGGTTGAAAAGGACAGGATTTAAAGGGCTCAACACAGCACCTGGAGATTAAACCTTTGGCACATAAACCCCTGGAGGACAATCATACTCAAACTAAAATGATATTCTATCTTTATCTAAACATAAGCATCTTATGCAAGAGGATTTTGAAGAACAGTTCATGGAAGATGCAATTGAAAGAGAAAGTTGGGGCCTGCACTGTGGTATAGTGGGTTAAGCCACCACCTGTAGTGCCAGCATCCCATATGGGTGCCAGTTCAAGTCCGTGCTGCTCCTCTTCTGATCCAGCTCTCTGCTGTGGCCTGGGAAAGCAGTAGAAGATGGCCCAAGTCCTTGGGCCCCTGTACCTGCGTGGGAGACCCGGAAGAAGCTCCAGGCTCCTGGCTTTGGATCAAAGCAGCTGCCGCTGTTGCTGCAAGTTGGGGAGTGAACCAGTGGATGGAAGACCTCTCTCTCTGTTTCTTCTCTCTCTGTGTAACTGACTTTCAAATACATAAATAAATAAATCTTTAATAAAAGAGAGAGAAAGTTTATTTTGATGCAAACAATTAAAAGCCATACAGGTGTTTTTTCCATAATGAACATTTTGCATGCACTTTTTGAAATACCCTTGGGGATGGAAAAAACATTTTCGCAGCAACAAGTACATTGGTGTTTGAGGAGAGAAGTGGATACTGTAGCCAGGCTCTCTACATAGGAGCAGTAGCCAAGGCATTGTTGCCATCTTCTGTCTGGCCTGCAAGAAGGACAAGGAAAGAAACCACTTCTTGGTTTGTAACTCTATACTTCTTGGAGGTCCATTTGCGGAGTCTCCCCTTTGTAGCTTGGGGTGGTCAGGATAGACTTTGCAAACAATAATCGCTAATGAACAGAAAGGGAGAGAGAAAGAGTGATCTCCCATCTTTCTGGTTCTCTCCTTAAATGCCTGTAGCAACTGGGGCTTGGCCAGGCTAAAGCCAAGAGCCAGGAATTCACTCAGTCCAGGTCTCTGTGCAGGTGGCGGGGACCTACGTACTTGAGCCATCACTCATTCCTCAATCACTGCCTCCCAGGGTCCACACGAGGAGGAAGCCGGGTCTACTCCAACCCAGGCCCTCCTAGGTGGCCACGCAGCTGGCCCAAGTGGCATCTTCACCACTCCTCCAAAAACTCATCCCTCCATCTCTTCTTTCATCCATCCATCTCTGCTTTTTTGCTCCCAATCTGCTCATGCAGGTTTCAAGTTGGTGGTGGTGTTGACCTGGCGTGATGTTGGGTAAGATTTTTTTTTTTCATCAGTCACTGTGTGGCTGATTCTTGCTTCTCAGGGTGGAGGGCTCCAGGATTTTCCAGAACCAGAAGTTAGACCATCATGCAGGACTGAGAGTCACATGGGTGTGGACAGAAGCAGAGTCTCGCTCTCTCCAACATTCTACCTGCTGCAAGAAGAATGTCTCCCCCAGCTCTCTCCCCCAGCACAAGCCCCAGCCTTCACACTCACCTGCTTCTTGGGGGAGACCATAGAGGGGGATAAGACCACCCTGTAGGGGAATTCAAGGCAGCGTTTGAACAAGATGGGGCCCTCTTCGAGACCCAAAGTGGGAGATGGAACCTAGGAAAGGCAGGTGCCACCCACAGGCAGAAGGAAGCCCCCACTCATGGTCCCCTGCCTGTGCACAGCCCCCTTAGTTGAGACCCCCCTCTCCACACACCTCCATTCATCCTCTGATCTCCGAATGTCTGCTTTTGCTCCAGCCAGACAGCCCCAAGTGAGGCTGGAGTCTTTGTTCCAACTCCCAACAGTCAATGTCTTCAAACTGAACCTTGGGCTGCCTGGGGGCAGGACTTGAACTCCTGCCAAGCTCTGGGTGCGTGCTGGAGTCGGGTGGAAGTGGGGGGATCTGGACTGAGGCTCGCGGTGCCCTGTGTCTTCCCAGCCCATGCTCTGCAGAGCTTCCAAGACAAGGTTCCCTTTGGCCATGCCCACCGGACACCTGCACCGTCTCCAGTTCATGCTTTTGTTAGCTGCTCCCTGGTCTTGGTCCCGCAGGGGTAGTTGCCAACTCGGGGACCCAGATGTCACCTTTGCCCTGCTTTGAGCAGATTTTGCCCTGAGGAGCTGGTGACACACACACACACACACACACACACACACACACACACACAGAGCTGGCTCCGCCCCCACAGCTTGGCCACCTGCCCAGGGCTGGGAGGAAACAGCCAGACTTTCCGGGATTGGTGGCTGCAGCCCAGCCCCGCCCACCCAGCCCCGCGGTGGTGCACAGACTTCCTAGGGTCAGAGGCCTGGAGCCCAGCTAGAGATATCGTTGTGGGGGAGAGGTGGAAGAACAGTTTACTGGAGACAAACCGCTCCTTGCCAGAAGGTGCCAGGCTGGGGGAGAGGTGGGACTGGAGTGGACCTGGCTGCCTGGCTGAGGGAGGGGCGTTGCTTCTGGTTGGGAGCGAGCTGGCCCGTTCCCCCACCCCCAGACTCAGGGCTTCCGGAAAACAGAGCCCTGGCCACCTTGCTGTGATCAAGTTGGGCCTGCCTTCTGTATTCTAATCTCTCTCTCTCTCCCTCTCTCCCTGTTTCTTCCTCTTGAGCGCTTTCTGCCTGGCCTTCTTTGCTCGCCTCCCTCCCTGCCCCTCTCCACTGGGCCCCTGTACTTCCTAAGGAACTCTCCTGTCCCACCCGCCCTGTAGGATGCTGCAGCTGAGCCTGTCTCGGCTGGGACTGGGGCCCTGGGCAGCCTCCCCGTGGCTGCTCCTGCTGCTAATCGGTGCCTCCTGGCTTTTGGCCCGCATCCTGAGCTGGACCTACGCCTTCTATGACAACTGCTGTCGCCTCCGATGCTTCTCTCAGCCTCCGAAACGGAACTGGTTCCTGGGTCACCTGGGCCTGGTGAGTGAGGCTTGCCTTGGGTGGATGGAGTCCCCTGAGGGGCTGGGAATGAAGCTCAGGGAGCTGGGGTTTAGGACAGCAGAGTAACAGGGAAGCAATGGATCTGTCCCTCTCCTCTCTGTCTACCCCATGCCCTGTGGTCTTCCTCTTCTTTTCTCTTCCCCATCTGCTCCCTCCCACAACCTGTTTTGGTCTCATTCCTGTCCCGTGAATGCCCACAGCAGCAGGCAGGGGTGTCGGGGCGGGGGTGTGCCGGCATTGTGGCACAGCAGGTTAAGCTGCCTCCTGAGACAGCAGCAGGGGTGCTGGGTCCTGTCCCTGGCTGCTCCGCTTCTGATCCAGCCTCCTGCTAATGCACATAGGAAGGCAGCAGATGATTGCTCAAGTCCTTGGGCCCTGCCATGCACATAGGAGACCCAGATGGAGCTCCTGGCTGGCCTTAGTCAATGTCTGCCATTGCAGCTGTTTTGGGGGAAGTGAACCAGTAATGGAAGATCTTTCTGTTTCTCTGTTTTCCGCCCCCCTCCCATACGCTATCTCTCTGTCATATAAATAAAATAAATCTTTAAAAAAATGCACACAATGGGGAACCCCCTGCCAGCCCACAGCCTGACACTTGATCTTGTCATGAGCTTTTTGCAGGATCCCACTCCACACCTGGGCCCATATCTGTTGGCTGCAGATGTGTGTCTACATCTCTAAGCTGTCACTTCCCCACAAAAATGAGCTGTGCCACCCATGCCCCACCTGCAAGGGCACAGCTGGGTGGGGAGAGAGGGGGTGGGCAGTCTCCTTCGCCCCCACCCTCTTTTCCTCTTTTTGTGCTTTTTGATGTCTGACTTTTTGCCTCCAAGATGTATCAGTGGTGCCATTTCCCAAGCTGGTTAAGAGTTGACCACTTTGCCATTCTGAAGGGATCCCTCTGGCCTGTACCCTGGTGGAAAAACATCCTAGAGTTGCATGGGGTGGGGTGGGGAGCTCCTTGCTCACCACTTCCCATGCTACCTGGGCTCTCTGTGGCCAGAATCATACCTGGGACTTCAACACCACCTGGGACTTTGACACCACCTAGAAGGGTGCCACTTCTGATGCCACTGGTTTCCGGTGCTGCCTTCTCTCAACACAACCACTCCTTGCAGGGTTCTTGTTCACCTTGTCTGCTCTCACGGGACCTCAGGGGTCTCAGCCCCCCTCCATAGCCTAGCCCACCAGCTTCCCTCCAGGGCCCCTTCCTTGGCTGGGTGTGGTTTAGCTTCTTGCCCTTGACTCAATGCCAGTTGGCCTTCCCTTTGGGGTCTCGGATGAATACAACCAGCCATGTTCTCTGATGTCACATGCACAGTGTTGCTGAGGAAGGTCACAAAACAGGACATGGGGTGGATGGGGTGAGCTGACATGGAAACTCTACCCACCTGACTCCAACGTGCCGCAGTCCGAGCCAACACCTCCCACCTGCCTGCTTGGGCAGCTCCTCCTGGACAAAGGCTCATTTTCACTCTGTTCCCCTGCTCACTCATCCCGAAGTCCCTACCCCCACCAAATGTACTTGAGATGGCCATGACCGCCAGTCTCCACTAAATCCCCAGGACAACTCCCAGCGCTATCTTGACCACGTCCCAGTGGCTACTCAATTCTTCTGGGAAGAGAGCACCACTCTCTCCTGATCTCCTCCAGTCTCCCTGACTTTCCATGTGGGATCCCTGGGGTCCTCACCCCTCATCTCTCTCTCTCTCTCTCTCTCTCTCTCTCTCTCTCTCTCCTCACTTCCTTACCAAGGACTCCAGCTCCCATGTTGGCCATCAGCTTCCTCCAGAAGTGAATTCCAAGTTTACTTTTCCTTTGAGCTGGAGGCCAAGCCTGGGGATGTGCCCCCTCCACCCTGTCCCCAAGCTTGTTTGCTGCAAAGCTGGGGGGCAGATTCTGGGACAGAGCTAGGGGCTGTGCTAAATTGGGTGGGGGTAAGGAAGGAAGTGGTGTGGGTGAGATTAGCTGTGAATTCCCCTTTAGTGGAGGTGGAGCATCTGATGTTGGTGAGGGCAGAGACAAAGAGGAGATGGAGAGTCAAAGACGGAGAGAGACAGAAAGATCCCAACAAAGGAAGAGGTGTATACATAGAGATAGGAGGGAAAGATGGAGACATAAATAGGGCGTAAAACACAGACAGATACACACACACACACACACACACACACACGTGTATCCGTTTCTATCTGTGCTATTGCTCCTGTGTCGCCTTGTCTGTATATCCATCTTAACACTAGTCTCTCATCTCTTTCATCTATAGGTATCTGTTTCTGTCAATCAATCCCTATGTAGCCATATACCTACATAACTATCTAATCATCCATCCATCCATCTATCATCTGTCTACATAGCTATCTAATCATCTACCTACCTACTCATGAGCTGTCTATGATCTATAAATGTATCTCTTATATACCTATCATCTTTTGATCAACTGAACCATCCATTCATTTATATACCTCTCTAATTATCTATCATTTTCCATCCATCCATCCATCCATTCATCATCTGTCTACATAGCTATCTAATCACCTACCTACCTACTCATGAGCTGTCAATGATCTATAAATGTATTTGTTATTTATCTATCTATCATCTTTTGATCAATTGAGCCATCCATTCATTTATATACCTATCTAATTATCTATCATTTTCCATCCATCCATCCATCCATCTATCCAAATCTACCTATATATATAGTTATTTCATTCCAATTATCTATATATCTATCTCCCTAATTATCTATCTGTATCTCTCAATCATCTTTCAATCAATATATCCATCCAAATCTATCTATATATAGTTATTTAGACATCTAATTATGTATCTACATACCTATCTAATTATCTATCTAATTATCAACTTTCCTTCTATCCATCCAAATCTATCATCTAATTATCTATCTATCAATCTAATTAGCTATCAATCATCTTTCCATCCAGCCATCTGTTTATCTACCTATCGATACAGTTAGCCAGTTACCTAATTATCTATCTATCTATCATCTGTCTGTAACTGTATACCTATCTAGAGAAAGAAACAGAGAGACAGAGTGAAGGTAAAGGGAGACTCACAAATAAAGACAGAGACACAACAGAGAGAAGCTGACTGAGAAGAAGCTACAGCCCAGTCATCCTGACAGAAGGGCTGAGGGGGAGGGAAGAGGTGGGGAGAAGGGTGCTGCGGGAGCATCCAAGACCCCCAGCCAGGCCTGGCCTCAGCCTTGCCCCTCCGCAGGCACAGAGCAACGAAGAAGGCATGCGGCTGGTGGAGGAGCTAGCCTACCACTTCCGGGATGTGCACCTGTGGTGGTTCGGGCCCCTCTACCCCATCCTGCGGCTCGTGCACCCTAACTTTGTCGCCCCTCTGCTCCAGGCCCCAGGTATCTCTCCTTGCAGGTGCACAACCCCCCCACCCCAACCCTGCAGTTTCTTCCCTTCCTCTGTTCCCAGCCATTCCCATCCCGGGGCAGGCCAGGCTGAGCAGGCAAATGGGTAGCAACAGCCAACACCATGTCCCTGCTGGGTGACTCTGAGCAGGCCTGGCTCTCTGGCTGCTGATCTCTCTTGCAGCGTGAGTGATGGAGACTGGACCCTTTGTGGTCCAGGGAGGGCGGTCTTCAGGTACGGTTGGATGCAGCTGTTCAAATCAATCATGCCACTGCAAGTCTACCTCTCTTAGTTTGTTTCCCTCTGTGAGGGATTCTGTCTCCTGCTGCTTAAGACAGAGCCCAGAAGCCCAACCCCCAAGAAAAATTCCCTGGATCTCCAGGAAGAGTCCTTGGAGTTCCTTAAACTTACCTACACAGGGCCCCAGGATCAGTTCCTCATCTTAATCCCTGTGATTGCTGAAGATTCAGATCATGGGCTCAGCTCTGGAGCCAGGGTGGGGGGCAAGACCACTCTCTCAGCTGTTCGCACTGAGGGTGGCTGGGGGGTGGATGTGGATTCCAAGAGAAGTGGCACAGTATCCACCCATCGCAGCCTCCCTGCCACGTGGGCAGCTCCAGAGCAAGGATGCTAAGGTGCAGGCAGGCACCATGACTTGTCAAGGTCACACAGCGTCTCGAAGCTCCTTCTGCATTCTGGACACTCTTGGCTGCCCCAGCTGCTTTTGATGGGAGGGAGGGGCTGTCCAGAGTGTGGAGGGGGAAGATCAGAGAGGCCAGCAGTGTCTAGTCGGTCCTGGGTGCTTCCCTGGTGGCTGGATGGAGCAACAGCATCTCCTCATGGTGCGTGAGCAGCATGGAGGTAGCATCCTCCATTCTTGTTAAGGACAGAGGAGCCCCTGACCCCACACACTTCAGGCTCAGTGTGGAGAGGAGGAGGAGGATACTGGGGAATTTAGGTTAACCCCTTGGACATTCATGGAGCCAGTAAAGTTTGAAAAAATGATTTTTGGGGCTGGCATTTGGGTGCAGTGGGTTAAACCTCTGCTTGTAATGATGGCATGCCATAGCAGAGTGCTGGTTTGAGTCCTGGCTGCTCCACTTCTGATCCAGCTTCCTGCCAATGCACCTGGGAAAGCAGCAGATGATGGGCCGTGTGCTTGGGCCCCTGCTCCCCATGTGGGAGACCAGGATGGAGTTTTTGGCTCCTGGCTTTGGTCTGGCCCAGTCCTGGAAGTTGTGGCTATTTGGGGAGTGAACCAGTGACTTGAAGACCCATGCAATTCTGTGTTGTCCTGCCTATCGAACAACTAAGTAAATAAAATTTGTTTGAGGGGAAGACATACACAGAGATATGCTCCTTGCATGTGCATAATAGCCGGGGCTGGACCACAGCTGAATCCTGGAAGCAAGAACCCAATCCAGGTTGCCCATATGGGTGGCAGGGGCCTGGTCACTGGAGCCATCACCACTGCATTAGCAGGAAGCTGGAGTCAGGAGCCAGAGCTGGGGATTGAACCCAGGTACTGTGAGGTGGGACCCAGGTATCTGAACTCTTGAGCAAATGCCAACTCCCAAGCAACACTTTTCTTTTAAAGAAAAGAAAGAAAAGTAAGAACTGTGGGCTTTTTTTCCCCTAAAGATTTTATTTATTTGAAAGGCAAAGTGTGAGAGAGAGAGAGAGAGAGATCTTCCACCTGCTGGCTCATTCTCCAGGCCGAAAGGAGGAGCCAGGAGCTTCATCCAGGTCTCCCATGTGGGTGCAGGGGCCCAAGGACTGGGCCACATTCCACTGCTTTCCCATGCAGCAGGCAGTTGGATGGGAAGCAGAGCAGCCGGGACTCGAACTGGTGTCCATATGGGATGCCGGTATCACAGGTGGCATTCAACCTACTGTGCTATAACACTAGTCCCCAAGCCCTCCAAGCTCCCCAAGCTCCACATTTAAATTCTCATGTGTGTGCAGGATGCTGAGGTCATGGCATCTGGTCCTGGGGCCATGTCAGAGCATGTGTGTCATGTCTGAGCAAGTCATGTATGTGGTGACCATGTCAGGACATGTTAGTGCATGTTGAGGCCAGGTCACATGCCCCAGGTGCATGTCAGGATGTATCAGAGAGTGCTGAGCTAGCCAGGTGTCCTTAGTCTGGGTAAAGGCGTTCTCTGAGTGCCATGCTCTTCTTAGAGTTGCAATGCATGTTGGACTGTGTGGGAGGAGTGTCCACGTGTGCTAGGGGCATATTGGGCCATGTCAGCATGTGCCTCTGCTTTCCTGTGCTGCTACACCCTGGTCTGGTCTCTGCTCACCTTCCCTCCCCTTCCTTCTTACTCTGCCCTTTGGTCCCCTTCCTGCTATGTGGGGTTTGGAGGGAGGAAGTGCAGACCTCTGGCTGGGAGTCCCCTCCCTCACCCAGAGTCCCTCCCCTCCCCCATTCATGGCCCCTGATTGTCGTTGCTCATGTCAGCTGCAGCTGTGTCTAAGACTATGGACTTCTACGGCTTCCTGAAACCGTGGCTGGGTGAGTCACTGCAGGTGGAGAGGGTTTTGGGGGCCACCCTTGGGAGTCATGGGGAGGTGATGTTCTTGCCCACTGCCCATGGCTGCCCTCCTAGGGGATGGGCTTTTGCTGAGTGCCGGTGACAAGTGGAGCCGCCATCGTCGCATGCTGACGCCCGCCTTCCACTTCAACATCCTGAAGCCCTACGTGAAGATTTTCAGCAAGAGTGCATGCATCATGCATGTGAGTCCCCTGGGCCTGTGGACCAGGGGGTGGGAAGGGGGAGTGGCTTCACACACACCTGCTCTGGAGCCATGGCTCTGACGGCGGGTTGGGGCCATGGTTGTGGCTTTCTGAGCCTTGGTGTACCCATCTGAGAAATGGGAAAGATGCTCCCCTACTTTAAGGGGGCGATGGTCAAGGTGATGCCATGGAGTCAGATTCCTGCACACAGTTGGTGCATAGAAGGCATACGTCTCTCTCAGGGAAAGCCTTGCAAACTCAAGATGGTCGTGTTGAACAGTGCATAGTAGCTGTTAACATTGCATGGAAACTATTTCTGCACAACATACTCTTTTAGCACTCACTGGTCTTGGAGGGCCAAGTGGACGCATTTGTTTATCTCTCAGCCTCCAGGAGGGCTTGGGAGCAATGGCAGAGGTTGAATTCCAAGAGAGGCAGTGCTCAGGGCCTTCAAAGGTTTAGTTTTTGGAACTGGCACAGCAAGTGGCTGGGTCACACACCCTTGGCTGAAGTAAGGGCCAAGAACAGCTCAGATTCAAGAGATGGGGAAGCAGGTTCCACCTTCTCACGGCAGGAGCTGCCCGGCATTGTTGCAAAGGGTGAGGACAGAGGGAGGGAGGTTAATGCTGAAGATGATGCCGACGGCTGACACCGGGCACTTGGTGTTTAGCAGAAGCGGTGTGCTCATTCGGTAACATACACTGTGCAATGGCATTTTCAAAATGCTGTGAGGCGCAGGTTAGGACGACATTGAGGGTCACGGACGTTAAGGGAGTTTACCCAAGTTCATCCAAGGTAGGAGTGGCAGAGCAGGTATTTTCACCTGGGTTATCTGACACCAAGGCAGGTCACCTTGACAGGTGGGACCCCCGGGAGGGCAGTGAGTCCACTAAGGGCTCACAGGGCGTAGGAGGCAGAGCTGGGACTGGGACCCAGGTCTGCTGACTCCAAGTCTTGTGTATATTCATGAATAGTTAACAGCTTCCACTCCCATTCGAACCTGGTCATTCCTTTGGGTGTTTTGGGGCAGAGGAACAAAGGCTGGCTCTGGGTGGGAGTGTCCATCTTGGTGTTTGGTATTGGAGTAGGGCTCAGGAGAACCAGAGCCCAGCCCCGCCTCTCTCTTCTTCTCTGGCCAGGACAAGTGGCAGCGCCTGGCCTCGGAGGGCAGTGCCCGTCTGGACATGTTTGAGCACATCAGCCTCATGACCTTGGACAGCCTACAGAAATGCATCTTCAGCTTCGACAGCAATTGTCAGGAGTGAGTCATTGCCCATGGCCAGGGAACCTGTATGGTGGGCCCAAGGGAGCAGGTAGGGGAGAGAGGACAGTCCAGCAACCAGGAGAGACTTCCTGGAGGAGGTGGGTCAGATGTGGGTGTTGAAGGACAGGGAAGGGGAGAGAGAAAGGGTGGTCCTTCCAGGTAGGCAGAAATGTTTGAGTGAAGATTGGAATGCTAGGATGAGCAGTGTGTGTGTGTGAGATGGGCAGGGGTTGGCAGTGTCAGAGTTATGGGGAGGGAGAGGGAGAGGGAGAGGGGGACGGGGAGGGGGACGGGGAGGGGGACGGGGAGGGGGAGAGAGAGATTGATTCTCAATTTGATGATGGAGAGGGAGAGGGAGAGGGAGAGGGGGAGGGGGAGGGGGCGGGGGGAGGGGGAGAGATTGATTCTCGATTTGATGGTTCACTTCCCAAATGACTGCAACAGTCAGGGCTGGGCCAGGCCAAAGCCAGGAGCCAGGAGCCAGGAGCTTCTTCTTGGTCTTCTACACGGGTACAGGGGCCTAAGCACTTGGGCCATCTTCTGCTGCTTTCCCAGGCACATTAGCAGGGAGTTGAATTGGAAGTGGAGCAGCGGGGACTTGAACGGGCACCCATACACTTGAACGGGCTTTACCCACTACACCACAGCACCGGCCCCAGTGTCTAGATATCAAGGACATGGAAAAGTTAGCCAGAAGTGGAGTGAACTTGGTCTTGAGAGTTCTGGGAAGCTGTGGAAGGGATTTGAGCAGTGCTGAACTTGGACATTTATCTCTCCCTAGAGAGCAGAGTGTCTTGGAGATGTGGGATGCAAGGGTAAGAGGAGCTGTGAGCTTGGTGGAGAAAACCAATCGGATTTGGGAGAAACCAAGGCAGGGTAGGCAGGACCAGCTGGTGAGGGAAAGGAAAGAGAGAGAGAGAGAGGAGATGAAGTGACCCCAAGGCTCTGCTCTGGAGACCTGGGGCCGGAGGCCTGAGCTTACAGAGAGGGAGGCAGGGAGAAGTGCATTGAGATGATGCCATGTCTGGAAGGAGCAGTGCTGGGATTCTTGTCGGGAGGTGTTTCCAGGGCTTCAAGCACATCAAGGAGCCACTTTTCTCTCTGGTCTGGCCCTCCAGGAACCCCAGTGACTATATTGCCGCCATCCTGGAGCTCAGCGCTCTCATAGTGAAGCGGAATCAGCAGATTTTCCTGTTCATGGACTTCTTGTACTACCTGACCCCCGACGGGTGGCGCTTTCGCAAGGCCTGTGACCTGGTGCACAGCTTCACGGACGCCGTCATCCAGGAGCGGCGCCAGGCTCTGGCTAGCCAGGGTATGGATGAGTTCCTCAAGGCCAAGGCCAAGTCCAAGACTTTGGACTTCATCGATGTTCTCCTTCTAAGCAAGGTGGGCTTCTCTGGGGTCCGGGTTGGAGAGGTAGCACAGGCTCCGGTGTCAGAGGTGGGATCAGAGAACTTGAGCTTGACCCAGAGGAAGGTGGATGAGGAAGGGAGTGGTGGGTTTTGGAGGTGACTCTGTGAAAGGATACCTGGCAATCACAAAAGGAGATGACTCAGGTGCCAACAGAGCTGGTGTGATTCGCGGTCTTTGCTTTGTCGCCAGGGTGAAGATGGAAAGAAGTTGTCAGACGAGGATATACGGGCAGAGGCAGATACCTTCATGTTTGGGGGTGAGGGTCCCGGTGTGTGGGGCTGCAGTGGAGGCAGGGGTCTTTCCATCCCAGGCACATGGTGGGTGGAGCTTGGATCTACCTGTCCCCTCCTCCCATCCACCCTGGGGTCCTCCCTGCCTTGGCTGCTGGATGAGTCTGACCCCCAGCCTCCATCCACCCTCGGGTTCTCCGTGCCTTGGTCATTGGGTCGGTCTGACCCCACCCTCCATTCACCCTGGGATCCTCCCTGCCTTGGGCACTGGGTCAGTCTGTCCCCTACTCTCCACCCACCCTGGGGTTCTCCATGCCTTGGGCGTTGGGTCAGTCTGACTCCACCCTCCCATCCACCCTGGGGTCCTCCATGCCTTGGGCACTGGATCAATGTATTCCCTCCTCCCATTCACCCTGAGGTTCTCCATGCCTTGGGCGCTGGATCCGTGTGTCCCCTCTTCCCACCCACTCTAGGGTCCTCCATGCCTTGGGAGCTGGATCCATCTGTCCCCCACCCTCCACCCACCCTGGGGTCCTCCATGCCTTGGGCTCTGGATCCATCTGTCCCCCACCCTCCACCCACCCTGGGGTCCTCCATGCCTTGGGCGCTGGATCTGTGTGTCCCCCACCCTCCATCCACTCTGGGATCCTCAAGCATGCTCGGCTGCCTCTCAGGCCATGACACCACAGCCAGTGGGCTCTCCTGGGTCCTGTACAACCTTGCGAGGCACCCGGAGTATCAGGAGCGCTGCCGTAAGGAAGTACAAGAGCTCCTGAGGGACCGGGAGCCTCAGGACATTGAATGGTGAGTGCAGGTCCTCCTGGCCTGTTCCTCTCACTGACTTTGCTTGCCAGGTGGGGCAGGTGGAAGTTCTCTCGGCAGATTCTGCCATTCTTGCCCCATGGGAATAGGAGTAGGGCCCAAGGTCAGGGTATGCTACTGAACCTGGACAGCAGTGGTAAAGTTGCAGGGTTTGGGGAACAGAAGGACTTGGAATTCATACTGATTTCCCTACTGATTTGCTAGGTGACATCAGTAACACAACTTCCTTTTCTGAACCACATTTCTCTTCTGTGAGTGGGAAAATGTCCTTTGCACAAGAGAGAAAGGTCTTCCTTTTGCCATTGTTTCACTCTCCAATGGCCACCGCAGCTGGCGCGCTGCGGCTGGTGCACCGCGCTGATCCGAAGGCGGGAGCCAGGTGCTTCTCCTGGTCTCCCATGGAGTGCAGGGCCCAAGCACTTGGGCCATCCTCCACTGCACTCCCTGGCCATTGCAGAGAGCTGGCCTGGAAGAGGGGCAACCGGGACAGAATCTGGCACCCCGACTGGGACTAGAACCCGGTGTGCCAGTGCCGCGAGGTGGAGGATTAGCCTATTGAGCCGCAGCGCCGGCCTGTAGTTGTCTTATGATCCTAAATATTTGCAGCTTCACAATAATCCAACTTTACATATATATTTGATTTCATCTCTGGACTTTATTCTATTCTGCTTGTTTATATTGTCATTCATAAACACAGGAAGGCTTCCTTTCATTTTATTGGAAACATGGTTTATTTGAGAGGCAGAAAGCCAGAAGGTGAGAAAGAGGGAGAAACAGAGGTAGAGATAGAGAAAGACATAGAGGGATACAGATATAGAGATAGGTTGAGATCAAGATAGACAGAGATCGAAAGATAGAGGTATATAGAGATAGATATATAAAGATAGAGATAGAAATAGATATATAGAGGATTAGAGACAGAGATATAGAGATATAGAAATAGATGTAGAGATAGAAGTAGAGAGAGACACACAGAGAGATAAGGACAGATAGAAGTAGATAGAGATAGATGGAGAGATAGAGATTGGGAAAAATAGAGATAGAGAAAGAGACAAAGAGATATAGAGATAGAGATAGGGATAGAGAGAGATGGATATAGTTAGAGATAGGGATAAGGAGATAAGGAGAGATAGAAATAGAGATAGATGGAGGGAGAGATTGGTAGAGAGAGATAGAGATAGAGATATAGAGATACAGAGTGAGCTTCCATCTGCTGATCCACTCCTCAAATGCCCACAGTGTCCAGGACTAGGTTGGGCTGAAGCCAGGAACCAGAAACTCCATCCAGGTCTCCCACATGGGTGGCAGGAACTCAAGCACTTGAGCCATCATCACAGCTGCCTCCCAGAGTCTGGCTTAGCAGGATGCTGGAATCAGGAGTGGACCCAGGTATCCAGCCCAGGGATTCTGATGTGAGACACAGGCATCTGAATTGGCAGCTTCAGTGCTGGGCCAAATGCCTACCTCTGAAAACACTGTCATTCTTGACAAAGTTGATCCTTTTTCAATATTTTGCTTTTAAAATGTTTTGCTTGCATTCTTTTAAATATTTATTTATTTTAAAGGCACAGTTACAGAGAGGGAGAAGGAGAGGAGGAGGAGGAGGAGGGGAAGAGAGAGGGAGAGGGAGAGGGAGAGGGAGAGAGGTTGAGAGATCTTCTATTTGCTTGTTTACCTCCCAAATGGCTACAATGTCCAATGCTGGGCCAGATCAAAGTCAGGAGCCAGGAGCTTCATCCTGGTCTCCCACATGGGTGTAGGAACCCAAGCACTTGAGCCATCTTCCACTGATTTCCCAGGTGCATTAGCAGAGAGCTGGTTTGAGCTTCTGTGAAACCCTGCATCATACCCTTTGCCTCTACTTTTATCACTTGCCTTTTCTCTTATGGATGTGCAGGAATTCCTTGTCTATTCAAGACAGTGTTTCAGATCTATGTATTTATTGAAGACGTATTTAAGTCTCTCATCTGAATGCTAACTTGACCTATGGTATCCCATATGACCCAGAAATCCTTAATTGTCCTGCCTATTTATCATCTTTTTGGTCTTACAGTTTATACTTTTGACATTTTAAGAATTTCTACTTTAAAAAAAGATTTATTTAGTCATTTGAGAGGCAGGGTTACATACAGAGAGAGGGAGAGACAGAGAGAGAGTCTTGCATCTGCTGGTTCACTCCCCAAGTGGCTGCAATGGCTGAAGCTGGGCTGATTCAAGCCAGGAAGAAGCCAGGAGATTCTCCCATGCAGGTGTAGGGGCCCAAGGACTTGGGCCATCTTCCACTGCTTTCCCAGTCAATAGCAGAGAGCTGGCTTGGAAGTAGAGCAGCCAGGACTTGAACTGGTGCCCATATGGGATGTGGGTACTGCAGGCGGTGGCTTTACCTGCTATGCCACAGTGCTAGCCCCACTTTAAGAAATTTTTAAAAATCATTTTTAATTATTTAAAAGGGAGAGGGAGAGGGAGAGGGAGAGGGAGAGGGGAGGGGGAGGGGGGGGAGAGAGAGAGAGAGAGTTCTTCATTTTTTTTTTTTTTAACAGGCAGAGTGGACAGTGTGAGAGAGAGACAGAAAGATCCAAGGTTTTTTCCGTTTGTTCACCCCTCAGTGACTGCTGCGGCCGGCGCGCTGCAGCTGATCCGGAGCCAGGAGCCATGGTGCTTCTCCTGGTCTCCCATGTGGGTGCAGGGCCCAAGCACTTGGGCCATCCTCCACTGCACTCCTGGGCCACAGCAGAGAGCTGGACTGGAAGAGGAGCAACCAGGACAGTTGCGCCACAGGTGGAGGATTAGCCTATTGAGCCACGGCGCTGGCTGAGAGAGAGAGTTCTTATACCCGCTGGTTTATTCCCCAAATACCCAAACAGCCTAGTCTGGACCAGGCTGAAGCAGAAAGCCGGGAACTCAATTTGTTTCTCTCATGTGAGTGGTGGCAGGGACCCAAACACTTGAGCCATCACCACTGCTTCCCAGGTTTGAGTGGGCAGGAAATTGTAATTAAACTTTGTAACAGTTTAAAATATCTAGTAAATTAGGTTCCCTTTCCTTCCATTTCAATTTTAAAAAGTTGAAAAAGATTTGCTTATTTGAAAGGCAGAGTGAAGAGGAGATCTTTCATCTTTTGGTTCACACCTCAAATGGCCACAGCGGCCAGTTGATGTTGGACTGGGCAGAAGCCAGGAGCCTGAGACTCTATCTGGGTATCCCGTCTGTGTCAGGGGGCCATCTCTCACTGCTTTCCCTGGTGCATTAGCAGGGAGCTGAATTGGAAGTGGAGCAGCTGGGGCTCCAACCAGTGCTCCGATATAGGCTACCGGTGTCACAGGTCGTGGCTTAAAACACAGCTGGCCCTGCCACTTTAATTTTTAAGCTGATCTAGCAACTGAAGAGTCCTGTAATTGCATTATTAATGACAACACACTAAAAAATATCCAAGTAGACCTTTATCGAATTGCATTGGATATGTAGACTAACTTAGAAATAACAGATGCATTTCTAATATTAGGTCATCTCACCCTAGAGTGTGACTAATTCATTCAGGTCACCTCATGAGCCCTTCACGGAAAATTTTCCCCTGGGCATCCTTGTGTTTTGCTCAGAAGTGTTCCTAAAAAATCTTGGGGTGGGGTGGGGTGGGGGCTGGTGCTGTGGTGCAGTGGGTTACATGCCCTGGCCTGAAGCCATATGGGTGCCAGTTCGAGACCTGGCTTCTCTACTTCCCATCCAGCTCTCGGCTATGGCCTGGGAAAACAGTAGAAGATGGTCGCATAGCTCTGGCCATTGCGGCCAATTGGGGAGTGAACCATTGGATGGAAGACCCGTCTCTCTCTCTCTCTGCCTCTCCTCTCTCTGAGTAACTCTGACTTTCAAATAAATGAATAAATCTCTAAAATAAATAAATAAATAAATAATCCCGGGCTAAGCTTTTCTTCTAGTGCTTTTGTGTCTTAGATTTTTTCTCATGCTTCCACATCTGGTGCACCTGTGGTTGAGGATGTTGCAAGACTGAATCTCGGGCTGGTGCCACGGCTCAATAGGCTAATCCTCTGCCTGCGGCACCGGCAACTTGAGTTCTAGTCCCGGTCGGGGCGTTGGATTCTGTCCTGGTTGCTCCTCTTCCAGTCCAGCTCTCTGCTATGGCCCGGGAGTGCAGTGGAAGATGGCCCAGGTCCTTGGGCCCTGCACCCGCATGGCAGACCAGGAGAAGCACCTGGCTCCTGGCTTCGGATCAGTGCAGCGCACCGGCCGTAGCGGCCACTTGCGGGGTGAACCAACGGAAAAAGGAAGACCTTTATCTCTGTCTCTCTCTCTCTCTCACTAACTCTGCCTGTCAAAAAAAAAAATTAAAAAAAAAAAAAAGACTGAATCTCGGGCAGGGGTAGGTGGGGGAGAGGGTCTCAGGGGGGCAGCCGTGGGCTGGGGAAGTCTCTGGTTTTCTGCTCCCCGGGTAATTGTTGAAAATGGGGTCCCTCAGGGACGACCTGGCCCAGCTGCCCTTCCTCACCATGTGCATCAAGGAGAGCCTGCGGCTGCACCCCCCGGTCACGGTCATCTCCCGGAGCTGCACCCAGGACGTGACGCTCCCCGACGGCCGGGTCATCCCCAGAGGTGCCTGCACACCAGTAGGGGGCGCCTCCTGGGCAGGGCAGGAAGGGAGTCCTGCCGGCAGCGCAGACTTTGCCCTGACTGCCCCTCTCACACCCCGTCCCCCCCAACAGGCAACGTGTGTGTCATCAGCATCTTCGGGATTCATCACAACCCCTCGGTGTGGCGGGACCCTGAGGTGCTGCCCCTGCCCCACCTGCATTCCCGGGGCCCGGGGTGGGGGTAGGGGTCTCAATGCAGGAAGTCAAGACTGGGTGTCCTGGGAGACCGCACCCAGCAGCCCTGCCCCGCCCTCACTCCCAGGTCTATGACCCCTCCCGCTTCGACCCAGAAAACGACGAGGAGAGGTCTCCGCTGGCTTTCATCCCCTTCTCGGCCGGGCCCAGGTGAGAGAGGGGCCGTCACAGGTGGGGCTGGAGTGACGGTGGTACAGGAGGCGGCCTCGTCAGAGAGCTCCATGACGCCTGGCCTGGGGCCGCCTGTTTCAGGGGCTCAGAGGTTTAATAAGATCCTGGGGAAAGGGTGGGCCCACAGCCCCCTCCCCATTTGCCCTGCTGTGCCCTCCCCTCTGCCTAAGTCTCGGTAAAAGCCAGCAGAGGGCGCTGGGGAGTCGCCGGGGGGGGGACCCCGAAGTGGGCGTGGTGAATGGAGGCGGAACTGGGGGAGTGGGCGTGGCAGGAGGGGGCGGGGCTGGTGGGTGAGTGGGCGTGGCGGACAAGGCGGGACTGGGGTTTCTGAGCTCGAACGCTGAGCGCCTCTCCCGCTGGGCACAGGCTCCCCACCACGCTGGTGGTGGGCTCTTCCCAGTAGGCGGTAGGGAGCCATGGGAGGCGTCTGAGCAAAAGGACGGGACTGTGGACCAGGCTCGGGGGACATGCAGGCCCACACGGGGGTCCCAGCAAGCTTATTCACCCTCAAGGAGGGGCTGGGGTCCCAGGCCATGGGGGTTGGTGGTGCTGGGCGCAGTCAGAGCCCCTACCTCTGGCTACAGGTCTGAGCTGGGGGCTAAGCCAGCCAAGGGTGATATGGGAACTCCCTTGAGGTTGGGGTCCCAGACAAGGTGAGCCCCCTTCTCTGCCTCAAGGACCCCTCAGGGTGTGGGAGAGGGTCCTGGGCACAGTCAGCATCCCCTCGCGGTCCACTGATCTGGGCTGGGGGCTGGGTCAGGGGATGCACAAGCCCGCAGGGAGTCCCAGGCACGGGTAGCCCCCTCCTGTGTCCCCCAGACCCGGCAGGTGGGGAGGGTCCCAGGCCGCGGACCCGGGCGCAGTCTCAGCCCAGCCTCGCCCACAGGAACTGCATCGGACAGTCGTTCGCCATGGCCGAGATGAAGGTGGCGCTGGCGCTCACCCTGCTGCGCTTCCGCGTCCTGCCCGACCGCGCCGAGCCGCGCAGGAAGCCGGAGCTGATCCTGCGCGCCGAGGGCGGCCTCTGGCTGCGGGTGGAGCCGCTGAGTGCAGGCGCGCAGTGACCACTGTGGCCGGCCTGGGCCCCACCTGAGCCCACGCATCCAGCTTTGCACAATCCCAGGAATAAACTGTGCTGCCTCCTCTGACTGAGCCTTGCGAGGAGCCAGCAGGGGGCGCTGCAGGGACCCAGGCGTTGGACCTGGGCGAGGCTCGGGTCTCTGGCTGGGTACAGGCCCCTCACTCCCCATGCTGATGGTGGGCTCTTCCTGAGCCCTGGTATAAACTTTGCCCCGCAGGCGCTAGGGAGCCAGGGGAGGTGTTGGAGCAGGAGAGGGACCAGCGTTCAGAATGAGCATAGGGGATACTGGCGGCTCCCAGTCCCGGAAGCAGACTCGCCGTAGCGCTGCCTGCCAATCATCCTAACCCTGAGTCTTTCCCGCTGCAAGGTGCGTCTCAGTGTTGCTATGGTTACTAAATAAACAGACCGCGTGTGGTCGCTGCAGAATCCGTGTCTGTTTCACGGCCTGTGATTTCTGCCCACCGTTCACCTGGGACTGGGGATGGAGTCCTGCTTCTGGGACATCCGATGGCTCACCCTGAGCTTATTTTGGCTTCTGATGGGGTGGTGAGGAGGGGCGGCTCCTATCCACAGCCCCTCTCTCCTCTCCTCTCCTCGCCTCCCCCCCGTTTCTGCTCCAAGGTCACCTCTTGGGCAGTCCCTCCCTGACCACCAAGTCCACAAGTCCACACATCTCACCCTGTGAATTTCTTTCATGACCGCCACCATCAGACTTGCTGTTTTTTTTTTTTTTGACAGGCAGAGTGGACAGTGAGAGAGAGAGAGACAGAGAGAAAGGTCTTCCTTTTGCCATTGGTTCACCCTCCAATGGCCACCACGGCTGGTGCACTGCGGCCTGCGCACCGCGCTGATCCGATGGCAGGAGCCAGGTGCTTTTTCCTGGTCTCCCACGTGGGTGCAGGAGCCCAAGCACTCGGGCCATCCCAGGCCACAGCAGAGAGCTAACAGGAAGAGGAGCCACCGTGACTAGAACCCGCCGCCCATATGGGATGCCGGCGCCGCAGGCGGAGCATTAACCAGTGAGCCACGGCGCCGGCCCCCTCCCTCCCCATCTTACCTATGAGTACTGAGGTTCAGAGAGGGCGTCTTGTCCCAGGCCTCCCAGCCAACCCGAGACTTGAATCCAGCACAGCTGCGTGCGCTGCTCGCTCCTTCTCGATGGCTGGGGAAGGGGAAAGTGAAACTGCGGCAGGTGCACAGCCTGCTTGCCTGTCCCAGTGCAGCTGATTCCTGGGAGGTGTGTCTTCTCAGGCACACAACGCAAGAACAGCGCCCTCGTGTGGTGCACTACTGCGTGCCTCACTATACCGGATCCCTATATCTTGTTAAAATTTGGTTTGCATTAAGGGGATAAGCAGCTCAGTGTGAAAAACTCAACCCAAAGAGATGTATGGGTTGTGAATAGCGTCTTTCCTCCAAAAAACTGCCCGTTTCCTTTCATGCTCACAGACACAAATGCCTCTCCGTGTATGATTTAGGAGGGCACTCCAAACATTCACAGAGTGGAATAAAACAAAAAATTCTCCTTGTGCCCAAAGCATTTTGAAATCTGTGCATCGGTTTCTGCAGTATACACAGTCCATGGAGTATGAAGAATTGTTTTGCAGCCCCAACAGTTTGCACCGATATCAACATGTACCTTGGATCAGAGCCCTCAGCCTGAGGAAGCCTCTCTCCTTTGTCCTTTCCCACACAGTGCTGTGTTATCAGCGACAGGAAATGGGCTGAGATGGCTGAGCGTTGTGCATGAGTGACCAATCCTCCTGCTCTAAGCTGCTTGTCCATCCCAGGCACACAGTAGGTCCACAGGAAGTTCAGCTCTTTCTTCTGTGTCTCCACTGCCTGGTGTATCAAACTGTGCCCTGTATCTTGACACTGTGGGTGGACGGCCCTGCCAACAGGTGGATTCAGTCCCCCCTGAGGGCTCTTGGATCTGCTGCCTGATTCCCACTGGCTAGTTGGGCTGCAGGTGGTAGTGGGAGCAGGGGGAGTCTTGGGGTCTCCTGCACACCTGATCTGTGTCAGGAGTGCTGTCTTTCCCCACCCTTCTTGTTCAGCAGCTCTGCCGGGACCCCCATCTTCCAAGACATCCCTCACCTGAGGCCACCCACAGTCATATCCGGAAAGACTCTGGGGAGCATGGGATATGCTGGGTGGGGGCATCCTGGGTGTGAGAGGATGATCCCGGTGCTGACACAAGGGCCTCAAGAGGTCTCCTCCCGGGCCACCCTGTTGCCTGGGGATCCCACATCATCCAGGACCCTGGATTATGAAGCCATGGTCCCCAGCGAGTGGGACAGAGCAGTGAGGCAAGTGCTGGCCTGAGCATCGGAAAGCCTGGGTTGCTGTGAACTCTGTAGCACGTGTTGGAGGTTCACCCCTTCTGAATCTCAGCTCACTGCTCTGTTCCGTGACTTCCTTCATCTTCTGGGTGACATCACTTGAGTTCTCTCTCTCTCGGTAGGAGTTCAGCTTTTGATCGAACAAGAAAATAGTCAAACAGACTGAAACCCATGTCACCATGAGGCTCCCAAGATTCTCCTTTCTTCTTCTCCTCGTTGGGGACAGTGGAGGTGGAGGGGCAGGGCGTCCTGCTGAGGTGGCATCAGCTTCTGCAGCAGGTGCACCCGCTGCTACACTGTGTATGAGGCTCCTGCTGTTGACATTGGCCAGGGCCCTTGTGAACAAACTGGGCCCAAAGGCCTTGACATTTACATTAATGAGGGCATTGATTTTTGTCCTCTGTGACGGTCACCTCATTGTCGTGCAGGGTGAGGGCGGAGCGCGGTTGCGCTGGCCAGGTATGGTGCCAGGTGCCGCTGGATGAAGTGAAGGCCTCACCCCACCGCGGCCTCAGCTTCCTCGGAAGAACTGAGCGCTTGGCGGCAGCTGGAGAAAGCTCGCCTGAGTCCCTGGAGCTGATCCTTAGGGCTCTGGCCAGAGAGCTGAGAGGAGGCAGACGGGAATCCTTGGGCCATATGATGTGGGTGACCACCTGACCCAGAGTAGGCTCATTTTATGGACATTACCTGGCACATAGAAGGTGCACTTTACATATTGTGCTGGGCACACAGTTAGACATTTTATATCTAGCAATGTACACACAGTAGGTGATTTTTATGTAGTGTACCCTGTACAGAGTAGGCAGACTTTATGTAGAGTGTCAGGCACTCAGAATACAGGGTTTATGTAGAACACCTGCACATGCTACATAGGATTTATATAGAATGCCTAGCGCACAGTAGGTGTGTTCCACTTTATGGAAACTACATGATACATGGTAGGCATGATTAATGTGGAAGCACTGGATTAATACATCCAGGCACATAGGATACAGGCTTTATGGAGGGTACCCAGCACACAGTAGGCCCGCTTTATGGCACCTAGCCAGCACACAGTAGGTTCACTTTATAGATAGCACTCAGCACTCAGGCACACTAGATGAAGAGGCAGCACACAGTAGGTTCACATTATGTAGAGCCTTCAGCACACAGTAGGCCCACTCTATGGCACGAATGCAGTGACAGGACGTCCCCTGCAGTCTGTTGCACAGAGTAGGGCCCTGGCACACGGCACACAGCTCACGGAGCGGGGCAGCCCCTCCCCCACTCTCCCCCTGTTTGGAGCCCCCTCCTCCATGGAGCCCTCCTCTGTCCCCCTCTAAGGCTGTCATCCAACATCTCATTTCCCAGATAAGAAGACTGAGTCAGGAGGGCTTGCCCATGGTCAGAGCAAGAATGGGGCAGAAGGAAGACTCCACTCAGGCTCCCCTGCCTCCTCCCTGCTCTACGTGGACCCCCCATGTGCTCAGCCACACTCAGCCTTGCCCGCTCCCCACCAAGCCCCTGAGGCTGAGCCAGCCTCCAGTGATCTACCCCCAGATAACCCCAGTGAGACTGGATTCTGGGTTCCTGCTCCTGGCAGCCGCGGCTCACCCTGGGGCCATGGATGCCTGGAGGCTGCCCTTGCACTTCTGCCTGGCTGTGAGCTGGGAGGCCAGGAATTCGCTGTTCACCCCTGAGCCTCCTAGCCGTGCTCTGATCACAGGACCCGATGTGCTCCTGGCCCATGATTGCGCAGACCCCCGGGGAGATGATCTGAGATAAGGTCCTACCCAGCCATGTCCCCTGGCGCTTGCACTCTCTCCAGTTCATTCTTTTCCCACTTCCCCTTGACCTGGACAGGAAAGCTTATATGTTATCTTGTCCCCCAGAGTTACCTTGGCCCCTGGTCTGAACAGAAGGTGTCACGAGGATCCATTGCCCAGGGTCTGTGACCCTGACCTGATTCCTCTGCCTCCAGCTGCTGCTGTCCCTGCATCTTGACCACCTCCTGCGGTGGGTGGGGGCAGCCAGACCTGCGGGGATTGGCGGCTCCAGCCCAGCCCAGCCAGCCCAGCCCAGCCTGGTCCTACATCCTACCCCAGAGTGAGGGCTTGGGTCAAACCTCCCAGGAGGTGGCAGAGGAGGTTGCTGGGGACAAGACGCTCCTAGCAGAAGGTGTCAAGCCGGGGGCGGGGTGGCAGGACTGGAGGGTCCTGGACCTGGATGGGGAGAGACTGCCTAAGCCTGGGGCAGCTCCGGGAGCCAGCTGGGCAGGGGATGGGAGGTTATGGGTAACTGGAGAGCACCTGGTGGGTATTGCAGGCAGGGTCTTTCTGAGCTTCAGTTCCCTCTGAGCCCTCTCTGCCCTGGCCCCCACACTCTTACCCCTTGCCCCCTCTCCATTGTACCTGTGTTCCCTCGGGGCTGCAGACTCACCTTCCATCCCACCTGCCCTGTAGGATGCTGCAGCTGAGCCTGTCCTGGCTGGGAAGGAGCCTGGGGGCCACCTCCCCGTGGCTGCTCCTGCTGCTCATCGGTGCCTCGGGGCTCCTGGTCTGCATCCTACCACAGGCCTGCGCTTTCTACAACAAGTGTCGCCGGCTCCGAAGTTTCCCACAGCCTCCGAAACAGAACTGGTTGTTCGGTCATCTGGGGCTGGTGAGTGTGGCTGCCGACAGAGGGTGGGGGTCCAGGTGAAGGGACTCCCTGAGTGTTGCGATCAGTGGGGCTCAGGGAGGCAGATTCAGGAGAAGTCTGGGGACTGGGGCAGCAGGGGAGTGAGTGAGGCCACTCAGCCACTCCACATCTTTCCCACGTCCTTGTCCTCTCCCACTAATCTGCTAGGGTCCCTTTCCTGCCACCTTCTCCCCCTTACTGCTCCTCTAGGGGTCTCCCAGGATAGACCGTGTAGAGTGGAGGCCCCTGGCCTTCCTCCTTTCTCCACTGCAGGATTTGGAGTCCCCTGAGGGGTGTACCTTAGATCTGTTCCCCATCTGGCCCATTTCCTGGTGACTGCCCTGTGTCTGGCTGCTGAGGTCCCCCCATGTCCACACACACGGGGCACAGCTGGACCAGGGCAGAGGTGTGGGCATCTATCAGTGCCTCCCCTCCCTGGCCACTTCCTGTCACCTCGCCTTTCCTCTCCAAGATGCCCCATGGGGCCCTTTGGTCACCTGCATGAACACTGGCCACTGACTTCCCCTTTAAGAATCCCTGGTCCCTCTTTGGGCTCAGACCTGCTCTCTCGTTTGGGGAAAGTGGCTTCAGTTGCCTCACTTGTACAGGGCATGATGGATGAGTGTGTGCAGAGGTTCAATGAGAGGAAGCATGGATGCACTCAGCAACAGAACCCGGGGACCAGCAGGTGCCCACAGTTAGGCACCTCATTTCTCAGAGACGGTCAGGGTTCACCTGTGCTCCCTGGTGTTTGCCCAGGCTGGAAGGTCCCTGGCCATGCAGATTCTCCTCCATGAAGGAGAACCAGACAGGACCTGAAAGGATACAGGTGTAGACTTGAAACGAAACCTGAGGTCACAAAACTTGTTTCTATAAGACCGTGCCTTTGTGTCTGCTCTTGAGCTGATACTATTCTCAGGTGGTGAAAAATCTGCGCTCTTGAGCCAAGGTGGGCTTCTGTGTGGACAGTGAATCTACACCCTCTGCCCTGGCATGCACCCTTTGGACTTAGAGCTGGCCCCAAGAGGGAAGGAACAAACCGAAGCAGCCATCCCCTCTCATCACACAGAATCTATATGTGCTGTGCAGAGCAGAGGCTGAGCCTCCTCTGGATCCTATAGAGGACCTTGCATTAATGACCCTCCCTTCTGGAGGGGCTTCTCCAAAGAGCGCCACAGCACAGATGGATACGGATCTGTGGTGTCCACTGTGGGGGTCATTCCAGAGCTCAATCCTAGATAAAAATGGCAGTGTTTGCATAGAAGCTACACAATCCTCTCATCTGCTTCAAGCAATTCTTACATGAGTCGTAGTATCTAATACAATGTATGAGCCATGTGAATAGTTGTTGCACTGTGTTGTTCAGAATATATTGACGGAACACAAGTGCTGTATATACCCTGTACAGATACCATTCATATTTTGAATGTTTTGCTCCCCAGCTTAGTCTCTGAAGCATCCATCCATCATCTATGAATCCATCTCTTCATCTATCCTCCTACCCATCTCTCCATCCACCCATCTATGCATTCATTCATCATTCTATTTTTCTGTCTTATCCATCATCTACCTGTATACTCTATACATCCACCTATTTATATAGCCATCTACCTACCTACCTATCCATCTATCCATCCACCTACCCATCTATCCATCCTTCTGTTTATCTTTGTATATATCCTACTATCCATACATCCATTCATCTTTCTCTCTTGCTCTCCATCTACTCACATGTCAGTCTATTACTCTTTCTATTATCTACCTATCATCTGTCTACATTCATCACATCATCATATTTCTATATACATCTGTCTATCCAGCTAGTGACTCCATTCAACCACTTGTCCATCCATCATCCTATCAATTTATCTTTTATAAATTTAAGTTTCTATGCATCCCATCTATTTTCCCATTCATCATTCTGTGTATGTATATATGCATGTATCTGTTTATACATCCATCCATCCACCATCCTATCTATAGACTATCATCTATTTAGCTGTCCATCTATCATCTACCCATTCATTCATCTTTCTATATATCCAGCTATCTACACACCCATTCATCATTGTAACATTGTGTCTGCCTATTTATGTATCCTCCCAACTGTGCATCAGTTTATCAGTTCTGTCTCTCTCCATCCCTCTACTCACATATCCATTCATCCATAATTCTATCATCTATCAATCATATTTCTTCCTTGTCTTCTTTGTCATCATTATCTATCTATCTATCTATCTATCTATCTATCTATGCTTCATTAACCTATTTATCCATCCAGCCATCATTCTGGGATAGATGCTGGTTTAATCCAAGCCCCAAACCTGGAGATCTGATGTCCCAGGGCGGAAGATGAGGGTCTCAGCTCCTGAACGGAGCTGGATCTGCCCCCCCCCTGCCTTTTTGCCCTCCCTGGGTCTTTGTGGATTGGAAGGTGCCCACCTTCACTGGGGACAGTGGCTGCTCCTGACTAAAGCTATACACTCACAGGCTGATCTCTTCTGGACACACACACAGGAATCACAGTACAGCCAGAGATCATGTCCTAGGGGCTCCTGGGCAGCCCTTAGCCCAGTGACAGGGACACTTGAAGTCAACCCCCCACCAGGAGTTGACCACCCCTGCCTTGCTTGCAGATCACCCTCACAGAGGAGGGCCTGAGGATCCTGACCCAGCTGGTGGCCACCTTCCCCCAGGGCTTTGTTTACTGGATGGGCCCCATCATCCCTAGCATCGTGTTGTGCCACCCTGACACCATCCGGCCTATCCTGAATGCCTCAGGTACCCAGGTGGAGCATGTGGTGGTGGGCGTCATGGTGCATCCAACACCTTCCAGCCTCTCCAGACCCCCGAGCTGCTGTGCAGCCCCTGCGTTTCGCTGGCTTGCATCCCTCTTCTCTCCCAGCCATCTTCCTCTTTATTTCATGCAATCACCCACCTCCAACCCTGGTCTCTTCTCTCCACTGCTATCTGACCCCTGTCCTGAGTTCAGGGCACCTCTGGGGCTCCAAAAAGTCTCAATCCAAAACCCAACTCTGGAGGAAGCCCCTTCTCTCTGAGATGAATGTGAAAAGAGACATCCCCAATCTCCTTTGTCCAGAGGAAGCTGGACTTTGGCAGCTCATAGAAGAAACAAGCTTTCTACTGGGGCAGCTGGAAAGCTTCATGGGGGAGGAGTTGCAGAAGCTGGGTCTGGAATAATGGGTGGGTTTTTTTTAGTAGAATGCAGGTTTGTGCAACAGACATCAGTAGCATATGATGGGATCAACCTTGCCGGTGCCCAGACCCAGAAAAAGAGGAGGGCTTGAGGCTGGTGGAGGCTCTGGGCTGCTATTTCTGTGATAGCCACCTCTGGTGGGTCAGAGCACACATCTACTGTGTGTTCATTGTCTACCTGCTCCAGATCCCAGGAATCTCCCCTAGGGGACTCCATGTCACCCCAGCACTGTCCCCTTACCCTCTATCCTCTCCACTCCTGCATACATTGATCAGGGAACTGGGCAATGTGAGGCAATTCTTCCTTTCCTCTTCCTGTTCTTGGCTCCCTTGCTGCTATGTTGGCTTCGTAGAGGGCAAGTGCAGACCTCAGGCTGGGAGCACCCATCCCCACCCAGAATCCCTTCCTTGCCTTCTCATGGCCCCTAATGGTGCTTGTCCCCAACAGCTGCCATTGCACCCAAGGATATTGTCTTCTACAGCTTCCTAAAACCATGGCTGGGTGAGTCACTGAAGGTGGGAGGCGGGGTTCAGGCCAAGAGGGAAAGGTGTTGACTTTGCTGTCTACCCACGGCTGCCCTCCTAGGGGATGGGCTTGTGGTGAGTGCTGGTGACAAGTGGAGCAGACATCGCCGCATGCTGGCACCCACCTTCCATTTCAACATCCTGAAACCCTACGTGAAGATATTCAACAATGCTACAAACATCATGCTTGTAAGTGCCTTCAGCCTAGGGTGCCAGGTGGAATCTTGGGGGGAATGAAGGCTCCGGAGCCATCATTCTCTGTTCCTTAGCCTCGCTTTGCTCATCTCTATTCCCTGTTCAATCTTCCCCTTCTGTGCACACTGGGAGGTCACTGAAGTCCTAGTGACCCACCGCCCCAGGTGTGGGAGACCTGGGCTGGGTTTCCAGTTCCATGATTCAGCCCTGAGAGCATTTGGAAAGTGAAACAGTGGATGAGTCTCTGTCTCTCTGTACATCCTTGCTTCTCAAACAAGTCAATGAAGCTTTACGATCATTATGGAAAATATGGGCATGAAGAGGTCCTGGAATCATGTCCCTGGCACACAACAGGTGCACAGAGGGCAACTGTTTCCACCCTGCTTTCACAGTGGCTGGTACTGAGTCATGAGCTATTCAAAACTTCCTGGTTTAAAGCAACATGTATTTTTGATTGATGCCAAGTCATGTGGCTGGTTCTTCTAGCGTGGATGGGATCACTCGTGGTTCCTCATAAGTTCTGGGTCAGGAGGCAGCTTTACTGACCCTGGCTCCATTATCTCTCCTGATTGTGGCTTGGCTGGCTTTAGGCTGATCTAGGCCAGGACGTCTGGGGCTCAGGCCCAAGTCAGCCCCTGTGGAAGGACATCCTGTGCTTGTTTGCATTGTAAGAGACAAGATTTCCAAGGAGCGTGAGGAGGCTTTGGTTTATTGGAGTCGTTATTTCATCATTTCCACCACATTTTGTCAGCCAAAGAAAGTAACAATCCAGCACACTTTCCAAGTGGACAATGTATTCTTCAGCCCTTCATAGAAGCTGCAGCGAAATCACATGGGAAAGATGTGGCTATAGGGAGAAGGGGACTTGGGGGTAAGGGTTTTGTAAAGTGCCTACGATTTTTAAAATTTTTGTTACACAGAAGCTGATAACTTACTGTTTCATGGCTTGTGCCGGAAGACAAGAGCCTCCCAGCTCAGAGAGAAATGGAAGGTTGCTATTCACGGCATAGCTAGCAGTGTGTGTTTCTCGTGGCTGGCAACTTTCTCCAAGCCATTCAAAATGTATTTGGGTAGCGCAAGTGGGATTCAACGGCTGCCTGATCACATGGTGTAGTGCATTATAGAATTAGGCTTAGGCAATCCATTTTTATGGCAAGTAGAAAAAAGTCCGATTTGTTCCAAGGGAGTTATTACCTGGTTCCTGGGGAGTCCGCACCGGTGGTAGATATTGGGATGGGGGGTTTGGTGAACCAGAGGGTAGCCCCAACCCTGTCCTATTGTCTGCTCAGGCCAAGTGGCAGCGCCTGACCTCAGAGGGCAGTGCCCGTCTGGAAATGTATGAGGACATCAGCCTCATGACCCTGGACAGTCTGCAGAAATGCATCTTTAGCTTCGACAGCAATTGTCAAGAGTGAGTCCTTGTCCAGGGCCTGGGATCTTGTATCATGGGCTCAAGGGAGGAGGTGGGGGAAAGAAGACTGACCAGCAACCAGGACAGCCTTCCTGGAGGAGGTGGGTGAGGTGTGGGTGTTGGAGGACAGGGAAAGGGAGAGAGAAAGGTGGTCCTTTCAGGGGTAGAATTGGATGAGTGAGGGCAGGGAGGCCAGCATGAGCACAGTCAGCGCAGGCGGTGAGGAGACACCTGGGAATGGTGGTTGGAGGGGTAGGCATGGCTAGATCTTAACAAGGGTGTGAGGTTTATCCCGAGGTTTCCCAGGAACCCTAGCAGAGCTTGAGGAGACAATGGGCTTGGTCAGAGATGATCTCTGTGAACTGACCATCAAGTAGACGCTCAATGGAATTGACATGGGAGGCAATGAATGAGGCACAGCTGGGGCCAGGCCACGGACTGCTTGGAAGAGGATGAGGTCTCTACTGTGTGGATGGTTTCAGGAAGTAGAAGAGGCAGGACCAGGCACCGGGCAGGAGAGAAAGAAGAGGAACATGATGTTCAGTCTGGGCTCTGGGGGCACAGATGCAGAACACAGGCGAGGAGAGACACTGGAGAGACAAGTCTCGTGCTTATCCCTGCCACGTCTGTTAGTGGGGGCTAACTCTGGACCCTCAGTCTCCCGACGGGAGGCAGCTGCTGGCTGCTGGGGGCTGACATTGCACAGGCTTCAGGTGTGCTCACTTGTTGCCTCTCTTTATGACCTCATGCTGCAGGAAGCCCAGTGATTACATCACCGCCAACGTGGAGCTCACTTACCTTTTTGCCAGAAGGCAACAGAATTTCCTGCTGTACCCGGACATCCTGTACTACCTCACCCCCGACGGGCAACGCTTCCGCAGGGCCTGCCGCGTGGTGCATGCTTTCACAGAGGCTGTCATCCAGGAGCGGCGGCGCACGCTCCTTAGTCAGGGGATCGACGACATCCTCAAGGCCAAGGCCAAGACCAAGACGTTGGACTTCATCGATGTGCTTCTGCTGACCAAGGTGGGCGTCCCAAGGATCTCAGTTCAAGAGGTAGCATAAGGTCAAGATTCAGATGGGAGAACTTGGACTTGGTCTAGGTGGCATTGGACCATATCAGAGGAAGTGAGGGAGCTGCCATCAGTAGATCTCAGAGGTGATTCTGGAATGCAGGCATCAGGGCTGCTAAGTTGGAAATTAGGAAGGGACGACAGTATTCCTCTATTGGCAGGTTCAGCGGTCTGCCATGGTTTATATCCATATCTGTCCCCTCCCTCCACTGAGAGATGCACCAAAACCCTCCAGCAGAGCATCCCATCTCTTGCTCACAGCAGCCACAGCAGCCAGAGTAGGATGGTTGCACAGGCTGCCCATTCCCAGATTACCCTAGGACCATGAAATGCTTTTATCTGTATGTGCAGTGGGTTATGCACAACAGGAGGTGAGACCCCACATTATCAGTCTTGGATGGCAGCTCTGTCCCCCTTATTTCTTTTGTAAGTTGGAGAGAGAGGGAGAGAGAGGGAGAGGGAGAGGGAGGGAGAGGGAGAGAGGGAGGGAGAGGGAGAGAGGGAGAGGGAGAGAGAGAGGGAGAGAGGGAGGGAGAGGGAGAGGGAGAGAGGGAGGGAGAGGGAGAGGGAGAGAGAGAGGGAGAGGGAGGGAGAGGGAGAGGGAGAGAGGGAGGGAGAGGGAGAGGGAGAGGGAGAGGGAGAGGGAGAGGGAGAGAGGGAGAGGGAGACAGAGGGAGAGAGAGAGAGAGAGAGAGGGAGAGAGAGAGAGGTTTTGTCTAGTAGAATAAACAAATCCTATCCAGTGCAAAGGCATCCATAGATTTCCAGACAAAATAACTTCAGGCGAGATAAGATAAGGCTCTCTGGATCTGCCACTCTGGAACATGAGCCAGCCTCCTTGCAGCAATACTTAATCTCTGACTTTCAAGGCAAGCTGCCATCCAGTGCTGCTATGATGCAGGTTGCAGGAACTTGACAATACTCACGGATCACTGATTCTTCCCACCAAGGACAAAACAGGAGCCAAGGAGGCCCAGGCCGAGGCCTGAGGGGTGGGAGTCCTAGAGGCCTAGGGGTGCACAGTGGCTTGGTCACTGGGTGAATGGTGGGGGTTTAAGGATTCTCTCAGGTTAGACTCAGGAGCCCTCGGAGCTGGTGTGATGTGGTCATCTTGTGCTGTCTCCAGGATGAAGATGGAAAGCGCTTGTCAGACGAGGACATACGGGCGGAGGCTGACAGCTTCATGTTTGCAGGTGAGGGTCCTGGGGTGGCCTGCAGTGGGGGCAGGTGTCTCTGCATCCCAGGGATGGGCTGAGTGGGCCCTGGGTCATTCCATGCACCCACCTGAATTCCCCACTGAGGGCCTCCATGTGTGGGCTCTGTCCACGCTCTGGTGCTGAAGCAGCCCAGAGGCCCAATAGTGCCTGGCTGCCCCTCAGGCCATGACAGCACGGCCAGTAGCCTCACCTGGATCCTGTACAACCTCGCAAAGCACCCAGAATACCAAGAGCGCTGCCGAAAGGAGGCGCGAGAACTCTTGAGAGACCGTGGAGATGAAGAGATTGAGTGGTGAGTGTGAGTCTTGCTGGTCTGTTCCAGTGTCCTCTCCCTCCCCCATGTGGGGAAAGGGGAAGAGGTTTTGTGGCAGATAATGAAGTCCCTTCACTAAAGCTTCAATGCCCATGAAAAAGTTCCAGTGAATTCCCTTGTGGTTTCCAAGTATAAAATTCCTATCTGCTGAATCAATACATTTACCTCCTTAGAACAAATTTCTATATACTCCTCCATTCCCTTGTGTGATTGCATTCGTTAATATCTCCTGTTCAATGCCACAAGCTAGACAAACATTAGATGTGTTTATTCTCTTCCTTCTTCCTTTGCATTTTGGTTTAGCTCTTTCACTATACAGAGTATTTGTATGCAAGTTTTGGAGATCATTCTTTATGTCAATGAGTTACAGCTTTGATTGACTGGTTTAAAGTTTCATTTCATACATAACTCAGAATTTGTCACTGACACACAATTGTAGGTATCAATGGGGTATCAGACCAAAGTCACTGGCTGAGCCAACTGCTTCAGACACTCAGCATTTCTTTGGGTTTTGTGTCTGGCTTTTGGATGTTTTGTTCTTTTCAAAAATAGCTTCTAAAAATATCTGGCTGAATTTTCCCTGGTATTTTTTCTCATCTTCCCCCCTGTTTTCTGAGCTCACATAATTGAGCCCTCTAAAGTTGGTTACATTGAGAAAAGTGGATACCAGGTGGGCCGTGGACTCTGTGCTGCTCCCTGGACAATGTCTGTGTCTTCCTCAGGGACGACCTGGCCCAGCTGCCCTTCCTCACCATGTGCATCAAGGAGAGCCTGCGGCTGCACCCCCCACTGTTGGGCATCTCCCGCAGCTGCACCCAAGATATGACGCTCCCCGACGGCCGGGTCATCCCCAAAGGTGCCCGCACACCAGTAGGGGGCGCCTCCGGGGCAGGGCAGGAAGGGAGTCCACCCGGCGCAGGGGCCTTGTCCTCACTGCCCTGTCCCCTCTCCCACAGGTGTCATCTGCTTTATCAATATTTTCGGGACCCATCACAACCCAGCTGTGTGGCCGGACCCCGAGGTGCCCTCCCCACCTCCACCCTTGCCCATACCCGGGGTCTCAGAGGGAGGAGGGGGCAGGGTATGGGTCAGTGAATCAGACACCAGCTTCCCCCACCACGCACGCACACACGCCTGTGTCTCCAGGCCCGGCTGTGCTGGGAGACCCCGCCCAGCATCCCTGTCCCTTCCTGGCCTCCAGGTCTATGACCCCTTCCGCTTCGAGCCAGAGAAGGTCAAGGACAGGTCGCCGCTTGCGTTCATCCCTTTCTCAGCCGGGCCCAGGTGAGGGCGGTGGGTGTCCACGCAGTGCTGAGTGACGGGGCGGGGTCTGGGCGTGAGAGTGGGGAGGAAGTGAGGAGGGGGCGTTGCTGAGGCCTTAGTCTGGGTGTCCTTCCCTCCCCTAAGCTGGAGGTCGGGGCAAAGGCCTGGAGCCCAAAGCCTGGCCCAAGAGGGGTTCAAGCGCAGGCAGAGCCCCTCCCCCATTCTGTGCTGGGGCCGGAGTCTGGGCCAGGATGGGGGATACAGAAACCTACAGGAGGCCCCAGACAAGGGGACCCCCGACTCTGCCCCACGGGCTCCTCAGGGTGTGGGTGGAGCTGTCGGGTCAAGTTCCCAGATGAGGATCCTGTGCTCAGTCAGCTACCCCTCTGGATCTGCTAGTCTGAGTAGGGGGCTGAGTTAGTCAATGTGCAAGCTCAGAGTGGGGTCCCAGGCAGGGCAGCCCCCTCCTCTGAGCCTCAGGAGCATGAGGATGAAGTTCGGGTCCCGGGCTGGGGTCCCAGGGTGCAATGTGAAGGCCGTCCCGCCCATAGGAACTGCATCGGGCAGACGTTCGCCATGATCGAGATGAAGGTGGCGCTGGTTCTCCTGCTACTGCACTTCCGCTTCCTGCCCGACAGCACCGAGACGCGCAGGAAGCCGGATTTGGGTATGCGCGCCGAGGGCGGCCTGTGGCTGTGGGTGGAGCCGCTGAGCTCGAGCCGGCAGTGACCACTGCGCCCGGGTCTGGGCCTCACCTGAACCCACGCATCCACCTTTGCACAACCCACAAACCAGGAATAAACTGCTGTCTCCTCTGCCTGTGCTTTGCTAGGGATCCAGAAGGGGGCGCTGCGGAGCTACAGGGACCCAGGATGGGCGTGGAGGGTGCAGGGTGGGCTGGTGTATGTCTCTGGCTGGGGACAGGGCCCCCATACCGGCAGTGGGCTCTTCTCCAGCGAAGCGTGGACCACATCCCACGACAGGAAACAGGAAAGGGACTGGAGTTAAGGACAGACCCATATAAGGTCGTGCTGGACCCCTAGGAGTGCCCCCAAGGCAGAGGTCCTTGGCCTGCCCACCGCCCAGGGCAGGAAGTGCCTGCAGCTTCCACCCCGGGAGCCTCGGGGATTCTAGTTGCGTCCCTGCTCTTGCCAGCATGTGTGTCCCTGGCCACTGCTCCGGTCTGGACCCCCAACCCTTTTTTGGCCTCCCTGATGCTGCCCGGGCTGCCTGGCTGACAGATACTGGCTGAAGCCCCAGGGTGCGCCACGGTGGGCTCCTCCTTCCCCCATTTCACTCCCAGCCTCCTCCTTCCCTCTCATCCCAGGTGCCCATCTTGGGGCGGGTCGGGGCAGGGGGCCGTAGCCTTGGACTCTTGAGATTCAAAGCCAGACCACTGGAGACCAAAAATCACCCCCATGGGTTTGGGGCCTGGGCCCCGGGCTTGATGCTACAGCGAGACTTGGAGAAGTTAATCCTCCCTGCCTCCATCTCCCCAGTGGTCGAATGGGCACGACAGCCACACCTGTTGCCCTAGGGTTGTCCCTGGGGCTCCGTGTGAGGGACTGAGCACAGCGCTTGGTGCATGGAAAGTGCCCCGTAAAGGAGGCCACTGCTCCGTCCTCTCTCAGGAAGCCTGGCTCCTGCAGACCCAAGTCCTCTTTCAAGACTGTTGTCTCTGTGCCCTGGAACTCAAGGGCAAACGTGTACCCTGGGTGTTGGTTGAACCAGTCCTTGCCCCACCGGGCAGTGTGTGTAGAGGGCTTGTTTCTGAGAGTGCTGGGGGCACCTGGAGCGGCGCGGAGGTGGGAGAATAGGGACAGCTCAGTTCTTTTCTCAGAATATTATCCTGCTACCGATGTCATCTCTGCACCTTGATCCCTGCCAGCTCTCACTCCGCCTTCCCCAGCAGATGCCCCCTCCCTCTGCACTTGGCCCCGCCTGGATGCTGTGTTCCTTTTTTTAAAATATTTACTTAATGATTTATTTGCAATGTGCGTGTGCACACACACACACACACACACACCTTCCACCTCCTGGTTCACTCTCTGAATAGCCACAATGGCCAGAGCTGGGCCAGGAGCCAGGGGCTTCATCTGCATCTCCCACATAGGTCACAGGAGCTCAAGCACTTGGGAGCATCTTCTGCTGCTTTCCCAGGCACGTTAGCAGGGAGCAGGATTGAAGTGGCACTGCCGGGACTTGAACTGGCGCCCTTATGGGATGCCGGTGTTGCAGGTGGTGGCTTACCCAGCCATGCCACAGCGCCAGCCCCCTGGATTCTGATTTCCTAGTATCTCAGTCTTTCCCAGTCCCATGTTCCCTCTTTGGAGCTGAGAGTCTCACCCTTCATCACAGTCCAAAAGAAAAAGCTGGCAAGATGTTCCTGAGACTGGAGAGGCCGATGTTCAAGTGGATCTGGGAGACAAGCCAGTTACAAGCGTGCAGTGAGACCGCTATGGTCACCGTGGAGTTGACCTTGGAGTTGCAGTTTTGTAGGTGGAGGGTGACTTAGTGTTCACAGATCACTTAGCGGTGTCCTAATTCCTGTGCATGTGTGTGTGTTCTCACTGCATTAACTTTCAAAATTAACGAACAAACTTTGTTTTGAGAGCAGCGGTTCTGGGTTCACAGCAAGTTAAGCAGAAAGTAAGGTGGGTTCTGTATACCTCTGTTCCTCTTACACACACACCAGGGCGCCATGAACACCCACCGTCAGAGTGCTACACTCAGCGCAGTGAATGAACCTTCACAGACACGTGTTTCCTCCCAAGTCTACCCCAGGGGGCGCTCTTGGCCTTAAATACCCTGTAGATTGGACACAAGTATAACGACGCATATCCACATGTACCGTGTCCCACAGAAACCTCACAGCCCTACTAATTCTCTGAGTGCCACCATCCATCACTCCCTCTTCTACCTCCTGCCAACCGCTGATCTCCATGCTGTTTCCATAGCTCTGCTTTTCCTAGTCCACCAGACAGCTGGAAGCACACAGAGGGAGCTCTCCCAGATTGGCTGCCTTCACTCACTAATATGCATCTAGGTTTCCTCCCCCTCTTTTCATGGCTTCATAGCTCATGTTTTAAAAATGCTGAAGAATCTTCTATGGGATGCATGCATTAGAGTTTAACTCTCTGTCCACCTACTGGTTTCTTCCAAGTTCCAGAAACTGTGGCTGAAGCTGCTATAAACTGTGTGCTGCTATCAGCATTGTGAGGATATAAGTTGTCAGCTCTTATGGGGAAACACTGAAGGGCCTGACCTTAGGATTATTGTATGTATGATGAGAGGATGTTTAGTTTTGTAACAGTTGCTACAATGTCTCCCAAAGTAACTGTGGCATTTTGCATTCTCCTTAGCAATGAGTCGGAGTTCCTGCTGGTCCATTTCCTTCCCCATATTTGGCGTTGTTTCTCTGGGATTGGGCCGATCTAACAAGTGTGCAGTGGGCCTCGTTGACAGTTTGCATTTCTCTGGTGACGTGGGATGCAGAAACCTTCTTACGGTTTCCTTCGCCTCGTTATATGCTTTTGGTGAGGAGCTTGTCCAGACATCTGCTCGTCTTCCTAGGGTTGCTCATTGTCTCACTGTTGAGCTTTAAGAGGTCTTTGTATGTTGAGGGCGACAGTCCTGTATCAGCGATGACTTGCAGATATTTTTCTTCCAGTCTGTGTCTTCTCTTTTCATTCTCTTGACACTGTGTGTTGCAGAGTAGAAAACTCCTACTCATCCCTCAAAACCCAGAAAAAACATTCCTTTTTCCATGTTTCCCCACGATTTCCAGCAGATGTCTCCATCACATCCCTCCATCACAACAGCTATGGCTGCTGGATCGTGTGTGTGTGTGTGTGTGTGTGTGTGTGTGACATTTCTGTGTCCCCAGGACCTGAAGCAGTGCAGTTCACATAGTAGTGACCTCATATAGGCCTTATGCATGGAGTTCAACAGCGCAGCCCCTGTGTGTCCCCAAAATCCTTACATTGAAATCCTAACCCAGAAGTAACAGACATAGCACATGCAGAATTTGGGTTGTGATGAGGCTGTGATGGCAGAGTCCTCACAAATGGGAGGTCTGGAAGAGACCCCAGGGAGACTTTTTGAGTCTTCCACCACGTGACAATGTGGGAAGAGGTCCCTTTGTGGTCCAGGATGCCAGCCACTACCAGGGGCTCATCATGGACTTCTTTTCTCCCAGAAATATGAGAAACGCATTTTTGCTATTTTTAACCCACCTGTCTATGATGTTTTGCTATACCAGCTGGACTGAACTAAGACAGGGCCATGTCCCCCTGAGGTTAATGGCCAGTTAGTGACAGAACTGGGGACCCATCCCAAGCCCCTGAAGAGGGCAGTCATCGGAGGTCTCACTGGTGTCATACAGTCACAGTATCAGTAGCATTAGGAGAGAGGCATGGCCACCACTGAAAGATGGCCATGCAAGCCTAGAGGTGGCCATGCCTGTGGTCAGCAGCTGAGAGGACACAGGGTAAAGGACTCTTGCCACCATTGCTGTCTGCTGTGGATGCTGTAGACCAGAGATGGCACCTGGACAGGAACACACAGGAGTGGACGCACAGGGCCACATACAACTCATGTGCAAGTGTTGAACCATCTGTAACTCATTCTTTTCCAAGATCAGTGTCCACCCCCACCCCGATAACTGGTTAGCACACATGGACTGCCGAATCCCAGGTGAGCCCTGGTTTAAGTGTACCATGTCAAAAGGGCACAGGTGGACATCGGAGAACAGCGTGGGGCATCTGGTTGACCTCTCCTTGGAAGCTGGGGGTCAAAGAGCATTTCAATGAGAAGAGATGGGGAACAGAGCTGGCATCACCAGGTTCCAGGCACCAGAAGGAGACTTTGAAAAATGCAAGGCAATTCCTTACTGTGACTGGACTCACCCAAGAATCTGTCCAGAACTGGCCCTGGCTGATTGAAACACCAGAGGCAGGCAGAGGTGCAGGACCCAGGAAAGCATCCTCTGTGCCAAGTCAAGCAAAATCCACAGCTGACCTCGCCCTGGGCTCCTGAGCTCCTGGCCATCATGTTCTCCTTGTGGCTGTCCCTTAAGGGGTCAGAATTGGATTCCAGAGCTTAGGTGAGTTGTCTGAGGACCTAGAACAGGACTCGTAGCTCTGCAGCTTAGGAGCTCAAAACATCTTCTAGAGATTATGAGAAATATCCAACCACGGATCTAAGGAGCTTAGCAAATCCAACCCCCCAAAAATAGAGGTGCAGAAGGTGCACACACACAGCTTTAGACCCAGCCTGACCAAACTACTAGAAGCCAAAGATGGAGAATAAGGCCATGAGGTTGTCAGAACCAGGCACAGCCATGATGAATCTATGGAAGTGTCCTAATGATGTGTTTGGTCCTTAAGGGAGCTGCCTGCAAACCTTAAGTCCCTTCCTGTTGCATCATATCCTGCATTTGAATCTGTTTTAGGAGATTTATTTGGAAGGCAGAGTGAGTCACACACACACACACACACACACACAGAGAGAGAGAGAGAGAGAGAGAGAGAGAGATTTTTTCATCCCCTGGCTCACTCCCCAAATGGCTGTAATAGCTGGGGCTGGGCCAGGGCAAAGCCAGCAGTCTAGAACTCCATCTGGGTCTCCCATGTGTGTTGCCAGGCAACAAGCCCTTGTGCCACCCTCCTCGGCTTGCTAAGGTGCATTGGTAGGGAGCTGGAACGGAAGAGAAGCAATCTCTGATATGAGGTGCTGACATCACAGGCTGCAGTTTAGCCTGCTGCACCACAGCGGTGGCTGTCTATTGGAGTCCTGAAGTTGTAAGTCAGTGTGTCAGGAATGACCTTGGCCACATTCATCCGAGGCTAATTTCTCATAACCACAGCTTTGTCTCTGACAAAGGGCAAGCTCTTTACCTAAGGAACTTTAGAGGGAGGGGTTGCCAGCGATGTCCTTGTGCATTGGAGAGAAACTCCTGTCTCCACCAACTTGGAGGAATATAAAATCTGTGGGGAGAACATGGGGTGTGGCACCTTCTCCCAGTGTCATGGTGGACATGCCAGGGTCGTCTCCCCAACATGGATGAATGAGAACACACGGAGAGAGTCTGGGGACCTTGTTGAGTGAGAAGGGAAGCCCCTGGGTAGACGCTGCCTGTGACAGGCTGGGGATGTCTTCAGTGATAACCAAGCATGCACGGTGAGCTGAATCAGAGCAGAATCAGTGGCAGCCATGGCTGACGGCAGGTGCTGGGGTCTGAGGTCACACAGAGTCAGTCTCATACCGATGGCAGAAAAATCTCTGTCCATGCACAGGGAACCGTGTGGGTCAAGTACTTTCATCCACCCTGATGTGCAGGAGCCATTGTACACTGGACCAGGTAGAAGGAAGAGGAAGATTGCTATCACCTAAGCACACACACACACACACACACACACACAGAGAGAGAGAGAGAGCGAGAGAGAGAGAGAGAGAGAGATTCTTTCATCTGCTGGTTCACCCTCAGATGCCTGCCACAGCTGTGGCTCACCCATGTGGGTGTCAAGAATCCAAGTATGTGAACCAACACCTGCTGCCCTCCAAGGATGCACATTAGCAGGAAGCTAGAGTCAGCAGCAGAGCTGGGACTCAACCCCAGACCACCCAGCTGAATTCCTAACCTCCAGGGCCAAATGCTTGTCCCCGTTTCCCAGTTTTAAAATCACCACATGCTTCCACTTTCCTTGAAGACAATGAAATGCATGTAACTGTCCTTTAGGTGCTCATATTCTTTTTTTTTGGACAGGCAGAGTGGACAGTGAGAGAGAGACAGAGAGAAAGGTCTTCCTTTCGCCGTTGGTTCACCCTCCAATGGCCACCGCGGCCGGCGTGCTGTGGCCGGCACACCACGCTGATCCGAAGGCAGGAGCCAGGTACTTATCCTGGTCTCCCATGGGGTGCAGGGCCCAAGCACTTGGGCCATCCTCCACTGCACTCCCTGGCCACAGCAGAGAGATGGCCTGGAAGAGGGGCAACCGGGACAGAATCTGGCGCCCCGACCGGGACTAGAACCCGGTGTGCCGGCGCCGCTAGGCGGAGGATTAGCCTAGTGAGCCACGGCGCCGGCCATATTCATGTGAAGTGTTTTCTTTCCACCAGAAAGTAAACATCAGGAGGGTAGGGGGCCTTATCTGGCTTGCTCTGCACATGAGTTCCCAGAGCCTGGGATGCAGAAATTGCTCAACTGAATGGAGAGAGGCACAGAGTATAGTAAAAGAGGCAGTCAGTTGGCAAATACCCACAGGACTCCAGTGAGTCAGGAGCTAGCACTCAGCATATACTGAGCGTTTACTGTGTAACCGCAAGGTAACATGGACCTCACCGTAAGACACACGACTTTCACAGGGACCTCTCCTTTTGGGGACAAAGAGGTTGCTTCCCCATCACCACAACCACACGGCTAGTGGCTGAGCCAGGATTTGAACCCAAGTCCCTCTGCTGTGAGTCACTGTCCTCTGAGGCACAAAGATATCCAGACTGCTATACAATTTTCCCTTGATTATTTTTTCCCTTTGCTTATTAATCTGTGCTCAAGAACCTGAAAGAAAAGCAAATGATCTACAGTGATCTCTGCTTAAAGAAGAAAGCAACAGCCCCCAGAGAATCCAACTGAAGTGTCGACATGGGTCTACAGAGCGGGCAATTAGTCAAATGCATCTGAACCTGCCACCTCCAGCCTCACTCCCAAACCCCCAGTGCCTATTGGCCAAAGCCCCTGGGTCTCCTTCTTGGGGACATGTCAGAGACAAACATGGTTAGAGTCTATGCTGGGATCAAGGAGCCCAATGGGACACCTGCCTGTGCCACCTGCCAAGTTCAACCTGACATAACAACTCCCCAGGAAACCAATCCCAAGTTTTGTGAGTGAACGAGCTATGGGGTTTGCAGGGACTCCTGGGGGACTCATTAAAAGTTGACACACACAATCTCCTCTCTACTTCATTTGCAGACTATAGATCAGAGCCACACAGCTGTAGATAGACAAAGCCCGATCCACGGCTCAGGGCCAAGGCAGAGGCAGAATCACAGGTGCACCCCACCCTAGAGGAATGGTCCCCATTAGTGCCAGCTGCAAATTCTGGTGTCTAGCTAGTGGGAGGAGCTGAATGCAGGAATTGGGAGTGAGTGACCCTTTGCCTTCAAGACACAAAAGGCTCTGAAGTCCTCATGGAAAATGCTAGCCTCTAGCATGACATCCCAGGCAGCAGAACCAAAGCTTGAGTGGTACTTGGTGCAGAGCAAGGCTCCTGGGAGGGTCCCAAGGTCTCCAGAGGCCTGAGGTTGGATGAGCCATTTACTGCTGCTGTCACAGTGCTCACCACATTCCATATGTGGATTCTGCTTCAACACCTACCCTCTTTCCCCACCAAACCAGTAGCCCCAATAGGATACGACCACCTTTGACTTACCCATCGCTCTGTGTCCTCGCTGCCTGGCATTGAATAGGTGCTCAAGAAATACTTGGGAGAAAACAAGCCAAGGGGACTCTCTCACTGCAACCTCATGGAGAGTTGAAAAGAGATCCTTTAGAAATGTGGGTGTCCCAGCAGACTCATAGAATGGCAGATGCCCTAAACAGCACTCTGGTCTCAGAATCAGCCCTTAAGGTATTCGGATCTGGCTAAAAAGCCCAAGACAGCTTCTCAGGCATGGAAAGCCAAGACACCATGGCAAAAAATGACCTAAATGAAAGATCTCTGTAAGTGAGATCCCAGTGGAAAGAACGGGCCATCAAAGGAGGTACTTTTCTCTGAAGGGAGGAGAGAACTTCCACTTTGTTTATGGCCTGGTCTAAATATGATCGGAGTTTGTGAACTCAAGAGGCTTCCATAGTCTTGGCAGCTCATTTCAAGAGCCTCAAGTGTTTACTGACATCAAAAATAAGTGTTGGGTTGGCGCTGTGGTGCAGCAGGTTAACGCCCTGGCCTGCAGCGCCAGCATCCCATCTGGGTACCAGTTTGAGACGTGGCCGCTCCTATTCTGATCCAGCCCTCTGCTATGGCCTAGGAAAGCAGTAGAAGATGGCCCAAGTCCTTGGGCCCCTGCACCCACATGGGAGACCCGGAAGAAGCTCCTGGCTCCTGGCTTCAGATTGGCACAGCTCTGGCTGTTGCGGCCAATTGGGGAGTGAACCAGCGGATGGAAGACCTATGTCTCTCTCTCTCTGCATCTTCTCTCTCTGTGCAACTCTGACTTTCAAATAAATAAATAACTCTTAAAAAAATAAGAGTGTCAATTGTTAAATCAACAATGAGAGTCACTGTGCACTTACACCCCATGTTGGATCTCTGTCCTTAATGTGTTGTACTATGCAAATTAACAGTAAAAATTACTCAAATAGTATTTTATACTTTGAGTATCTGTGTGGGTGCAAACTGTTGAAATCTTTACTTAGTATATACTGTTTATACAGTATATGACTGAAACCAGGAGCCAGGAGCCTCTTCCACATGGGTGCAGGGGTCTGAGAACTTGGGCCATCTTCCACTGCCTTCCCAGGTGTATTAGCAGTGAGTTTTATCAGAAGTGGGACAGCTGGGACTTGAACCAGCACCCGTATGGGATGCCGGCACTGCAGGAGGCGGCTTTACCCACTACACCACAAGGCCAGCCCCTGAGAGGAGAGCTCTTAAACAAGATGTTGACCAAGCCACTGAAAAGCCCTTCTACCTGACTCAACTTTTTTTTTTAAAGATTTATATATTTATTTGCAAGTCAGAGTTACACAGAGAGAGGAGAGGCAAAGAGAGAGAGGTCTTCCACCTACTGGTTCACTCCCCAACTGGCTGCAACGGCCGGAGCTGCAGCAATTCCAAAGCCAGGAGTCAGGAGCTTCTTCCGGGTCTCCCACATGGGTGCAGGGGCCCAAGGACTTGGGCCATCTTCCACTGCTTCCCCAGGCCATAGCAGAGAGCTGGATGGGAAGTGGAGCAGTTGGGACTCGAACCGGCAACCAGATGGGATACTGGCACTTCAGGCCAGGGCATTAACCCACTCCACCACAGTGCCGGCCCCCTGACTCAACCTTCCAATCCGTAGTGGAAATTTTTATCTTCTGAGTATTTAGCACACCTACTGTGTGCTAGAGACAAAGGGTGACTAAGGCCCTGATTCCACGTCTAAGAGCTCCTGGGTGTAGATGGATGAGCGTCAAGTCCATCAGATACTGTGAGAAACACACATTCAAGGTGTAGCAGCCTCCTGAGGGTGGTCACAGCTTTTCCCCTTCTCTGAAACCCTTCCAGGTAAAAAGATCCAAAAAGGGGATCCACCAACAATCACATTAGCATAAATGCAGAACGCGTCAGCTCAACTTCATGCACTTGGGGTCATATTACAGATATAGTGGGAATTGTCACACGCTCCCTAACTCGAGAGTGTGGTTTTGGCTCTGATGTTGTAGTGTAGGGGGCAAAGACGCCCCCTGTGACACTGGCATCCCATATGGGCTCTGGTTCAAGTCCTGGCTGTCACACTTCTAATAAAACTCCCTGCTAATACACCTGGGAAGGTGGAGGATGGCCCAAGTTCTTGGACCCCTGCGCCCATGTGGGAGTCCTCGAAGAGGCTCCTGGTTTGTCTGGCCATGTATAGGTTGTTGTGGCCATTTAGGGAGTGAACCAGCAGATGGAAGATCCTCTCTCCTCTCTCTTTCTCTCTCTCTCTCTGTATGTATGTATGTATGTGTCTGCCTTTCTCTCTGTAACTCTGCCTTTCAAATAAGTAATGAATAAACATTTAAAATAGAGTGTGGTGGGCTGGTGCCGCAGCTCACTAGGCTAATCCTCTGCCTAGCGGCGCCGGCACACCGGGTTCTAGTCCCGGTCGGGGTGCCGGATTCTGTCCCTGTTGCCCCTCTTCCAGGCCAGCTCTCTGCTGTGGCCTGGGAGGGCAGTGGAGGATGGCCCAAGTGCTTGGGCCCTGCACCCCATGGGAGACCAGGAGAAGCACCTGGCTCCTGCCTTCAGATCAGCGCGGTGTGCCGGCCGCAGCACGCCAGCCGCGGCAGCCATTGGAGGGTGAACCAACAGCAAAGGAAGCCCTTTCTCTCTGTCTCTCTCTCTCACTGTCCACTCTGCCTGTCAAAAAAATAAAAATAAAAATAAAATAGAGTGTGGTGTCCTGCATGGAAGTTGGTAGAGATGATTTTTCCAGGGGGAGCGATGAGGACTGGCCCACCCCTCCTCTGCAGCCCTGAGCTCAGGTTCTGGCGCACAGCAAGGGCTGATGCATGCTTGGGGAAGGAGATGACAGACACTCACATTACTTGAGCCTCTGCTGGGTGGACCCAGTGGGGAAGCCACAGAAATGCATGAGTCCTGCCAGGAAGAAAACCTTAGTGAAGCCACAAGGCTGCAGTTCAAGTGGACTTTTGCTTCTTCTCTACTGGCTGGTTCGAAGCAGCGGGGAGATGGTTAGCAGGCTCTCGCTGGTATTGCAAATGTGTAGGTGTAGTAGGGGTGGAGCTGATGCCAGGAGACCCACAAGGGGCTCTAATGGGCTGTGCAGGAGCCTCCTTGAGGTTCATCCGTCTGGAGTCTCAGGATGTGGGTTTGGGTGTCTGTGGATGTCATCAGTTGAGATCTTGGGATGGAAACATCTTGGGTCTAGGATGCTCTGGGGTTCTCGTTAGCAGTGGAGGACACTCTGGGAAGGAATGCAGAGAGGCAGATGCTGGAGTGACATGTCCACAACTGACAGCCTGTCATAGGGCGCTAGTGGCCACTGGAAGTCAGGGGAGAGGCGCAGCAGGCCCCACCCCTCAGAGCCTGCAGAGGGAAGCACCCTGCCTGCACACCAGGCCTTCAGACACAGCAAACACGCTTACATGTTTTTGTTATTTATTCATTTATTTTTTAATAAGATGAGGTAGCTTCCGAAGCTACCCCTTAGAAAGGAGAGGGTCATTTTGTAATTCATTTAAAATTTATTCATTTATATTAAAAGTTGGAGCCACAGATAGAGGAGAGACAAAGAGAGAGAGAGAGAGAGAGAGAGAGAGAGAGCAGAGAGAGAGGTCTCCCATCCTCTGGGTCACTCCCCAGATGGCTGCCATGGCCAGGGCTGGGCCAGATCGAAGCCAGAAACCAGAATCTTCTGGGTCTTCCACGTGGGTGGCAGGGGCCCAAGCACTTGGGCCATCTTCTGCTACTTTCCTCAGGCCATTAACAGGGAACTAGATAGGAAGTGGAGCAGCCAGGAGTCAAACCAGTGCTCATAAAGGATGCTGGCACTGCAGGTGGTGGTTTTACCCACTATCTATAGTACTAGTTCCCTGTTTTAATTTCAAATGACATATAACTATCTATCATGTATCTTTCTGAAAGGCAAAAGTGGAGAGAGAGATACAGATAAAGATAGAGATTATATATATAAATGTAAGAGATACAGAGATAGAGATGTTAGACACAGATAGATAGATAGACAGATAGATAGATGATAGAATCTTCTATCCACTAGTTTATTCCCCAAACTACTCCAACAGCCAGGTCTAAGCTAGGCTAGAGCCGGGAGCTCCAGTCAGGTCTCCCATGTGGGAGAACCCAAGTGAGCCATCTTCTGCCGCCTTCTCAGTCTCCTCAGCCGAGAGGTTGGATCAGAATCCTGGACTAAAGCTGGCCCTCCGACATGGGATGCATGCATCCCCGGCAAAAGCTTATTCCACTGCACCACAATGCCTGTGCCTGTCTTTTAAAAAATTCATTCATTTCTTTCCACTTTTGCTTGAGAGAGAAGTACAGACACAGTGATCATCCATCCACTGGCCCCCTGGTTCTCCTCCCAAATGTTTGCAACAGCTGGAGTGGCTTGGGTCAAAGCCAGGGGCCTGGGACTTAATCTGGGTCTCCCACATGGGTGGAAAATACCCACGTGCTTGAGTCATCACCTGCCTTCTCCCTGGGCACACAGTAGCAGGAAGCTGGAGCCGGGACTTGAACCCAGGCACTTGAATGCAGGTATCCATAGCAACATTCTGAGGCACCAAAGGGCTGCCCTGATTTCTGTTTTTTTTTTTTTTAAACATTCAATGTGTGGTAACTTATTAGGGAATCCCCAGAAAGTGAATATAGGGGCCAGTGCTTTTTCCAGGTGGGATGCCCCTGCTGCGGGCTGGGGAGCATTCTGATAAAGACATGGGGAAGGAAGCGGGTCGAGGAGGCTCCTGGGTGTTGTGCTCTTTTTTGTCCCATGGCCCAGTTTGAGCCTGGAGCATACGAAGATCCCCCCAAAGCTTCAGGGCAGAAGGGCTGGGGGGCTGGCTCGGGAAGTGTGGGCCCCCTGCACCTGGTGTGTGACAGTCTTGCTCTGGGCCCGCACCTCTGCAGCCCAGAGGTCACCAGGGGAGTCCTTGCTTTGGGAAATGGGACCTTGAACATCAGCATCCAAGGGGCCCACACCTGCAGCTGGAACCTGGGCTGCCCTCCCAGGGATGGCCTAGGAGTTGTGTGTGTATGTGTGTGTATGTGTGTATGTGTTGTGTGTGTATGTGTGTGTATGTATGTGTGTATGTATGTGTGTGTATGTGTGTATGTCTGTGTATGTGCATGCATGTATGTGTGTGCATGTGTATACATGTGTGTGTACATGTGTATATGTGTGCATGTGTATGTATGTGTGCATGTGTATGTATGTGTGCGCATGTGTGTACATGTGTATGTGTATGTATGTGTGTGCATGTGTATGTGTATGTATGTGTATGTGTGTATGTGCATGTGCACGCATGTGTATGCATATGTGTATGTATGTGTATGTATGTGTGTACGTGTGTGCATGTGTATGTGTGTATGTGTGTGTGTGTGTATGTGTGTGTGTGTGTGGTGGGGGGCTGTGGTTGGAGGTTGGGCTTCTGGGGTGCTGTAGTCCCTCTCAATGGGAGAAGGAGCCTGGGGTTGGGAGGGAAGAGGAGGAGCCAGGCCTCCTTTTGTATGCTTTTTAAAAAACGATTTAATTGGCCGGTGCCGCGGCTCACTAGGCTAATCCTCCGCCTTGCGGCGCCGGCACACCGGGTTCTAGTCCCGGTCGGGGCGCCGGATTCTGTCCCGGTTGCCCCTCTTCCAGGCCAGCCCTCTGCTGTGGCCAGGGAGTGCAGTGGAGGATGGCCCAGCTGCTTGGGCCCTGCACCCCATGGGAGACCAGGAGAAGCACCTGGCTCCTGCCATCGGATCAGCGCGGTGCGCCGGCCGCAGCGCGCCGGCCACGGCGGCCATTGGAGGGTGAACCAACGGCAAAGGAAGACCTTTCTCTCTGTCTCTCTCTCTCACTGTCCACTCTGCCTGTCAAAAAAAAAACCGATTTAATTATTTGAAAAGCAGAGAGAGAGAGAGAGAGAGAGAGAGAGAGAGAGAGAGTTTCAGAAGAGCCCAGCTCTGACCTGGGCAGAGAAAAGGACTAGGGGAAACATACACAGTGCGGGCTGACTCCAGGCAAACCAGTGATCCCCAAGGCTCCCAGAGGCCCCTGCCTGTCTGGGTCCCCAGGGCAGCCCCGCCCACATCCAGCACCTGCCCCTCCTGGGGTTCCTTTGAAGCAGGTTGCTGCAGGAAACAAGGATAAAGTAAGAGCACAGACTCTTGTCCCGCCCTTCCCCTCTTTGAGCTCTCTCTGTAGGTGAGAGGCCCGGGGTCTCTCCTCTGCTGCCCCAGAAAGGTAGACCCCACCTTGTGACCACTGAGAGGTGAGTGTGCAACCCTGCTGCCTTCCTGGAGGAGGTGGCACAAGCGCAGAATGTGGGGAGGGCTGAGGGTCAAAGGAGTGTTGGGGGATGGATCTTGGCACTAGGATGGAACAAATGATGTCCGAGGCAATTTGGGCCCCCGGAGTCAGGCACTTCCTGTGCTTCTGTCATTGCCGGAACAGGTTATCTGGGGGAACTTTTATTTTCTTAAAGATTTATTTATTTATTTGAGAGGCAGAGTTACAGAGAGAGAGAGAGAGAGAGAGAGAGAGAGAGACAGAGAGACAGAGAGACAGAGAGAGGTCTTTCATCTGCTGGTTTGTTCCCCAAATGGCCACAGTGGCTGGAGTTGGGCTGATCTGCAGTCAAGAGCCAGGAGATTCTTCCAGGCCTCCCACACGTGTGCAGGGGCCCAAGCACTTGGGTCATCTTCTGCTGCTTTCCCAGGCTATTAGCAGAGAGCTGGATTGGAAGAGGAGCAGCCAGGACTGGAACTGGTGTGCCAGTTTTGAAGGGTGGAGATTTAATCTACTATGCCACAGAGCTGGCCTCTGGGGTGGGGAAAGTTGTGTGAGAGGGACACCAGCCACATCTCTCCACCATTGCATGTACCTGCTGGGTGGCTCTTTGGGTGTGCGTGGGGCTGTGCGGGTGTGTGTCTCTGTGTATGTGTGTGTGGGTTCTCAGTGTCTTGGGAAGGGCTGGTGTGTGAACAAGGCTAGAGTGTGTGCAGTTTGTGTGCACGTCTGGCTTAATGAACAGAGCCTACAGCACCTGAGTATGTCCGGGGAGGAGAGAGGCAGAAGCAGGTGCAGGTATGTGTGAGGCATGGTGGGTGCCTCTGTCCACAACCTGTGCAGACAGGAGACTTCCCAACCCTGAGCAGAGCTACCCTGAGAGGACCCCTTCCCTCCCCACAGCTCTCACACACACCTGTGTGGAGGTTCAGGGGCTTCCCTGAGTAGCAGGTATGCGAGCAGGGCTGCCAGCTGCCCCCTCCCTTGCTGTGGACAGGCTGGGCTTGGAACCCAGGATAGTGGGGAAGAGGCAGAGGAAGTCTGAGATCCGCTTTGTTTTTTAGAAATTGCCACTCACAGGATGCAGAATGAAGTGTTTTAAATCATATGATTCAGGGGGTGTTGCGTGCATTCACAGTGCTGTGCAGCTGTTGGCGCTGTTCAGCTGGCAAACATTCTGATGGCCCCCCACAAGAAAACCCTGTGCCCACTACAGCCAGGGCTGGGCCAGGCCAAAGCAAGGACTCCCATACCCCTGTGGGTGGCAGGGACCCAAGAACTGGAGCCTTCCCAGGGATGCTAGCTGGGAGCTGGCTCAGAGGTGGAGGTGAGACCTGATCCCAGGCACTCTGATACAGAAAGCAGGCATCTCAAGCAGCTATGTCACAATGTCTGCTCCACATTTTGTGTTCTCCATCAAGCCCGTTTGTAGCCTTGAGAGACAGGGAGGAGAGGACGTCGGAGAGGAGAACAGGGCTCTGACTGGAGAAGGTGCCGGAGCTGGGGCAGACGTGGCTTTGTTGCTACTCGGGGAGGGAGACAAGAGAACGCTCAGCTGAGAGCCACGGCTTCTGCAGCAAGCAGGAGGTGGCATATGGGAGGACTGGGAGAAGGGTTAAGGAGAGGGAGGGACACTCGGAGAACAGCACTGGTACATGACCAGGGATAGAGGGCCCGGATGGCACGACTGCACAGTGACACCCCCGGCGCCTTGCCCTTGTGAGGCACTCACCCAAGACAGATTCAGCAGCAGCTGAATGCTTATGATGCGTTACATCAGTGAAGACCACTGAGGCAGGCATTAGGATTCCATTTTCCAGTGGGCAGAGAGAGAGAGAGAGAGAGAGAGAAGAAGAAGAAGGAGGAGGAGGAGGAGGAGGAGGGGAAGGGGAGGGGAGGAGAGGGGAAGAGAGGGGAAGGGAAGGGAGGAAGAGAGGAGAGGGGAGGGGAGGGGAGGGGAAGAGAGGGGGAGGGGGCCGGCACCGCGGCTCAATAGGCTAATCCTCTGCCTAGTGGCACTGGCACACCCGGTTCTAGTCCCGGTCAGGGCGCCGGAATCTTTCCTGGTTGCCCCTCTTCCAGGCCAGCCCTCTGCTGTGTCCAGGGAGTGCAGTGGAGGATGGCCCAAGTGCTTGGGCCCTGCACCCCATGGGAGACCAGGAGAAGCACCTGGCTCCTGCCATTGGATCAGCGCAGTGCGCCGGCCACATCACGCCAGCCGTGGAGGTCATTGGAGCGTGAACCAACGGCGAAAGGAAGACCTTTCTCTCTGTCTCTCTCACTATCCACTCTGCCTGTCAAAAAAAAAAGAGGGGAGGGGGAGGAGAGGAGAGGGGAAGAGAGGGGAGGGGAAGGAGGGAGGAGAGGAGAAGAGAGGAGAGAAGAGGAGAGCAGACGGGAGGGGACGGGAGGGAGGAGGAGAGATCGCTCCCATCCTCTGCCTCACTCCCCAGATACTTGAGAGCCAGCCGTGAACGCCACGTGGGTCTGACACGTGGGTGGCAGGAAACCAACAACGTGAGGCCTCCTGTGCCGCCTCCCAGGGTGCACATTAGCGGGAAGCTGGATCAGCGGCAGGGCTGGGATTGAAACCCAGGCGCTGTGACCCAGGACGCTGGTGTCCCAAGGAGCATCTTCACTGCTGTGCCAAACGCCTGCTCCTCAGGCAGGATCCGAGAACTGCAGAGAGGACAGAGAAGTAAGGCAGGGTTGGGCTGCATGGGGCCAATCGTTGTAATAATAGGAGACAATAACTCCAACAGTCAATGCTTATTATCAACTTTTATTTATTGAATTCTTCCGATGCGTCGGCAGGCAAGATGCATCTACTAATGCCCTTTTTGCAGGCAGACTAGCTGTGGCACGCACAGGTGAATCACCCCCTCCAGGAAGTCTTCCCAGGTTGGGCTCACAGGAGTCACCACGTTCCCATACATAGGTTCCTCTCCCCCACCCTCTCTCCCAGCAGGTGCAGCAGCCATGCTGGGGCTAAACTACAGTTCTGTGTCCGAGTTCATCCTCATCGGCTTCTCCACCTTCCCACAGCAGCTCCTGCCTGTCTTCTTCCTGCTCTTCCTGCTGATGTACCTGTTCACGCTGCTGGGGAATCTGCTCATCATGGCCACCATCTGGAGCGAGCGCAGCCTGCACACACCCATGTACCTCTTCCTGTGTGCCCTCTCCATCTCTGAGATCCTCTACACCTTGGCCATCATCCCGCGCATGCTGGCTGACCTGCTCTCCACCCACCACTCCATCGCCTTCCTGGCCTGCGCCTGCCAAATGTGCTTCTCCTTCACGTTTGGCTTCACTCACTCCCTGCTGCTGACGGTCATGGGCTACGACCGCTACGTGGCCATCTGCCACCCCTTGCGCTACAACGTGCTCATGAGCCCCCGTGGCTGTGCCTGCCTGGTGGCCGGCTCCTGGGCGTGCGGCTCGGCGGTGGGGCTGGTGGTGACCACAGCTATTTTCAGGCTCTCCTTCTGCGGGTCCAACGAGATCCAGCACTTCTTGTGTCATGTGCCTCCACTGCTGAAGTTGGCCTGTGGAGACAACGTACCAGCTGTGGCCTTGGGTGTGGGCTTGGTGTGCATCACCGCCCTCCTGGGCTGCTTCCTCCTCATTCTCCTCTCTTATGCCTTCATCGTGGCTGCCATCTTGAAGATCCCATCAGCTGAGGGTCGGCACAAAGCCTTCTCCACCTGTGCCTCGCACCTGATCGTGGTCGTGGTGCACTATGGCTTTGCCTCGGTCATCTATCTCAAGCCCAAGGGTCCCCGCTTTCAGGAAGGTGATACCTTGATGGCTACCACCTACACGGTCCTCACACCCTTTCTCAGCCCCATCATCTTCAGCCTCAGAAACAAGGAGCTGAAGAATGCTATGAAGAAGACCTTCCTCCGGAGACTCCACTCCTCAAGCACCTGAGCAGGCAGTGTGGAAGCAGTGGGAGAAACTGGCGTGAGGGAGACCCTACTCCCATCTGTGCAGACAGGTGCACAGCGAATGGTGAACCTGCTGAGGCTGGGGTAGACACGTGTATATGTGACAGCACAGGTCACGTGGTAGGTTCTCAATAAACGTTCAAAACTTTTTCCATCTTCACCCTTTGATTGATGGGTCCCTACCTTAGATTAAGTGTTTACTGAGCTTTATTGACAAGTAATTCACACACTCTACAGCCTACCTATGCAGGTACACATTTCGATGGTTTTAGTATAATCAGGATTTTGTAACCATTGCCACAATCTGTTCCAGAGCACTTTATTTTTTAATAGAAAGCTTTTATTTAAGAAATATAAATTGATACCTATAAATTTCTCCCCATACCCGCCCTCCCACCCCCAAACCATCCCACCTCCTGTTCCCTCTCCCATCTCATTCTGCATTAAGATTCATTTTTAAATTATTGTTATAAACAGAAGATCAACTCTATACTAAGTAAAGATTTCAACAGTTTGCACCCACACAGACACACAAAGTATAAAGTACTGTTTGAAGACTAGTTGTACATTGATCCTCATAGTACAACACATTAAGGACAGAGGTTCTACATGGGGAGCAAGTGCACAGTGACTCCTGTTGTTGATTTACAATGACACTCTTATTTACGATGTCAGTGATCACCCCAGGCTCTTGTCATGAGCTACCAAGGCTATGGAAGCCTCTTGAGTCCACAGACTTTGACTTTATTTCCAGAGCACTTTCACAAGAAAGGCATTCCCATGAGCAGTCATTTCCCATTTCTCCCTACCCCTTCCCCCAGCCCCTGTCAATCAAGTCATCTACTTCCTGTCTGCATAGATTCACTCACCCTGGACATTTCCTAGAAATGGCGTCATTGTCCTTGCACCAAGCACATCATGTCTGGGGCTCTCTCACGCTGCAGCATGAGCCGGCCCTCACTCTGCTTATTTGCTAAACAATCTCCCATCGTGCAGATGCACTGCCTTTCACTGATCCATTAATCATTGTTACCTATTTCAGTGTTCCTAAATTTTGCACAATGCTGCTATGAATGCACCTAGACAAGTTGTTGGAATAAATGTTCTATTTATCTTGGAAATGTACCTAGGAGTGCAATTGCTGGATCAAATGGTATCCTGTGTTTAACATTTTAGGAACTGCCTGACAGTTCCTCTACGTGTCTGCATCACTTGTGCATTGCCACCAGCCATGGTATAGGGCTTCAAGCTGCCCACATCCTTGCCAACACTTGCTATTATCTGTCTGCTGGATAATATCTCATTGCAGCTTTAACTTGTATTTCCCTAATGAGTAATGACATTGAGCAGTCTATCTTGTGCTTGTTGGCCATTTATATATCTTACTGCAGAAATATTTACAGAGATACTTTACGCATGTCTAAATGAGTAGGTGGGCTTTTGGTTTTACTTTAGTATTTATTTCATGAGAGAGAGATGATAGACAGGTAGATAGATAGATCTTCCATCTGCTGGTTCACTTCTCCAAATAGCCACAAGAGCCAGTTCCAGGCCACGTCAAAGGCAGGAGGCAGGAATTAAATCCTGAACTCCCATATGAGCGGCAGGAGCCCAAGGACTTGAGCCATCACCTGCTGCCTTCCAGAGTGTCTGTTAGCAGGGAGCTGGATTGGAATTGGAGTAGCCAGGACTCTACTTGCAATCTGATATGAGATTGGGCTTTGCAAGCAGAGGCTTAACCTGCTGTGCCATACACCAGTTCTGAGGAAAGTTTATTTTAAAGATGTTTTCCTGTCCAAAGAGCAGGTGGCAAGGGAAATTAGGTCAAAGTTCATGTGCCCTGTGAAGTCTCAGGGGTCTATGTGGGCTGGGCTAATGTGCCAGTGAGTGATTTATTTGAAAGTCAGAGTTACAGAGACAGAGAGAGGTCTTCTATCCGATGGTTCACTCCCCCGTTGGCTGCAATGGCTGGAGCTGCACTGATCCGAAGCCAGGAGCCAGGAGTCTTCCACACGGGTGCAGGGGCCAAGGACTTGGGCCATCTTCTACTGCTTTCCCAGGCCACAGCAGAGAGCTGAATTAGAAGTGGAGTGGCCGGGACTCGAACCGGCACCCATATGGGATGCCGGCACTGCAGGCGGTGGCTTTTACCCAATACGCCACAGTGCTGGCCCCAAGTGGCAATATATTTTCAAGCAAGGCATGGCTTGTTGATGATATTCACTTCTGGGGACAACATGTATGCAGAGATCTGAAAATTTTGAGCACCAATGCAACTGAATTTGTGATTCCCTTTTCTCTTGAGAGAGAGCGAGAGAGAGCGAGAGCGAGAGCGAGAGCGAGAGCGAGAGAGAGAGGGAGGGAATATGAATCTCATCTGCTGGTTCACTCCACAAATGGCTCTAACAGCCTAACAGCCAGGGCTGGGCCAGGATGAAGCCAGGAGCCAAGAACTCCACCCAGGTGTCCCACGTCAGTGAGTCATCACCTGCTGCCTCCCAGGTGGATTAGCAGAGAGCTGCGTTGACACAGAGCAGCTGGACTTGAACCAATACTTTGATGTGGGATGCAGGAGTCCCAAGCAGCAGCTTCACCCAGTGTGCCCAACGCCAACCCTTATGAGTTCTACAACACTTGCCCAAGTGAGGTCTTTACACAACCCTGTAGGGCAGGAGGATGCGCAGGGGCTGCTCTCAAAGCTCCCACCTCTGGAAGGAGCCACCCCACCAGGAAGCCTGCAGCCCAGTGCTTCTCCATCTGCTGAGGATGACCAGGGCCTTCACTGCCCCCTGACAGCTCTACTGCCCACAGCTCATAGTGCCCAAGCCACACACCCTCCACCTCCAGCACGAGGCCAGAAAGACACAGGGATCCAGTGGGGGCCACAGTGTGTGCCATTGTCCCTCAGGCATCTTGGGCAGGTGCCATTCCCAGCATGGGTCCTGGGGATGGCCATTGCTTGCCCAGCAGCCTTGCACGTCCCCTCAGCACACTCTGCGACCCATACCCACCTGTGCTCCAAGTTCCAAAGTCCATCCCAGCCCTGTTTGTTGCCTTAGCCTTCGGCGGTGCAGGGAGCCAGAGGTGAGGGTTGTGGTCCCAGCTATCTTGCGAAGACTCCAATTTGACCTCACTATCCCGATGGGCACTTCCTGGGGGCAAATTTTGCCCTCACTGTGGCCCCCAGACCTGGCCGGAAGGACTCAGCAGCCTGGACTCTGACCCCAGAGTGTTTTTTGGCAAGTGAGAGCCATGCACCTGCCCAGGCCCAGGGACCATGGGTAGGCCAATGTGATTGCACCCCGGCCTTGATGTAGACCAGCCGCTGTTTCATATCCTCAGGCAAGCGGAAACAGTCCCACCCTGCAGACGCTGGCCCCAGTCCTGGCAGTCCTCACATCCCTGCGTGGGCCCCAACAGCTGAACAAACGCACGGATACATCCTGCAGTGAGCACCGACCCACAGTAGCCACCAAAAGCCCTGTGCCACCACGGAAGACCAGGACTGGGTCATGGAGACAGGGCTCTAGGGCGTCGAATGCACTGTGGGGCCTGAGGCAGAGGCACCCAGGACCACAGCAGCACACGGCACTCTGCAGGGATGGCCTGGGGTCAGCTGTCCTCCGTGCCCAGCAACAGAGTGAGGTGGGGAGGGTGGGCAGGAGGATGAAACATCAGAGGATGAACCACAGCTGCAGCGGAGCAAACAACACCAGGCTGCCTCCGCTCCTGAGGCTTTGTCCCCATGCCAGCCTCA